>NC_080173.1:7034433-7340875 GCF_950295315.1 Erinaceus europaeus | reverse complement strand
TCTTCCCTGATCCAGCTTTCTGCTTCTTTTTCCAGCCATGACATCATCTCCCCAGACAATAATGTGGATCCACCTGCATATAAGATGTCAAGCTCAGGGGAAAAAACTAGAAAAGCTACATGCCCTTTGGAATATAATTAAAATATGCCTACTAGCTATTTACAAAATGGAGACGCCTCCCCAACACTATTCCAGACTTTAGGCTCATGATTGGTCAACAATTTGTTTGGCTTTGTATGTTAACTCTCTTTTCAGCCACCGGGTTCCAGATGCTAGCATGATGCCAACCAGACTTCCCTGGACAGACAACCCCACCAATGTGTCCTGGAGCCCTGCATTCCCAGAACCCCGCCCCACTAGGGAATGAGATTGGAAGTATGGATCAACCTGTCAACACCCATGTTCAGCGGGGAAGCAAATCCAGAAGCCAGGCCTTCCACCTTCTGCATCCCACAATAACCTAGGGTCCATACTCCCAGAGGGATAAAGAATAGGAAAGCTATCAAGGGAGGTGAAGGGATACAGAGTTCTGGTGGTAGGAATTGTGTGGAGTTGTATCCCTCTTATCCTATGGTCAGTGTTTGCTTTTTATATAAAAAAAAAGAAAGAAATATAAAAAAGTTATATTTCTGTACAAAGATTATACAGAGACCTCAGTCTACCCTGTGTACAATTTTGCTGAAATCTACTAGGACTCCAACTGTAAAGATAAAACGTCAGAAGAAATCTTATTTCAGACAGTTACTTCAGATGCCACTAAAAAGCTGGAAGTGTCTAACGTCACTTGTAAAGATATCAAATAAAGATCTGTTTCCTTTTCTGTAGAGACAATATAGCAATTAAAGTTTCCAGAAAGCCAAAATGCCACCGATTAGCTCAAATGGTACCAACTTTCTTGTTTCTTAACTATTTCAGAAATGTCTCATCTCCTGCAGATTTCCTGATCATAATAAATGTTGCCACAATTTGTAGGAAGAGAAGGAATTTGGCTTTACTTTGAGATTTGCCATTTAGTTAGATGCTAAGCAACTATGGAGACCGACTGAACTTCTTTGACCTTCCAAATTCAAGGGTGTATCTAATAATATGTCGGGATTACACATTCCACTAAGCACAATTAGGAAAGAACCTTGAATATTGTCCCGTGGATCATCCTTATTCCTCATTCACATTTACCATTTCATGTATGTTTCCTTTTAGTTTATATATTATTTTGTTTTGCAGCCAGACAGAGTATTACTATAAAGGGGAAAACTACAGGGAATTTAAAAAATGTAACCAAAAAGAAAAAAAAGGAAGCCAGAAATATATAAATCAAATAAGAAAAGTAGGTGTGATAAAGGTCACATTTTGAATCAGTGTAAAAACAATGGTTTCATTTAAATGTTTCTAATACAGCTGGCTAAAAGTTTGAAAATAAAAAGCTGAACTGAACTGAGTATTAAGTAAATTTAAATGAACTGAAACTTCACCAGTAAAATGCATAAAAAAGTACTAAAAACTAAATATTATGATTTATATGTGACATACATATGTAAAGTAAAAAAAAAATTATTTGAATTGTCCAAAATATCATACCTAACACATACACTGAATGAAAGTTGAACCTAAACAAGTTGACTCCAAAGTTAAACCATTTAAATTATGCAAAAAATACATAAACAAAGGAACTACATAAAAATTTAGGGAAGGGAGTGCCTTTCACAAAACATGGGAAAACATTATAATTAAAACTTGACAGAGTGTCTACTTAGTAACTGCAATCCTTTTTATGTGAAGATTGCACAGCAAAGTCCAAGTCAACTGAGAAGTTAGATATAAGATATATGATAAAATATTTTATTATTCTTTTTTCTCTTTTCTTTCTTTCTTTATCTCCTTTTGTTGCCCTTGTTGTTTTATTGTTATAGTTATTATTGATGTTGCTGTTGTTAGTCAGGGAATCTTTGCATTCCCACACAGATATGATGGGCCTAGACCTCAAATAGATCCTTCTCTCCACCATCACTGGTCACTTCCATCAGGAACATCATAATAAGCCCTCCCTTGGGCTAGCTCAGATTTATAGGGCCTGGGAGGTTCTACAGACCTGCTGTGCTAAATGTGAATATATGTGGGCCCCAGGTCAGATCTATGTAGTAAACAGTTTATTGTATTTATGTATAATTTCTTCAAGTTTGGGAGCTATTTCCTGCCCTAATCCAAGTTTGTAGCTTTATTCTTATCTTCCCAGACAATAGTTTTAGTCCACCTCCATGTTAGTTAGCTATCAAGCTCAATAAAAAATTACTAAAGTCATGGACCCCTAAGAATATATCTAAAATAGCCTTCCTGGCTTCTCTCCACCCTAAGACCCTTATTCTCATCTGTGCTATTCCTACTTTCTGGTTCCTGTATATTGTTTTTTTTTTTTTTTTTCCTACTTTATATCTTACCACTTTTCAGCCACCAAGTTGCAGATGCGACTATGATTCCATCCTAACTTCTCTGGGCAGATGACCTCACAAATGTCTCCCAGAATCTCACCTCTCCAGAACCCTACCCCGCTAGGGAAAGAGCAATAGACTAGGGTAATGGATAGACCTGCCAACACCCATGTCCAGTAGAGAAGCAATCACAGAAGACAGAACTCCCACCTTCTGCACCCCCAAAAGAATTTTTGTCCATACTCCCAGAGGGGGAGAAATGGTAGCGGAAGATGACCAGAGAGTTCTGAATGCCAACTCCATCAGGACCCAAAAAGAGAAGAGGGAAAGGAAAGGAAATTCAAAAGTAGCTATACATATAGAAGAAAGGAGGAGAAGGTAAGACCAGAAGGGGAAAAATGGGCAATCTATATATTTATACAGATAATTATAGAATTAATAGTCAACCCATACTTGTGACTTTGGGAGAACCACTGCAGTTTCCAATGGAGGGAATGGGGACACAGAACAGTGGTGATGAAAACATGTGGAATTATACCCGTTACCTTGTTACTCTGGTACCACAGGAGAACAGTTTGAACATCACAGGGTTAATTCTTTGGATGGTAGAAAGGTATGGTATCTCTGAATCTCTCTCCTTCTCTCCTCTTACTCTTGACAAATAAAGAATTGAAAAATTGCTCTGACTAGTCTGTTCAGTGGTAGCATATATGCACCAGGCCCTGTGTGCATTCCCATCTTTAAAGAAGAAAAACAAAGGGGGGGGTAACTCATATGTTAGAAGAGTTATTATCTATTCAACACCGCTGGGAGTATGGGTTGACCTGTCAACGCCCATGTCCATTGGAGAAGCAGTTATGGAAGCCAGACTTTCCACCTTCTGCAACTCATGAAGATCTTTGTGTCCTAAGATGCTCCAAAGATCAGATAACATAATGTATTCAGACCAGGAAGGCTTATGGAAAAAAAAAAAAGAACTTTATTTGGAATTTACAGATGCCTTGTGTACAAGGAGGAGAACAAGTCAGACCATCTAAATGGAAGAATTAAATGTGAGTTGAGGTATAAAAGCAAATGAGGTAGCAAAGGAGAAAATAACCATTGCAGAGAAGGTTTTGTTACGAAGTGGAGGTGGAGGTGGAAGCTATGCCTGGAGAAAGCAGACTTCCATTCTCCCACAGGTACCTGCTGGCAGGGGTTGTGCATAGATCTACATTAAAATGCAACCATTTGGGCTCCTTCTGAGAACTGGAGTGGGGAAAATAACTTCTAAAACATCTAAATGCATTAGAAGCTTTCTGATATTTGTAGCCAAAGAAATCATGCACTATTATGCAAATGATCCTTTATACAGTTACTCACTCAGATTGTTCAATGAAACATTGCTCTCTCCAGATGGACCTGCCAGTGTCCACTCCAGTGGAGAAGCAATGACTGAAGCTAGAATGCCTGCCTCCTGAACCCCCAAAAGAATTTTAGTCCATATTCTCAGAGGGGTAATTGATAGAGGAAGATGACCAAAGGGCTCTGAACCCCAAGTCCATCAGGACCTGAAATATCTGTCACTAGAAATCTTATTTTTATAGTATCACTGAAAGGGAGGAAAATCAGAAAAACACCAGAGGAAACCAGACACTGTTTCTCTTATCTAAGAGAGAATAAAACAGAAGGACACTTGGTAATAGTGTTAGTGTGACTTAGAAAGGAAGTGAAGGGAGGACCACAGAAAAAATGGACAATATATATAGATAGGCCTAGGCATAGGTATAGGCTTATAATAATAGTTAAAGGTGGGAGTCAGGCGGTAGCGCAGCGGGTTAAGCGTGTATGGGGCAAAGCACGAGGACTGGAGTAAGGATCCCTGTTTGAGCCCCAGCTCCCCACCTGCAGGGGAGTCACTTCACAGGTAGTGAAGCAGGTCTGCAGGTGTCTCTTTTTCTCTTCCCCTCCTCTCTCCATTTTTCTCTGTCCTATCCAACAAAGAAGACAACAATAACTACAACAATAAAAAAAAAAAGAATAGTTAAAGGTATAGTGATAGATATAAAGTCAACTCATATTTCTGACTTTGGGATATTGCAGTTTCCTATGGGGGTGGGGGACACAGAACTCTGGTGGTAGGAAGGATATGGAATTATATTCCTATTATTTTATAATCTTGCAAACCAGTATTAAATAACTAATAAAGATCATAAAAGAGAAACCATTGCTATTTCATATTCCAGGAGACTTAAATGTTTTCAATAAAGGTGACGTGAGGTAAAGAAAAGGCTGACAGTGTTTCCGATATCAAGTACAGATTTTACCATGCCGGTGTCCAACATTTTGTGACATAAAATACATTGTGTAGGGGGTCGGGTGGTAGCACAGGGGTTAAGTGCACATGGTGCAAAGCACAAGGACTGGCCTAGGAATCCCAGTTCGAGCCCCCGCCCCACCTGCAGGGGAGTCACTTCACAGGCGGTGAAGCAGGTCTGCAGGTGTCTGTTTTTCTCTCCCCCTCTCTGTCTTCCCCTCCTCTCTCCATTTCTCTCTGTCCTATCCAACAATGAACGTTGTCAACAACAACAATAATAACCACAGCAAGGCTACAACAACAAGGGCAAGAAAAGAGGGGAAAATGGCCTCCAGGAGCAGTGGATTCATGGTGTAGGCACTGAGCCCCAGCAATAACCCTGGAGGCAAAAAAAAACAACATTGTATAAAAGAGAACTTCACAAGATGTGGTCAGGGTTACTGGTTTTGTACAGGAAGCAAACAGGACTAACTACCCACACTAACTGATAAGAATAGTTCCTTCAGTTCTCCCAGTCCTCTCCTGGCTCATCTTGCGCAAATCAGAACACTTCAAGAAATAAAGATATTAAAAAACAAACAACCTTTATCTTTTATTATACTTCTTTACATTTGAAGTGACATTTCAGCTTTTCTTGGACCAAGTAATTGAAATGTTTTGTCCGTAAATGGGTAAATCTAGACTGGTATTTTTGGTCACAAAAGTCAGAAGTGGAGAAATAGATTTATATATATGTAGAAGTCAGGCTTATCTCTTTTATCAATATCAATGTTTATTTGTTTTAGTTATTTTATGCACAAAAGGTGGTCAAATTCTTTCCTAAATGGGTCATATACCTTCCCAGGTAAGATCTTCCAGTAAATTATCACTAGAAAAAGGAAAAGAAAGACATCAGACAACTGAAGAAATCTCAAGGCGATATGTTTCTCTGCTAATCAAATGTAAGTAACTCTTCAGACAAATTGTTTTCTACCATTTGAACAACAGAAATTGTCACCTTTCTCTTTTTTTCCACAGTTTGGACAACTTAAGAAGTATTACAATGTTTTAATTCATATTTGCTTACTTGTTATTCCAGGAGTAATCATAGTTATTTGCTCTGAATATAAAATCATAAAGGAGAGTAAACATGCTACTGTTAGTTTTCAAAATAAAGACAATTTTTTTACTCCTTTTTTCTAAAAACAATTATCTTGCAATTAGTAAGGAAGTGTTTAGCGACAAGAACACTGTGAATATAAAGTTTGTAAACACTTAGCATTTTCTTTTATATAATAGGTCAAGTCATTTCACTTTATCTTACTGAATTCTCACCTAAACCACAAGTATGGTTTTCCTGTACAAAAAGTACATGCTTTAAAAAAACAAACAAACAAAAAAATGTGTACTTAAATTTTGCTTGATCAAATCTGGGAACTCTCACATGAAAGTTTTGTGTGGCCTTCACTTTACTTTAAATTTTAAAAGAAATTTTAAAAAGTTAATTAATACATTTTCATGCACGATTTTATGGAATATGGTGATGGAATAAGCTTCTCAAAAGAAGATAGCTAAGTTGTCAAAACTACCAGCTTTCTGGTAGGGCTTCCTTAAATGACTACAGGCATCACTGTAACATATTACTTGGGATTACCCCCCCACACCCCATAATACAACTTGAACATTACCTGCTGGAGTAACTGAGCCAGAAACTATACGTCTTATATCATTCTCTCTCTCGTTCGTGCTCTCTCTCTAATTATCAGATACCAGAAGTCATATTATGATTTTGAAATAGTTTGAGAAAGAGATACAAGAACAAGAAGGAGGGGACTGGGTGGTAGTGCAGTGGGTTAAGCACAGATGGCTCAGAGTGCAAGGGCCAGCATAAGGATCCTGGTTTGAGCCCCCAGCTCCCCACCTGCAGGGCTTGCTTCACAAGTGGTGAAGCAGGTTTGCAGGTGTCTATCTTTCCTCCTCTCTGTCTTCCCCTCCTCTCTCGATTTTTCTCTGTCCTATCCAACAACAATAGCTATGACAAAAATAACAACTACAACAAGGGCAATAAAATGGGGAAAATGGCCTCTAGGAGCAGTGGATTTGTGGTGTAGGCACCAAGCCCCAGCAATAACCCTGTGCCTGGCTAGCCTGAGGGTGTTTCTTCCCAGGCACGTGCTCTCCAGGTTGGAGAGAATTCGACTGGAGCCAACCTAGGCTGGGGCTTACTCAGGACATGGGAGAGGAACCAGGAACTCTTGTGGCTGAACGGGAACACAATCTAATGTTTATTGATCAGAAAAGAATCTGCATTTATAATTTCCAGGAAGGAAGTGGCAGGGTGGAGAAAAGTAAGTGACTAGGAGAGGGGGCGGAGTGGAAAAAGAGCTCAAAGCAGTGGGGATTAAACCAATGCCCTGCAGGCAAGGCAGGTCTCAGACAAAACAATGATTATGTAAATAGACCACAGCATCAAGCAATGCAGCAGACCTGGTGTAATGAACAACAACCCTGGAGGCAAAACAAAACAAAACTAAATAAATAAATATAAAAAAAAAAGAATAAGAAGGAAATGGGAGTGACATCCTTAGTCACTGGTCTCTAAAGGAAAGCCATTCACAAAACTGAAGATACTAAAAGTGAAAGGGAGAAAGGGTGTGGAAGGATGGAGAACCTCACCAGACTGAAGAGAAGGGATATGTTACCCTCGTGGTGGGTGGACTGTGTAACACAATTGAAGAGAGGTAAAAGTGTACCTCTGTGTTCAACAATTTGTTTGGCTTTGTATGTTAACTCTCTTTTCAGCCACCAGGTTCCAGATGCTAGCAGGATGCCAACCAGACTTCCCTGGACAGACAACCCCACCAATGTGTCCTGAAGCCCTGCATTCCCAGAACCCTGCCCCACTAGGGAAAGAGACAGACAGGCTGGGAGTATGGATCTACCAGTCAACACCCATGTTCAGCAGAGAAGCAATTACAGAAGCCAGACCTTCCACCTTCTGCATCCCACAATGACCCTGGGTCCATACTCCCAGAGGGTTAAAGAATAGGAAAGCTGTCAGGGGAGGGGATGGGATACGGAGTTCTGGTGGTGAGAACTGTGTGGAGTTGTACCCTTCTTATCCTATGGTTTTGTCAATGTTTTCTTTTTATAAAAAATAGTGTACCTCTATTACATACACTTATGCAAACCAGTATTGCCTCAGTCAATAGGCAGGTAACTATAAAGCAACATCCTTGATTCTGATGAAGAATTTGGATTTGGAAAGGACGTTGGCACCAAAAGAGGGACTCAGGAAACACCTTAAGGATATGATGTTAAATAATATATTAGTAAAATATATGTACATGACCTCCCCTAGGGTTAGGGAATGAACACCCAAGTTTATTCTGAACACTAGAACTCTGATTTCCCTTTGGCTAAGTCTTTATTTTTTTCTGACCTCAACTAATTGTTAAGAAAATAAGATGTTATACTCTACCTTTAGTTTCCAGGAAATGAATCCCAAGAAAGAATAAAGTGTAAAAGGATATTTGATTTGAGATCAACAGACTATATCAATAATAGGAAGCCAAGGTCTCAAAAGGGGAAAAAATCTATATTGGAAAAAAAAAACGGCTTATTAATCTTAACATTGTTCTCTTGAGTATAATTCCAAGAATACCTTTTTGACATAGCAATTTCCCAGTTCAATAGTTCAGTTTACCTTCCAGTTTCTTTGGATTTTGCTATAATGTGTTCTGTCAGAGTCAATACATAAGCTCATTTTTTCCTAACTCTCTTTCATTTCACAGGAAAATACCATCAAGTACAAATACACTTGGAGGATACTAAACATCAACTTTACTTAGTTCATTATATCAGACTATGAAAGAAACATGAAAACACTGTTTGACTCATTGAATCCACGATAGTCAAAGTGCCCTATAATAAAGGTTGATAAACATGATGAACATTGAGGATTATGTTTTGATATTTCTCCTCCAGCTGAGAACACATCAATATGCTAAGACAGCTTAGAGATCTGAATTTCTTTGCCAATATTTATTTGAGATGTGACTAGAAGCTACATATTGACTATGAAGCCAGGAAGAGTAGGACTAGAACAGGAATATTTATGGAACTAAATACATTGGCAGCAACTCAATCCACAGGAGGCAGATAAATATAACCGAACATAAGTAATTAGCAATGTGTGCCATTTTATTTAATTTACAAATGCAGTGTGTTTTCTTGAACTTTAGGAAACATTCTATAGCTGACTGTAACACATGTCAGCAGGGAATGCCAATGTGACTTTTCTAGGACCAACTGTTGTGCACACTGGTAATAGTTGCATGGTGAGGGAAGTGGTGTTTAAGAGTACTCTGGGGGGGGGGGGTCGGGCGATAGTGCAGTGGGTTAGGCACACCTGGCGCCAAGCACAGGGACTGGCGTAGGGATCCTGGTTTGAGCCCCCGCTCCCCACCTGCAGGGGAGTCGCTTCACAGGCAGTGAAGCAGATCTGCAGGTATCTCTCTTTTTCTCCCCCTCTCTGTCTTCTCCTCCTCTCTCCATTTCTCTCTGTTCTATCCAACAGCGAATGACATCAACAATAACAATGGTAAACACAATAACAAGGGCAATGGAGTGGTGAAAAGGTGGCCTCCAGGAGCAGTGGATCCGTGGTGCAGGCAGTGAGCCCCAGCAACAACCCAAAAGAATACTCTGGCTAAAACAGATGCAAAACATTTACAAACAGATTCATCTGATGAAATTTTCTCCCAAAGTATGCAGTTATTAAAACTCAATGTGGGCCTGGTTGAATGCACATGTTACCATATGTAAAGATCCCAGTTCATACAAAAGTTCAATAAGAGCAAGAAACTGGCTCACTTAATGATGAACTTTTTAGTCAATACCAGGCCACCCCATCATCTGGGGCCCTAGCTGGAGAATTTTTGGATTCCCAAACAGATATAATGGACCTAGACCTGTAATAGAGCCCTTTCTCCAGTATCACTGGTCACTTCCATCCAAAACATTATCATAAACCATCTTGTGAGCCTCTCTAGGACCTTACCGTCTCTGTAGAGCATCAATGGTAGGGACTGCCCCACTCTCTGAGGGAGGCTGGGTAAGCCTCCTCTGTCACTTGAGGAAGATGGGTCCTGAAATGAGAGCAGCCTAGAAGGTTCCCAGCTGTGACCATGAACTTGCAGCTCAGACTGACAAGGATTCAGGTTACACAGAATCCTGTGCTAAATACAGGTATATATGGGGCCTGGGTCAGATTGACCAGAGAAGCAGTTAATTGTATTCATAGATTTTTCTTCCAGTTTGGGAGCTATTCTCTGCCAGCTTTGTAGCCATATTCTCAACTCAGATACTACCTTCCCAGATAACATTTTTTTTGTTTACCTCCAAGTTAACTATCAAACTCATGCAAGATCTACAAAAGTCATAGGCTCCTGAGAACAGATCTAAAATAAACTTCCTCACTTCTTTCCATCCTAAGATCCCTATTTTCATCTGCTATGTTCCTACTTTCTGGTTCCTGTTCATTAATCATTTTGTCCTGCTTTATATCTTACCATCTTTCATCCACCAAATTACAGATTCTATCATGAATCCATCCTGACTTTCCTGGGCAGATGATGTCACCAATGTGTCCCAGAACCTCACCTCTCCAGAGTCCTACCCCACTATAGAAAGACAGAAACAAGCTGAGGGTATGGATCCACCTGCCAATTCACATTTGCAGTGAAGAAACAATGACAGGAGCCAGAACTTCCATTTTATGCATGCCCAAAAGAATTTTGGGCCATACACCCAGAGGGGGATAAATGATAGAGAAGATGACCAAAAGGCTCTGAATTCCAACTTCATCAGAACTCCAGAGCAGAGGAAACAAGGACGACATTCAGAAGTAGCAATAAGTGTGACTTAGAAAGGAAGAGAAGGCAGACCGATAGAAAAAAGTGAGCAAATACCACTAGGGAAAGACAGAAACAGGCTGGGGGTATGGATCAACCTGCCAATGCCCATGTCCAGTGGAGAAGCGATTACAGAAGACAGAACTCCTTCCTTCTGCACCCACAAAACAACCTTGATGCATACTCTTATCAGGGGAGAAGTGCTAGGAGAAAGAAGATAAGAGAGCTTTGAAATCTAGCTCCTTCAGCACCCAGAGTGAGAGGAGGAAAAGAAGAGGGGCATATGGAGGTAATAATGTTGTCATAAGTGGCCTGGAAGGGAAGAGAAGACTGGATCAGGAAGAAAAAGGTGGCAACTCTGTAAATGTAGTTGTAGAGATGATGATTGGCCCCTGTCTACAACCTTAGGAGAATGGCAGAGTGGCTTGCAGCAGGGAGACTGAAGATTCAGAACTCTGGAGGTGGGAATAGTGTGGAATTATACCCTTGTTGACCTGTGATTTTGTGAATCAATATAAAAAATTTTAAAAAGATGGAGAGAAGATGATAGAAACAAAGAATGAACTTCAAAAAAGAAAAACATGGCGAGTGGGCAAATATATGTACACACACACAGACATATAGATAGATATAAATAGAAATAATAGAAATAATAATAATAGATAGATAGAAATAGAAATAATAGAAATAATAGTCAACCCACATTTGCAACCTTGGGAGAACTACTGTTACTTCCAATGGAGGAAATGGGGATATAAAAATGACTCAGCAACTTAGAAAACAACTAAGTGGGTCCTTACAAAATAACTATGTTATTACCATACATTCCAGGAATATATATGCTTGTTGTTATTTGCCCAAAGGAGGTGAAATTTTTGTCCACTCAGAACTGTACACATGAATGTTTATAGAAAATTATAATTGTCAAAAGTTAGAAAGCAAGATGTCTTTCAATAGTGAATGAGTAAATAACTTTGGTAGAACATTCATACAATAGACTATTGTTCAGCATTAAAAAAAAAAAAAGAATGATGAAGACATAAAAAGATGAGGAGGGGAGTCAGGTGGTAGCACAGCAGGTTAAACGCACGTGGTGAAAAGTGCAAGGACCAGCCTAAGGATCCCAGTTTCAGTCCCTGGCTCCCCACCTGCAGGGGAGTCGCTTCACAGGCAGTGAAACAGGTCTGTAGGTGTCTATCTTTCTCTCCCCCTCTCTGTCTTCCCCTCCTCTCTCCATTTCTCTCTGTTTTATCCAACAATAATAACTATAACAATAAAATAACAAGGGCAACAAAAGGAAATAAATAAATTTTTAAAAAGATGAGGAGGAACCTAAAGCAAATCATGCAAGGGAAGAAAAAATTTGGAAAAGGGTTCACTATATGGTTCAAACTCTATGACATTCAAAACTACAGAGATAAGGGGGTACAGTGAGAAGAAAAATAGGCAAAATACAGAGGATTTTTAAGGAAGATTTTATTTATTTATTCATGAAAAAGAGGAAAGAGACAGAGTGAGAGAGAGAGAGAGAAGAGAGAGAGAGAGAGAGAGAGAGAGAGAGAGAGAGAGAGAGAACCAGACATCATTCTGGTATATGTGCTACTGGGGATTGAACTCAGGACCTCATGTTTGAGAATCCAATGCTTTATCTACTGCAACACCTCCCAGACCACTACACAGAGGATGTTGGGGGGAGTGACATACTCTGCTTAATGTAATGGATATATGCCATTGTATTTTATTCTATGCGCATAAACTGTTCAACACCAGGAGTGATTAAACTATGAACTTGGGTTGTTTATGAGTGTAGATTCATTGGTTACAAAAAAGTAATATTGTTGCCTAGGAGATGGAGGAGTAGATAAAAAGTTAGATTCCCAGGCATGAGGTCCCCTGTTTGATTCTAGGCATTGCATATGCCAGAGTGATTACTGGCTCTCTCTCTCTCTCAGTCTCTCTCTCTCTCTCTCCTCTCTCTCTCTCTCCTCTCTCTCTCTCTTTCTCTCTCCTGTCTCTCTCTCTTTTTCTCTCTCCTCTCTCTCTCTTCCTTCTCCTCCTCTTTTTCTCTATCATTAGTGAATAAATAGGTTTGGAAAGTAATATCTTGTTTGCGATATTCAGTAGGGGGTGGGTATGCATCCATTGGGGAAAGGATGAAGGAGTTATTCCTGTGTCTTTCGATTTTGTTGTCAGTTCAGAACTGTTCTAACAACAACAATATCTACATGTGAACACTTTTGTCACATTTTTCCCTATTAGATCTACAAAAAATATGACTATTTGTGTTCTCCAGCATAACACATATTTATACATAAATACATAAACTAATTGACTCACTTTCTGACAGCTGAAACACGTGGCTGAAAAAAATAGTCAACACATTATGTTATAAGAAGTCTACACTGTAAACTTCAAAGAGACTTCCTCATTATGTGCCCTTTTTAAAAAGACAAGTGATAAGGCTTCTGTTTCCACATAGGTTCCTCCTAGATACTGCTGAGATGACTACGGAGGAGGTTTCTGTTAGAATCCACTGTTTTCTTTACAAGACTCGGAAATTAATCCCTATAATTTCAGAGGCTTTCCCTTTCCCTTTTTACTTACTGTGACAAGTTTCATATAAGTTTTGATTCAGGTTATAATGTAGTTCAATGACAAAGTGCATGCTTCCCATTTATAAGGCCCTGGGTTTGGTCCCCGGCACAAAACAAACAAAACAAAAACTAATATGGATACATACTTTCTGAGTCACAAAATTGACAGGCCAACAGCTGTATTTTTCTTTTTTTAATATTTATCTATTTATTTTCCCTTTTGTTGCCCTTGTTGTTTAACATTGTTGTGGTTATTGATGTCGTTGTTGTTGGACAGGACAGAGAGAAATGGAGAGAGGAGGGGAAGACAGAGAGGGGGAGAGAAAGACAGACACCTGCAGACCTGCTTCACTGCCTGTGAAATGACTCCCCTGCAGGTGGGGAGTCGGGGGCTCGAACTGGGATCCTTACGCCGGTCCTTGTGCTTTGCGCCACGTGCGCTTAACCCTGCACCACCGTCCAACTTCCAGCTGTGTTTTTCTTAAATGAACTACTAAAGAGGAGTAGAACATCATAGAAATACATATCATCACCAGAATCACGCTAAGAATCTCTCTTTGTTATGTAATGGCAAATTTCCAAAGAAATACAAACTTACACTGTGTGTGTGTTTCTGTCAAATAAAAAACCTTAGAGAAGAATTAAGAAAAGTAAAGCTATCAGGGAGGGGATGGGATATGAAGTTCTGGTGGTGGAGATTGTGCGGGATTGTACCCCTCTTATCCTATGGTCTTGTGTTTCCAATGTATATGTATATGTATATGTATATGTATATGTATATGTATATGTATATGTATATGTATATGTATATGTATATGTATATGTATATGTATATGTATATGTATATGTATATGTATATGTATATGATGTATATGTATGTGTATGTGTATATGTATATGATGTATATGTATATGATGTATATGTATGTGTATGTGTATGTGTATGTGTATGTATATGTATATGTATATGATGTATATGTATGTGTATGTGTATGTGTATGTGTATGTGTATATGTATATATATTACCTTCTTGAGGGGCAGGTGGTGACTCACATTATCATGTATGAAAGACTCAGGCTTAAGCCCCAGACCCCAACCTTTAGAGGGAGTGTAGCTCACGAGTGATGAAGCAATACAGCAGATGTCTCTCCTCACTGTCTCACTCCCTCTCTACCTCTGTTTCCCACCCTCTATTTAGAAAAAAAAAAAGAAAGAAAGAAAAAAAAAGAAAGAAAGGAAGGAAGGAAGGAAGGAAGGAAGGAAGGAAGGAAGGAAGAAAGAAAGAAAGAAAGACAAATGCCCGTATGAAGTAATGGAGTCATTGGGCTGACACAGAGTCCCAGAGATAACCTTGGTGGCAGAAAAAATATATATATATACATATATATAGATAGATAATAACAACACTGTCTTCAATCCATTGTCTTCTCTCTAATCAGTTCATGAAGTCTGATGTTTTAACTATTAAGTATCCTAATTACTATATATATATATATATACAGAGGAGGAGCAGCCAAGAAGCAGATCAGTGGCAGAATGTAAGATCTCCATTCGACTGCATATTCAGTCCTAAGTGTGATACACTGTTATGGGTCATTCATAAAACAACTCTTTTTTTTTTTTAAGTACTGGATGGGTCTGGGTAGAATGCCTGCCTTGGCATCACTTGCTCAGCTCAAGTATGCCTATATCACCTGGGAGGACCAAGGAAAGAAAGCTGTGGAGAGCAAACCAGGATGTGGCTGGAAACCTTTTGCTAGTAACCCACAGGGCTCAGAAGACCTTCACAGAGAGGCCTCACTGAAGAGATTAGGCGTGTGAACCATGAATCTCCTCAGCTCTCTCAGCAGATATTAGGAGGGAGATGCCTTTATTCCGAGAAGATTTGTAAAGGAGCTTCTTGTCTAATGAAGTCAGCCTCTTATACATAAATAGAAGATCCATGGAATTTTGAGAATGTATCAGTGGAAACACTAACATTTTGTACTTAAAAAAAAAAAAAGACAAAAAGGAAATAAGAAAGTATATCTAACCCCCAAAATTCCATAGGCAGGAAATTGATTGATTGATATTACACAGCCCAATAACTACAAACTAGCTCTAAATAATAATAATAATAATAATAATAATAATAATAAAAAAATGGTGATGGGGATGGGAGAACTTCACTGAGGCCAGAGTTGTGAGTTCAGTTTCCAGAATGGAAATAATCCCTTGTGACTGATATACTGAGTTATAAGAAACTGAACACATAAGTCTATAAAATGGGCCCAAATGGAATATTAAAAAAAAAAACTTAAGTGTCTTTTTATCATTGTAAGTATTTATGGCATGCTTGTCTATAGCAGTTCAAACTTCTAGACATAATTTTACCCCTCATAGCCCCCCCATTCGCCTTTTAACATACAACCCAACAGAAAATTGGGCTATTATAATAAAAGTTTTATAATAAAAATATAAGTTATATAATGAAAACCTTTTCTGAAGTGTGAAATGGAAGTTACAAGAATATTTTATTTTGTGCAATAAAATTGATTTAAAAATGCACTAAAATTAATTCTTGAGAGGCAGTTTTACATTTAGGGGGTTGTATGAATTTGAGAGGAAGAGAGTTCACGACTTTAAGCCTTCCTTGACAAACTCTTCAGATTACACATCCCAACAAATATATATATTTGTTTTCCCTTTTGTTGCCCTTGTTTCTTATTGTTGTAGTAGTTACTATTGTTATTGATGTGGTCATTGTTAGATAGGACAGAGAGAAGTGGAGCGAGGAGGGGAAGATAGACAGCGGGAGAGAAAGATAAACACCTGCAGCCCTGCTTCACTGCCTGTGAAGCGGGGGCCTGGAGGCGGGGGCCTGGAACCGGGACCCTTGGTGCCTGGAACTGGGATCCTTGGTGCTTGGAACTAGGATCCTTATGCTGGTCCTTGTGCTTAGCACCACATGTGCTTAACCAACTGCACTACCGCCCAACTCCCCCTGTATTATATTTTTAAGAACAACATACAATCTATGTAGATTGCACATAGACATCCATGTAAGTACACACACACACACATGCACACACACATATATGCTAGTTTCACTCAGCTTTAACTATTGGTGGTATCAGATAATAAACACAGGGTCTCTAGCATGCAGGCACTGTGCACCATTGCTGTGCTAACTCTCTTGCAAAAATTATTTATTAATATGAGCAAAAGTAAGAAAGAGAAAGGGGGGAGAGAGAGAGACCTTTGGGAGCTGGGGGGGGGGGGGTTGTAGTGCGTAGGAACAAAGCATCACTCCAGCACAGGGGGTGAGGAACAGAGCATCCCTCCAACTGAGGCCACTTGGCATAAATTCTTACATGCACATAGTATACCACACAAAAATACATTTCAAAGAAAGGAACAGAAAAATCAAAATGCACCTTTTTTTCCTATTTTCTTTCCAACTTTTTTTTTTGGTAATATCTAAAGAGAGGTGCACAGTTTATACACTGTAGTTCATAAAACTTGAAGTGCAGAAGCAAGTTGACTTTGCTTAGAGTCTTAACTATTTTTGTCCTAGTCATTGTGACAAGTAGGATTGGCTTGTTAAGGAAATCAATTTACTCAAGCATATCAAATTAGACAGAGTTTAACCAATGTTAAAGTAGTGGTTGTAGTTATTGTATCTGTCTACCACAAACTTGATTTTGTCGGCTTGAAAAAAAAAAAGTTTTGGTAAGCAGTATCATCAGCGCTTTTGGAAAATAAATTTATTTTCAATTTCCAGTCTCTCTCCATCTACATTGCCCATTGCAGTGATATGCCTTCCTCCAACATTTGTGATTTTATTCTCACTTTCCACTTGTAGATTTGGTAATGTAAGATTTGTGTTTATATTTATTTTTCCAAGGGAGGCCTCTGGAAAACAGAAAAGAGAAAGGAAAAACACGAGGGGGTTGAGCAGTAACACAGTGGGTTAAGCGCAAGTGGCTTGAAGTGCAAGGACCAGTGTAAGGATCCTGGTTCTAGCCCCCGGCTCCCCACCTTCAGGGGGGGCCGCTTCACAAGTGGTGAAACAGGTCTGAAAGTGTCTGTCTTTCTCTCCCCTCTCTGTCTTCCCCATATCTCTCCATTTCTCTCTGTCCTATTCAACAACAATGACATTGATAACAAGAATAATAATAACCACCACCACAATAATAATAATAATAACAAAAGAGGGGGAAAAAAAGCTTCCAAGAGCAGTGAATTCATGGTGCAGACACCAAACCCCAGCAATAACCCTGGAGGCAAAAAAAAAAAAAAAAGAAAAAATGAAAGAGAAAGAAAGAAAGAAAGGAAGAAAGAAAGGAAGAAAGAAAGAAAGGAAGAAAGAAGGAAGGAAGAAAGGAAGGAAGGAAGGAAGGAAGGAAGGAAGGAAGGAAGGAAGGAAGGAAGGAAGGAGAAGAAAAAGGAAAACTCTCTGTGGGGCCGGGTGGTAGCAGACACAATACAATGCTCAAGGGTCTGGGTGCAAGTCTCCAGTCCACACCTGCAGGGGGAAAACTTCAGGAGTGCTGAAGGTTGTCTACAGGTGTCTCTCAGTCTCTCCTCTCCTCTATCTCCCCCTTCCCTCTCAATTTCTGTCTCTCTCCAATAAATAAGTAAAGATAACAAAACATTAAAAAATATTCTTTATAACCCTTCAATCCCATTCCTTTCAAAATAAATGTTATCTAAATTATTTTTTGTATCAGTTTCCTAATATGAAAGGATTTTGTTCATTCAGTAACTAAAGCAGAGCTTATTTGCAAAACAAGATTTTAAGAGAAGACATTTTCATATTCTCCCTATCTCCCTGCAGTGTTATTTTCAGCCAGCATGTCTGTATTATCTTATTCGTCTCTAAACATATTTTATATTTAACTAATGCGTCTATAACAGTTTGAAAAATGGTTCAATGTTCTTCCATTTGTAGGAGGATTCACATAAGTTCACTTAATGACAACAGAGTGGTTTTGTGAGAATAGATCATTGGCTTCTTGAGTGGAAGAGATTTTTATTCCTTTAGGTTTTTGAAACTTCCACTTCCTCCTTTAGTATCCCACCCCCTAATACACACACCAATCCAGGGTAGTCAGGTATAAAATTAGAAGGGAAAGAAATACAAGCATGGAAAAACTGAGATAACATTTCTAAAAATACTTCTTGTAACAGAAGTAGATCACTTTGAAACCAGTAAGAGTGTTAAGTCCTCTCCAGAGTGAATTTCTCAATTGCTCTTCAGTGGTGCTGCCTTTAATAACAGAGTGGGAACTCACATTTCTCAATGACTTCCCTGGGTCACTTATAATTGTATGAGATTTCCCAAAATCATAGGCAAAGTTTCTTATTTTATCCCACTGAAGGACATGATCTAGCACACTTTCTTATTTGCTTATTCCTCTTGTCACTGCTCACTTCTGCCTAATATGCAGGTTAAAGTGTGAAATTTACAAAATGTTCTTGAGTCTTATCCAACATCTGGACTTTATCTATAGTAAGTAAACATTGTGTCAGGGCCAGGCAGTGGCACACCTGGTTAAGTGCACACACTACAGAGCACAAGGACCTGGGTTCAAGCCCCTGCTCCCCACCTGCAGGGGGAAAGCTTCACAAGTGGTGAAGCACATCTGAAGGTCTAGCAAAACGAGTAAACAGATGACAGACTACTACCAGGTGGTTTCATTCATATGTGAAACATTGTGAAACCGACGGGATTGACATACATAAATGTGGGGGGGGGGGTGGAAAAAAACAAGCGGAAACCAAGCAAACTATTTCTAAGACTTTTGAGAACTATAGTGGTCATCTGTGCGTAGTGGAAGAGTATGAATACAGAACTCTGGTAGCAGCTGTGCTGGGGGAACTATCCAATGTAATCTTACAATATTGTGACTGACTATTAATCACAAGTTAAAAAAGTATTAAGTGCCTGGACAGATTCAGTACCACATGTGTGAGTTAAAATCCAGATAATAAATATACTGGGATTCTAGATGGGGAATCCTTGGATTTCCCCATAGATAATATGGTCCAGACCTCTAATAGATGCCTCTCTCTACCATTACTGGTCACACCCACTGGGAACATCATCAAAAGCCCCTTAGTGGGCTTCCTCGGTAGGATGCCCTCACTATGAACTGGCAATGACTGGTACTACCCAACTCTCTCCAGGGAAGCTGGATCATTTTAAAAACATACATATTTTATAAGTATTACTTTCTTTCTCTCTTTTGTGTGTATAACTATACTTTCCTAATTAATTTTAATAAATTTGTATTAGTGACTTAATATTTATTTACAAAATAATTGGGGTATAATTATATAATTTCCACCACCCCACCAGAGTTTTATATCCCTATCCCCTCCATTGAAAACTGCAATAGTTCTCCTAAGATCACAAATATTAGCTGATTCTATAAATATATATACATATATATATATATATATGTCTTCTTCAAGTGGCAGAGTAAGATGATCTTTATTGGGGGATTATGTAGATGCATAAAATTTCCCAGGTTTCCACATAACAATTCAACCCCCACTAGGTCCTCCTCTGCCATCATGATCCAGGATGCAAAGCCTACTCCCGCCCCCCGCCACCCGTCTTTCACTTTGGTGCAATACACCAACTCCATTCTGACTACATTTTCTCAGACAATATTTCTAGTCCCCCCACCCCATGTCAGCTATCAAGCTCAAGCAAAGATTACTAAGACACAGGCTCCTAGGAACATTCCTAAAATAGACTTCCTAGATTCATTCCACCCTAAAGTCTCTATTTCCATTTGTCCTATTCCTATTTTGTGGTTCCTGCTTATTAAACATTCCAGCCTGCTTTCCATCTTACTGCCTCTCAGACACTAAGTTCCAGATGCTACTATGATTCCATCTTGACTTCTCTGTGCAGATGACCTCACCGATACTTCCTAAAGACTCAACTTTCTAGATCCCTACCCCACTAAGGAAAGATAGAAATAGGCTAAGGGTATGGATCCACCTGCCAACATCCATGTCCAATGGAGAAGCAATTAAAAAGCCAGAACTCCCACCTGTTGTATCCCCCCAAAAGAATTTTGGTCCATACTCCAGAGGGGTAACTGACAGGGGAAGTAAGCCAGAGGACTCTGTACCCCAATTCCATCAGGATCTGAAGTGTTTATCACTAGGAATCTTGTTTTTATACCATTAATGAAAAGGAAGTGAATCTGAAAAACACCAGAGGAATCCAGGCACTGTTTCTCTTATCTGAGAGATAAGAGGAAAAAAGAAAAGACTCCTGGAAGAAGTAGTAATAGGTGAAGGGATGACATAAACGAAGTGAAGGCAGAACCATCAAAAAATTGAAAAAAATAGACATATATAGAGATAGATGATTATAGAGCCAGCTCATATTGGTGATCTTGGGAGAACTATTGCAGTTTTCAGTGGAGGAGATGACATAAACCTCTGGAGGTGGGAATTGTCTGGAATTATACCCAGATTATTTTGTAAATCAGCATTAAATGACTAATAAAATTCTTTACAATGAATTAGAAAAGTATAGTTATACACAAAAAAGAAAGGACGTAATAAAATATAAAACATGTACGTGCATTCATATATATAATAAATTACAAAAACAAATTCTCATAGAAGTCAAGTGCATACCATCTTACCTGTTTGTATGTCTTTTTCCTTGACTCATTATTACTATTCGTATAACTATGTTAATACAGAAATCAAGGGGGGAGGTCATGCTAAATACAGTCGACAACTACAGCATTTCAAACCTTCCAGTGAGACTGCTTTGCACAAAGTATAAAGCAAAGTCTGCCCCCCCTGAAACGTATCTTCCTCTCAACTTTCTTTCCTCTGGGTGAGCCACATGCCTCCCAATGATTTCACACAAACAAAAAAGGCTCCTTCCTGGAAGTGTCTGCTTTTTGTGACTGGATCGCTCTTTTCTCTACTGTTCCTGTGACTGATTCTCTCATCTTAAGTCTTCACTCAGATGCAACGTGGTCACTAACTTTGTGACTTTCTTTTTTTTAATTTATTTTTATTTATTTTATATTTATTTATTCCCTTTTGTTGCCCTTGTTGTTTTATTGTTGCAGTTATTATTGTTGTTGTCGTTGTTGGATAGGACAGAGAGAAATGGAGAGAGGAGGGGAAGACAGAGAGGGGAGAGAAAGACAGACACCTGCAGACCTGCTTCACCACCTGTGAAGCGACTCCCCTGCAGGTGGGGAGTCGGGGTTCGAACCGGGATCCTTATGCCGGTCCTTGTGCTTTGTGCCACCTGCGCTTAACCCGCTGCGCTACAGCCCGACTCCCACTTTGTGACTTTCTTACACTTTCAAGTCCTGCTCAGTTGATGTAGCATTCTTTCATGAAACATACAGCATATATACTTTGAATCCAACAAATGGGAAGGAGTTATGCTAGTGCCACTTATGTCCATTCTCCAACAGACTCTTTAAACATCATTCGTAATGGATAGCAGAACAGTGCGATGGTATCTTTGTATCTCTCTTTCTCTGTCTCTATATAAGATTAAAAAAAAAAGAATAAAAATATCAGCCTGGGAATTGTGAATTTGCACATCCATGAAGCCCCAGAACTGCAATAACTAATTTGTTGATTAATTAAACTATTTCTCGCTGTGGGATTTATCATTAAATCTTGAGAGATCTTGTTCATATACCCTTCTCCAAGTAAGGTGTTCTAGTTACCATCAAAGCTGTAGAAGTTCTTAAGTTTGCTTCTTTATACTTTGGCTTACCTATTACATTATTCTCATGTTTATAAAAAATTCATTTTGTAAAAGTCAGATTTATTGGGAAAAATTACTAAAACTTCCACTCAGTATTGACTTCTATGTATTTTCTGTACCTAACAACCATAGGATAGAGATTTTTGGTCTTGAAGAATATTATTCCTTCTTCACAGTCTAGGGAAATTAAAAATAACTTGGTATCTTTTGTGATTTCTTAACTAAAAATATTATCACTACAAAACTGACCACCACTGCATTTGGAGGAATCTCCAGTGCTTTGGTGTTTTTTCCCCCTCTCTCTACAACTCTCTATCTAAACAAGTCAGGCTGGCATAAGGAAGACCCAACAATGACAAAACAAAGAAGCAAACTAAAATCACTTAAGTACATGTTGCATCTAATGTGAAAGTCAAAAGAAAGATGACTTTCCAGCCCTTAATCCTTTTGAAGTATCTACTTTTCATCCAATTGCTGAAAGTAAGGAACCAGATAGTAAAAAGTGTATGTGTTCCAACAGCTGCAATACCAAGATAACTGTAACTTCACAGGAAGACACATTATAACAATAGTCTCACGGACTGGAATGAAATGAAATGATCTTGATACTGATATCTACCTAGAGTTGCATACTTCAGAATTCCTTTCCTGTCCTCATTCATAGTTTTCAATTTTAATTAGTTGAGTAAATATTTCTTATTTGCTTTTGTCAGCACATAGAGAAGGCAATGTTTTCTGTGACCCTTCTCTCAATGTATCATCAGTATCCTTTCTGATAACAGTCAGCATTCATTACACAATTATAAGTGGAATAATAAAGAAAAATATCGATAGTAAGTCTAGGGGAGGCATAAATATAAGGAGGGAGGATTTAGACAACATAGATTTTATTGTGCTACATTACACATTAACAGATGAAGTGATTTTCCCAATAAAAACATAAGTCCTAATAGCCTAAGATCAGCTAAGGATTTAATACATCAGATGTCAAATGGAACTTTCAAATTTTCCAAATCTGCTAGTTTGAAGTGCACTCATTTCATTGTCAAGGGGTTCTCTAAACAATATTTATTTCACTGATAGTAATACATGTTGACGTCAATACTCTTCCCTTGCTTCCAACTTTATTCACTCCATGCTCATATCAACTAGTTTCCTGAATGAAAGTGAAAATCATAAATATTTTATTGTGGTTGACTCATGTCAAGTGCTTCCTGGTTTCCTTTTTGAACAGTTTATTTTTTGTTATTTTAATAGGAGATGGTTTGATCAAAGTGTGAAAGGAATGACTTCTGGGGATGTTGACTTTAGCCATGCTATTTGGAATATTTCACACATGTATTTCATCATACTTATTCCTATTTTTTCCCTAAAAATTAGAAAAGCACTGTGCTTACAATAGTGCATGTTAATTTTTATTAGTAGTTGTGAATTTAGCTTTCACTTTATATCTACCCTAAAGTATATTGAGCTGACAGTTATTTGTTATGTAAATATTCTGTGCAAAGTCCTGTGCTAATAAAGAGGATATGACCTCCTCTTGCTTACCTTTAATCAAACATTGTATTATATTCCAATAAAGTTAAAGCTCAGTTTCATAAGAAAAAAAGTCTTAAATATCAGCCTTTTAAATAAATAATTAATTATAGCCAATATAGTATTTTTAAATTTTAAGTAAATTTGCAACATTATCCAGGGAAAGACAACTTAAAAAAACAAACGTTAAATACCAGTCAGGTTTGTCCATAATTAGTGCCAGAATTAGATTTCAACCTAAAAATTCAAGGAGCCAAAGTTGGAAGTAGTGTTGATAAGTGAAGTCACACCACTGAAATGTAGTGAAATTACAGATTTGAGCTATTTCAGTGCTATTATTTTATTTGAATTTTGAGTGTTTGTCTCTTTGTTTGTTTTTATGGGCCCCTTTAGAACTTCTTGTCGAGCTGGTTATGTTGTAATTGTTGTTTCCTGTTGAATGAAGAGAACTATCTCAAATAAATAATAGGAAAGATACAAACATACATTAAGTTCAGAGGCTACAAAGCAAAATTGAACCAGAAGTGCATACATCAAGACATAGCATAATTAAGCTAGCAAAGACTGAAGATTTAAAAAGGATGCTAAAAGCAGCAAAAGAAAGGGCTACCTTCATATTTCTCAACAGCAACTCTGAAAGCCAGAAGGGAAGGGCAAGATTTCTGAGGGCTAAATGACAAAGGCTTCCAACCAAGAATACTATGTCCTGACAGATTCTCATTCAGATTGGACGGAGAGATAAAGACAGTCTCAGAAAAAGAACAATTGACACAGGAATATTCTCTATTAACTTCTATAAATCCAACATCACCCTGATATGAAAAGCAGACAGAGATACAACAAAAATAAAAATAAGTAAATAAATAAATAAATAAAACTACAGACCAGTATCTCTGGTGATAACAGATACTAATATATTTTAAAAAATTTCTACCTATCTGAATATAGCAGTACATTAAGAAAATTATGCACCATTCTCAATTAGATTTGTTCAACACTTGTCACTCACTAGTGAACCAATAATTACATAAATATCTCACTAGGTGCCTAGAAAACCTTTGGCAAGATCCATCAAAGTATTAACAACTAGGGATAGATGGGAAATTCTTCACACTATTTGAGTCTATGTATACAGCAAACCTACAGCCACCATCATATTTAATGGGGAAAAACTGAAAGCTTTCCCTCCTCAGTCAGGTAAAAGACAGGGTTGCCCACTATCAACATTATTACTCAGCAGAATATTGGAAGTCCTAGCCATTGCAATAAGGCAGGAGAAAGAAATTAAAGGGATGCAGGAAGAGTAGAAGTGAAAACTGTCACTGTTTTGCAGAAGATATTATAGTGTATATATAGCTAATATTAAGAAGTCCCATAGAAAACTCCTAGAAATTATTAAACAATATAGTAAGGTGGCAGGCTACAAAATTAATATACACAAATCTATGTCATTCCTCTATGAAAACACTAAACTAGAAGGAGAAATCTGGAAATTACTCTGTTTTACTATAAACAGCAAAAAATGAGTATTTAGGAGCAAAATTTTAAAAGGTGACTTTTCTACTGAAAAATTATGTCATATTTAAGAAAATGGAAAAATACCAAGAAATGGAGAGATACTCCTGCTCATGGATTGAAAGAATTAACATCATTAAAATGACTCCTCTACCCAGAGCCATATACAGATTTAATGTTATCCTTACCCAGGTACCACCAAATTTCTTTATAAGAATAGAACAAAAGCTATAAAAGTTTATATGGAACCAGAAAATACCTATGGTTGCCAAAGCAATCTTGAGGAAAAAGAACAATACTGGAGGTATCACACTTCATAATGTCAAACTATACTACAAAATTGCTATAATCAAAACTATCTGGTACAGGAACCAATATATATATATACTGACCAGTGGAACAGAACTGAAAACCACCCCCATGATATTTTTAACAAGGGGGCCTAAAATATTAGAGAAAGGAGAGTCTCTTCAACAAATAGTGTTGGGAAATTTCAGTTGAATCATGTAAACAAGTGAAATTGAACCACCACATTTCACCATACACAAAAATCAACTCTAAGTGGAACAAGGACATGGATATTAGACTAGAAACTATCGAAAACATTGTCAGAACATTCCACATTCTATACTCTGGAAATGTCCTCAAAGACACAAATCCTACAGGAGAGAAAACAAAAATGAAAATAAATCAATAGGACGACATTTAACTGAAAAGTTTCTGCACAGCAAAGGGAGCCATCACCAAAACAAGAAGGCACCCTACAAAATGAAAGGTCTTCATGACATACTTCAGATAATAGATTTAATGGTCAAAGTAGGTAAAGAAATCAGTAAACTTAGTACCAAAAAAAGGAACAACCCCATTAGAAAAGGGTTAGAATCTTCATAGAGGGATAACAGTCACATGAGCAAGTGCTCAAAATTACTATTAGATAAATTCAAAAAAAGACAATGGGATAAATATCATTTTACACTTGTGAGAAGGCCATACATTAATAAGGATGGAAATGGGCTGGGTGGTAGGTAACTTCGTAGAATACATATGTTAACGCTCAAGGATTCTGATTCAAATCCCTAGTTCCCACCAGCAGAGAAGAACTTTCAGGAGCTGTGAAGCTGTGCTACAGGTGTTTCCCCTTCTCTCTCCCTATTTTCCCCTTTTATCTTGATTTCTTTCAAAACAAATTTTTTTTTTTAAAAAAAGAGAGGACAGAAACAACAAATGCTGAAGAAGATCCAGGGGGAAAGGGAACAATTTTTGAAATGCTGGTGGGAATGCAGAGGGTCCAGCCCCTGTGGGAAAGAGTCTGGATTTTTCCCAGGACCCTAAAAATGAATCTAGCCTATGACCCTGCAATTTTCTTCCTGGGTGTCTACTCAAGGATATAATAATGGCTATCTAAAGAGATCTGTGTGTACCTATATTCATGGCAGCGTAGTCTGTAATAACTAAAACATGTAAACAGCCCAGATGTCCAACAACAAATGAGTGGCTAAGAAAGTTATGGTCCGGGAGTTGGGCAGTAGCGTAGCGGGTTAAGCGCACATGGCGTGAAGCACAAGGACCTACATAAGGACCCTGGTTCAAGCCCCCAGCTCTCCACCTGCAGGGGAGTCGCTTCACAAGCAGTGAAGCAGGTCTGCAGGTGTCTAGCTTTCTCTCCCCCTCTGTCTTCACCTCCTCTCTCCATTTCTCTCTGTCCTATCCAACAACAACAACATCAATAATAACTACAACAATAAAACAAGGGCAACAAAAGTGAATAGATAAATGAATATTAAAAAAAAAGAAAGTCATGGTCTATAAACACAGTGGAACACTACTCAACTATTAGAAACGATGAAGTCATATCCTTTGCCTCATCTTGGATGGAATGGAAGGCATTATGTTACGTGAGATAATCTAAAAAAAAAAAAGAAGGATAAAACCAGATGATCTCAATTACAGGTGGAACTTAAAAAACAGGGATAGAAAGTGAGAACACAAGGTAAAACTTGGACTGAATGGGGTATGTTACACCAAAGTAAAAGCCTCTGGGGAGGGAGAGGCTGAGAGGGGTTGAGGAATGTCTTGGCATCTTGATGTATCATGATAAAAAAAAAAAAAAATCAAAGGTTGGGGGTTGAAAATGTTCTGCACACACCTACTTTGGAGGGATGGGAAATTGTACCCATGTGTTAACAGCTCTACTGCCAACCATTTACCCCAAATTAAAGTAAAATTAATAACTGAATAATACGCCATAAGCTACATGTGTTTAAAATTTTCAATGTATATTAGCTCCAGTCCTGTCTAGTTTAGCTCATGTGATATTTATTCATCACAACATTTGTGGACCTCTGTCACAGCAACTCCAGGCTCTTCTTCCCTGGTCTGTCCTCACTCATTCACCTCATTCAGTTCTGATTGCTGGAAGGCAGCTCCTTCTTGGTCATAAGAGACAGCTGGAGAATAGAAAGGCCCAAAACAGGCATCAACTATCTATAAAGAACTGGTATAGCTCTTACAAAAGTAAAAAATAACCCAGTTAAGAAGTGGGTCAAACCGACCAGTCAACGCCCATGTTCCGCGGGGAAGCAATTACAGAAGCCAGACCTTCTACCTTCTGCAACCCTCAACGACCCTGGGTCCATGCTCCCAGAGGGCTAGAGAATGGGAAAGCTATCATGGGAGGGGGTGGGATATGGGGATTGGGTGGTGGGAATTGTGTGGAGTTGTACCCCTCCTACCTTATGTTTTTGTTCATTAATCCTTTCTTAATAAAAAATTAAAAAAAAAAAAGAAGTGGGTCAAAGAGCTGAATAGACGGTTTTCTAAAAAAAAAAAAAAAGATACAGATGGTGCATGGTGATACAAAGAAATGTTCTACGTCACATAATTAGAGAAATGCAAATGAAAACATCACTGAGATATCATATCACACCTGGGAGAATGACTTCTCTCAACAAAACAGGAAATGATAGGTGCTGGTAAGGTTTTGAAGAAAAAGTAATTGTGCTACACTGCTGATAAGAAGGCAGACTAGAGCAGCCCTTCTGGAAGACAGTACAGAGAGTCCTTAAACAAATAAAAATGAAATCATCTTATGATCCAGCAATACCACTCTTAGACATTTATTTATTTATTTTAAATGTCTTTATTGGGGAATTAATGTTTTACATTCGACAGTGAATACAATAGTTTTGTACATGCATAACATTTCCCAGTTTTCCGTATAATAGTACAACCCCCTCTAGGTCCTCTGTCATTCTTTTTGGACCTGTCTTCTTCTCCCCACCCATCCCAGAGTCTTTTACTTTGGTGCAATATGCCAATTCCAGTTCAGGTTCTACTTTAGACATTTATTTAAAGGACACTGAAATGCTAACTTGAAGTGATATTATGCATTACTATGTCGATAGCTGCGTTATTCGCAGGAGTCAAAGACTGGAAGCAGCCTAAATGCCCATAAATAGCTGACTGGCTAAAGAAGTTCTGGGGTATGTACTCCATGAAACACAACTCTGCAATGAAAAAAAAAAAAATCATATGGTGTCCTTGGGGTCAAAATGATGGAACTGGAGATGATTATGCTTTGTGGAATAAGTAAAGAGATGAAAGAAAGCTATGGGATGGTTCCATTCACATGGAGAATCAAGAAAGCAGATAAACATGAACTTGCAAAAAGAAACAACAAAAACAGAAGAAACAGTTTCCACGATTTTGTGAGTACTATGGTGGGTGTGGTGTGGATCTACACTCAGTAATCATATAGTCCTGTAACCCGCTATTAATCACACACACACAAACGCAATATGCCTGGCACTTAGCACGCAATTAGAAAATGTCTGTAAATAAATGAACCTAACATATACTTTGTGATTAAAGTTATAGGGCTTTTGTAATGTCAATTTAGAATACCAATTCTAGGGGAAAGTCCATTGTCTGATTTGTTTTTTCTATCATTATTTTCCTCTCTGAAAATAATTTCACAAAATATGAAATCAAGTACATTAATGCAAAGTGTCGGTTTAAAGCAGAAAGTCATGGCTGTACCCTATAGCTGAAGTGTACACACACACACACACACACACACACACACACACACACACACACGGAAAAGACCGTGACTCTGAAATCAAGTCTTCAGGTGGCCAGGGCTTGCTCCTTCCCTAAGAAATTTCACTGTTTCTTACACTACAAAGTTTTCTCTCTGGAGTCTGGCTGTTAGTATTCTAGTAGTACTTACAGGCAGTAGACTAGAGAGTGGTTATGTATCATTTGCAATTGTCCTTCTGGGCTGCCTATCCTTATCCTTAGCTTTTGTCAGATGAGCCCTCCCCAACATTTACAACTCTCTCTCTGGACTCTAGTTACTCAGCTTTCTTTCTCTCCTGGTTTAGAGGGTTTATGACTGGGCTTCCTGCTTCTGTGAACCACTGGGAACTTTGCCATCTCTTTATGTTTCTGTTAACCCTGCTTTCACATCAGCAGAGACTCCATCCATTGGACTATCTTCAATTAATCCTTTGAGGTTATTGTATTTATGCATCTGTACCCTGGCTGAACCATGCTTAATACACATGACTTATTCATCCCATTGCTATATTCATATAAATCTGTCACTCTACTCAGCAACATTTCTTTTCATTGAAAGTACAGTAACAATAGTAGCAAAAAATACATTTCTACATACCAATATGGATTTTCTACTTCATGTTAGAAAATCTGCCAGATATTTTATCTGTATTATCTCCACTATAGAGTCATAGTAGTGCTATAAAATAGATACAGTTGTTATTTCTATTCTACAGATTAAGCAAATAGGATCGTCTCTCAGCCAGTAAGTTGTGAAACAACTTCAATCCAGGAATATTAATTATGAAAACTCTTTACTACACGACTGGCTTTTTTTTTTTTGCCAGCAACTGTCTACTTGGCTCATCTGAGTGACAAAACAAGTTTATTTTTATTTTATCATGATGAAGACAGAAGTTGAAAAACAAGATCAGAAGGTAATACACTAAGACACCAAAGTGAAAGACTGAGGTGGGGGGGGGCTCAGGTCCTGGAACATGATGGCAGAGGAGGACCTAGTGGGGGTTGAATTGCCATGTGGAAAAATGGGTAAATGTTATGCATGTACAAACTATTATATTTTACTATCAACTATAAACCATTAATCCCCCAATAAAGAAAAAAATCTAGAAAAGAAAAAAAAAGAACAAGAGAAGGTGCATCAATAGTTGTTACTCAGGGTTCAAGAACTTAATTCTGAAGAGACAGGTTTCACAAGTTTGATTAAGGTCTAGATTTCTAATATATCATTTTGTTTCCCTAAATATTATACCCAAGACTATTTATAATTTTAATAAAGGACCAAGAAACCACATTCCCTAGAGCAACAACTGTGTGAAGTTGCAATTATCATCATCAAAAATAACCAAGTGTCTTAATAAATGATACATCAGAATAGTCACTACTTGGGTTGAATCGGTATCATTTTTGCAATGACTTCTTTACATTTCTCTATTTTTAATGTAAGCCCTTCTTATTCATTTTATTCTTTCAGTTTTTATTTTATTGTTCTATTTGTTTCCTTCCCTCATTCTCTTATTTACTCCCCTTTAAGAATATCCTCCCAATCGTGTTAAGTGATATCAGCTAGAAGAAGAAGGGTGAGAACTAGGAGGGGAAGGCAAATTGGAGGGGAAGGCAAATTGCAGGTCGAAATTCAAACTAGATGTTAGATGTGGCCAGTTGCAGCAAGGGTAAAAATGTGAAGAAGGGAATGCGGATGAGGAGATGAAGAGAGAAGGGTTTTGAGGGTACTGGAGACCCAGTGTATGGTGGTGGAGTTGGTGGTGTGAGTGGTGTGCCTATCCGTATCATAGAGAGAGAAAAATTGTGCACATGTGACACAGGCTTATAAATCATTACTTCTCCAACATAATGAGAGAAGGACAGTGAGAAAGAAAAGAAAGAGATGGAGAGAAAGGAAGAGAGTATCTTTCCCTAAATTCTTTCCATTCATTTCAGGATTTAAGTCTACCTATGATAGAACTCTTCATCTGTCATGTGAATAATAAGGCAGAGAGCACCTGGGAATCATGTACTCTAAAGTGAGAAATGTTTATGATCATGTACTCTAAAGTGAGAAATGTTTATAGGGCTTGAAAGCTTTCCTGTCCTCATCTCTTATCAGGGAACAAAATTTCTCTTTAAGTTTTAAAAGTCAACAAATTAGAAAGGGATCAGACTAAAGCAGAGCTCTGTAATCGTACTATTCTAAGCCTTTATGATGAGGTCTTCGGACTCCTAGGGCCAGAGTGTATTTAAAGCTTGTAAAAGGAAAAAAAAAAAAAGCATCTGTACAAATACAATTTCCACCAGATATAAACAGACACTTCCCAAGCTTTCAATAGAACTAAGAACATAGGGGAGTCAGGCGGTAGCACAGTGGGTTAAACACACATGGGACAAAGCACAAGGACCAGCAGAAGGATCCCGGTTCGAGCCCCTGGCTCCCCACCTGCAGGGGAGTCGCTTCACAGGTGGTGAAGCAGGTCTGCAGGTGTCTGTCTTTCTCTCCCCCTCTCTGTCTTCCCCTCCTCTCTCCATTTCTCTCTGTCTTATCCAACAAGGACAACAATAATATTAACTACAACAATAATACAACAAGGGCAACAAACGGGAATAGATAGATATTTAAAAAAAGAACTAAGAACATAATGTATGTAAGATTTGATTTCTACTCTTACTATTATAACAAAAGCCTGAGATGCCTAGATAGTCAGAAAATAGTGAAACATCTGTACTTACCAGTGAAGAGTTTAGTTAGTTGGGGGAAAAATGCCAATTACAAATTTTAAGGCATCTAGATAAAAAGCTAAAGTGAATAAAGCAAACCAGGAGGCACTAGTATCAAGGAAAGTTGGATGAAAGTGGAAAGAACAATGTAAAAACATGAGAATAGGCTAGGTGGGGGGGGGGCGCCTGGTAGAGCACATATATTATAATGTCCAAGGACCTGCGTTCAAGGTTTCCCCCATGCAGGGAGAAAGCTTAATGCAGCAGTGAAGCAGTGAAGCAGAGCATCAGCAGGTAGTTGTCTCTCTGTCTCTATACAGTAAATAAATAAGTAAAATATCTAAAAACAGAAAGAAAGAAAGAAAGAAAGAAAGAAAGAAAGAAAGAAAGAAGGCATAAGAAGCAATCTTGTCTTTACTACTGCTTTACTCCTTGATTTTAATGTTTCCACAAATATAATAGTGTGATTTTGGAGGGGGGGTGTTTTATAGGTGACACTAATAATATATGTCTGTTGTGATACTTGGAACGTATTTAATAACATAGTAATTATTCCATTATAGTGAGACTGCAGTAAATAAACATGTGGAAAATAAATGCATGTCTCTGTTACTAAAATTTTCATTTTGTTAAAATGCCGGGACAGATGCCAGTAACATTCAATGTAATGGGGGGGGGGGGTCTCCCACTAGAGTATCCACATTATGAAAGACCAGGATTACCACCTGCAGGGTTCAAACTTCACAAGTGATGGAGTGGTACTGCAATGTCTTTCCTCTTTGATTCTCCCTATCTGTGTCTCTCTGTCTCTCATCCTGTCAAAAAACAACAACAAAACAAAACAAAAAACCTACCAGGAGTGGTGGAATCATGAACTTGCAGAGCCCCACTACAACCTGGTGGCACAAGTAATAATAATTAATGTAGAAAATGTTCCATTCCAATGAGAAATATTGATAATTGGAACATCTGTTCATGTGCGCAGGGTGGGGCTATTTGGAAATCTGTGTACTTTCCTCTCAGTTTGCTGAGAACCTGAATCTGTTCTAACAAAATTCAGTCTGCTAAATACAATCATGGAATACGCTTTAAATTTTACAGTCATGCCATAAAATGATTCTTGCTATTATGGATAATGTTTGGCCAAGTAAGGCCAGGCCTAATTTTGAACATACACTGCTGTCCTTTATTCTGTCCATCAAATGACCTCCGTGTTTTCAGTTTTACTTTAACAAAATGAATGTAGAGGAAATGCTGAAAGAGATAAGTGGTTAATTGTACCTCATTCTTTGCCATGATTGAAGGGAAAGTTTGGTGAAGTTTCAGGATAACAGATTACAAAGTCATCAGTCAGCTATGAAGATTTTAGATGAAACTAGATCCCTAGTGTTATGAAATAGCAGTTGATAAAAAAATTGGGGGGTCCCATAATTGACCATTATCCTAAATACTTAGGCTAGTCAATCCTTTCTTTCCCTTGTTCATGTTGAAAAAAAAATGGGGGAAGGGAATACAGACCAAGACTCTCATATAAGTTCCCTTGAACTAGAAATCCTAGTGGAAATTTCATAAAGCAATATTATTTTATCATATTACTTGCCTTTCATTTGTGCAAGAGGATAAACAATCTAATAAATAGTCTTGTCTTGAAATCTTAGGTATGGAATAGGTACCTTTGTTCTGGAAATAGGAAAAATAGAAATTGATCAAAGTGAAAAGATTTCAACCAAACTTTAATTTTGTATTTTATATAGGTAGTTACATTTTGATCCATTCTGTATAAATTATTAAGGGATAAAACTGTTTTATCTTATTTGTTGATCTGAAGAGAATCTAGTTTTGTCTATTTTAGATGAGCTAGAAATAGTCCTAAGGAATAAATTTATTCTAATATATTATTTATTCACATGAGAGAGAAGGATCCTAAAAGGGAGAGAGAGGAAATGAAAGAGAGAAAGGGGTGGCATCAATCTGGCACATGTGATGCCAGGACTTGAGAATTTAATGTTTTTTTCTAGTGGTCTATGTCCTGGGTTGCTCAAATTTATTTTTAACTTGTACTTAGACTATTAAAATGACTTCTAGGGTAGGGGTAGATAGCATAATGATTATGCAAAGAGACTCTCATGCCTGAGGCTCTGACGTCCCAGGTTCAATCCCCCTCACCACCAAAAGTCACAGCTGTGCAGTGCTCTGGTATTTCTCTCTGGTCTTTCTCTTTCTGCATCTCTCTCAAATATAAAATAAAAAACAAATAAAATACTTAACAATTTATATAAAAAATAAAGTGACTTAAATAATCTTGTTGAGTTTCTCTCACTTTTGACTTTAAACCACAGAGTAATAATTTTTTAAAAAATAATTTTTATTTATAAAAAGGAAACACTGACAAAAATCATAGGATAAGAGGGGTACAATTCCACACAGAGTAATAAATTTTTATGTTTATGTGACTACCTATTGCTACCATATCCTGTTAAAAACAAACATATGTTACACCCTGGTTTTTATCAGTTTCTTCATTTCAATAATCATTGATTTTTTTTTTTTTACTTTAAAATTTCCCAACACAGCCATAAAATAAACTCTTCTCTGGTATGAGTCATGCTAGTACTGTGATTCAGGAAGTTTTTAAAAGTATTATCAGCAGACACTCAACTTATAAAATGAAATGATATTCTGGATGAGACAAAGTAGAGTTGGGAATAGTGGAGACTACACACTTGTTTATCATATCTATATAATATTCCTAAACCAGATTATCAAAATTTGAAGACAATAATTACTCTAAAAACTATAAAGATAAATTAAGTGAATTAAGTTCTCCCTCCATGCATCCACTGTACAATCCTCTTGCTAACTCAGAAACTAAATATTGATGCTAAGAGGATTTTTTTTTTGTTTGTTTGCTTGGTTGTTTGTTTGTTAATTGGAGCTTAGTGCTTTATGGTATAATCTTTAAACACATAGGCACAATTTCTCAGCTCCCATGAACTGTTCTCAAGGAGACACACGGGGGTCTCAGTGTTTTCTCATCCAGCTGTGCTGTCCTGAGCGTTGGTATGCGCAGGTCTTCTCAGATGGGTGTTTTGTTTTTCCAGGATAGATTCCTAAAAGCAAAATTGCTGGGAGTTGGGTGGTAGCGCAGCGGGTTAAGCGCAGGTGGCGCAATGCACAAGGACCAGCTTAAGGATCCCAGTTCGAGCCCCCAGCTCCCCACCTGCAGGGGAGTCGCTTCACAGGCGATGAAGCAGGTCTGCAGGTGTTTGTCTTTCTCTCCCCCCCCTCTGTCTTCCCCTCCTCTCTCCCTTTCTCTCTGTCCTATCCAACAACCATGACATCAATAACAACAATAATAGCCACAACAATAAAACAGGGGCAACAAAAGGGAATAAATTTTTAAAAAAGAGAAATTGCTAGGTTATAAAGTAGGTCCATTTATAAAGTTCTGATGAATCTCCAAACTGTTTTTCATAGGGGTTAGAACAATTTATATTCCCCACCCCCAGCAATTAACAACTAATATTCCCAACAGCCTCTCCAGTTTATGTTTCTCTCTCTCTTTTAAATTTATCTAAAAAATAAAAATATCAACACAACCAGAGGATAAGAGGAGTACAAATCCATGTCCCTCTCTTTTTTACACTTTTTCTTCTTTTTTTTAATCTTTTTTTTTTAATGTTTTACATTCAACAGTAAATACAATAGTTTGTACATGCATAACATTCCCCAGTTTCCCATTTAACAATACAACCCTCACTATGTCATTTATCATCCTTCATGGACCTGTATTCTCCCCAGCCACCCACCCCAGAGTCTTTTACTCTGGTGCAATACGCCAATTCCATTTCAGGTTCATAAATTTTTTATGTACTTACTTATTTCCCCTTTTGTTGCTCTTGCTGTTTTTTTTTATTATTGTTGTTGTAGTTACTTGTTGTTGTTATTGATGTCATCGTTATTGGATAGGACAGAGAAATGGAGAGAGGAGGGGAAGACAGTGAGGGGGAGAGAAAGACAGACACCTGCAGACCTGCTTCACCTCCTGTGAAGTGACTCCTCTGCAGGTGGAGAGCCTGGGTCTCGAACCAGGATCCTTACTTGGGTCCTTGTGCTTCACGCCACATGTGCTTAACCAGCAGCGCTACCTCTGGACTCCCTTTCCTCTTTTTTTAATGTGCGACATTATCAGAGGTGTAAAGTGGTATCTCCTTGTTTATATTTACATTTCCCTGATTATCAGTGACTTTGAGATTTTTTTTTTCCATATATCTGTTGGCCCTTTGGGTCTCTTTTTTGGAAAAGATTCTGCTGATATCTTCCCCATAGTTCTCAATGGGATTGTTTGTCTTTTTATTGTTGAGTTTGGTGAGTTCATTGCAAATTTTGGTTACCAGTTCTCTTTTTGATACATGACACATCAAATCTTTCTCCCATTTCATGGGGGGGTAGTCTCTTTGCTATGATAGTGATTCCCTTTGCTGTGCAGAAGTTTGATGTAATCCTATAGATCTATTTTTTTCCATTGCAATTGAATGATAATCAGTGAAGATATTGCAAAAAATTAATTGGAAGGTATTTCTGTCTATAGTTTCTTCTAAGTATTAAATGATTTCTGGTCTAACTCCCAAATCTTTGATCCATTTGGAGCTAACTTTTGTACATGATGAAATGTGGTGGTCCACTTTCATGCTTCTTCACGTTTCAAAACAACTTTCCAAGCACCATTGGTTGAATAGGCTCTCCTTTTTCCATTTGATGTTTTAGGTACCGTCATCCAAAACTAGCTGACTGTAGGTGTGAAAACTGATTTCTGGGCTCTGTTCTATTCCACTGCTATGTGTCTCTGTGTTGGTTCCACTACCAGGCCACTTTGGTTATAGTGGCTCTGTAGTATGCTTTGAGGTCAGGAATCATAATGCCTCCATTCTTGCTCTTTTCCCTCACAACGGCTTTAGCTATCTTGGGAATTTTTTGTCTCCAGAAAAACTTTTTTTTTTAATCTCTCATTCCACTCTCTTGAAGAAATTTGTTGGTACCTTGATAGAGATTTTATTGAATATGGATATGTCTCTCAATAGAGTAGTCATTTTGACAATGTTCATTCTTCCAATCCATGAACATGGGGTGTCTTTGCATTTTTTGTATCTTTTTAAAAAAATTTTTATTTATAAAAAGGAAACACTGACAAAAACCATAGGATAAGAGGGGTGCAACTCCACACAATAACCACCACCAGAACTCCATATCCCATCCCCTGCCCTGATAGCTTCCCTACTCTTTATCCCTCTGGGAGTATGGACTCAGGGTCTTTATGGGATGCAGAAGGTGGAAGGTCTGGCTTTTGTAATTGCTTCCCCACTGAACATGGGAATTGGCAGGTTGATCCATACTCCCAGCCTGTCTCTCTCATTCCCTAGTGGGGCGGGGTCCTGGGGAAGTGGAGCTCCAGGACACATTAATGGGGTCCTCTGCCCAGTGAAGTCCTGTTGATGTCAGTATCTGGAACCTAGTGGCTAAAAAAGGAGTTAACATATAGAGCCAAACAAATTGTTGACTAATCATGAACCTAAAGGCTGGAATAGTGCAGATGAAGAGTTGGGGGGTCTCTATTTTGTACATAGTTCGTAGTCCTAGTTTAGTTCTATTCCAAAGAGCCTATGATTATACTATATTTTTACCCCTGAGCCTGACATCTGATATGCATGTGGATCCAAGTTATTGTCTGGGAAGATGATGTCATGGCTAGAAAAAGGACCAGAAAGCTGGATCAGGGAAAAGAGTAGCTCCGTAATATGGGAAAGGAGTATAAATATTGTTGACTATAAACCACATCAACAGAATGTGAGCTCAGATCTATAGGGATGCAGAGGTCACATAGGCTCCTAAGCTGAATATGGGGCCCAGATCATTTCTTTGTATCTTTTACTTTTCCCTTGTAAAATGTCTCTTAGTTTTCAGCATAAAAGTCTTTTACTTCCTTTGTTTAGTTTGCCTCTAGATATCTGATTGTTTTTGCTGCTATGGTAAATGGAATCAATTTCTGGATTTCTTCTGGTTTTGTGTTTGCACAGAGGAAAGCCATTGATTTCTTTTTATGTTGATTCTATAGCCAAACTGTCACTATTCACAGATGATATGATAGTATATATAGAAAATTTGAAAGAATCCAGTCCAAAACTCCTGGAAATTCTCAAGCACTAGTGACAGTTTGAATTCCTCTCATCCCATATGCATCCTTTTTTTATCTCCTTTTGTCTGACTACTACGGTTAGAACTTCCAAGACTGTGTTGAATTGTACTTGGTAGCCCTGTCTCGTACCTGACTATAGAGAGAAAGCTTTCAGTTTCTTCTCATTGAGTATGATGTTGGCTGTTGGACTATGTATATAGATTTTTCTAGTTTGAGGAATTTTCCATCTACCCCCATTCTTTTTAGTGTTTTGATCATGAAGGGATGTTGGATTTTGTCAAAGACTTTTCTGCATGTATTAAGGCAATCCTGTAGTTTCTGGATTTTCTTTTGTTGATGGACTGAATTATATTTAGTGATTTACATATCTGGAACCAGCCTGGCATCCCTGGGATAAATCCCACTTGGTCATGGTGTATATAACTTTTTTGATGTACTGTTGTCACCGGACTGCTAGGTTTTTGTTTAGGATCTTTGCATCTATCTTCATCAGAGATATCAGTCTCTAATTTTCTTTTTTGGATAGATCTCTCTCTACTTTTGATATCAAAGTGACATTAGATTCATAGAAGGCATAAAGCTATGTGAAGTCTTAAGGAAGTGCCTGATGAGAAAGGAGTGCTCCTTTTCAGGTTTTTGATCACAGTCTTTGAGGTATTTGTAGAAAGTAAACCACACCAATGTCTTACTCTGTGTTCTAAATAAATCTGCATGATGGTGTAAAGGTAGCTCTCTGTATTCATTGTACTTGTAATGATAATTTGCTCCTTTCTACTGATATGCACTTAACATATTTACAATGGTAAAACACCAACAAGAATGCATGGCGGAAATGAGGAAATACAAATATGTATGCTCCAAGAGGCACTTTCTTCTTCTAGCGTTTGCCCTTCTCCCGTAGCCAGTCAACAGCGTTGGGTTGAGCCTAATGTAAAGTTTCGAGACCTCCTTTGAATTTGGAGAGGTGGCAGTCATTGACTATGTGGGTCATAGTCTGTCTGTAGCCGCAGGGGCAGTTCGGGTCGTCTCTGGCTCCCCAGCGATGGAACATAGCGGCGCACTGGCCATGGCCTGTTCGATAGCGATTGAGGAGGGCCCAGTCATAACGTGCTAGGTCAAAGCCGGGTTGACGCTTGCAGGGGTCTGTGATGAGGTGTTTGTTCTTGACCTCAGCTGACTGCCAACTCTGTTTCCAAGAGTCTGGAACAGAGACGTTCAGTGTAGGCGTAGGGGACCAGATTGGGTGACAAGACATCAAGCGTTGGACAGGGTGGGCGAAGATATCCGCGTATATTGGCAAGAGGCACTAAAGTCTAATTTCAGGTTCACTGTCAGGAAATCACACCTTAGCAGACTTAAAATGATAATATCATCTATATATTTGCAAATGATTGACTCTTCAAATTTTGTCAAAATTTATTTTCACTAAAAGATACAAAAGAAATTAAGACAGAAGATAGACAAAATATAAAAATTAATTTATCTTTAGTCTTACATGTATTTAAATCTTCCAGAAAGAACTAAGCCAAATCTATATTCCAATTGTTTTATTTTATTTTATATTATATTATTTACTTTTTAAAAAATATTTATTTTATTTATTTATTCCCTTTTGTTGCCCTTGTTTCATTGTTGTAGTTATTATTGTTGTTGTCATTGTTGGATAGGACAGAGAGAAATGGAGAGAGGAGGGGAAGACAGAGAGGAGGAGAGAAAGATAGACACCTGCAGACCTGCTTCACCGCCTGCGAAGCGACTCCCCTGCAGGTGGGGAGCCGGGGTTCGAACCGGGATCCTTATGCCGGTCCTTGTGCTTTGCGCCACCTGCGCTTAACCCACTGCGCTACAGTCCGACTCCCATATTATTTACTTTTTAAAATCGTTGTTTCAGTTTTCATTTTTTTTTTGGGGGGAGGATTTTTTTAATATTTATTTATTCCCTTTTTTTTGCCCTTGTTGTTACTATTGTTGTTATTGATGTCGTCGTTGTTGAATAGGACTGAGAGAAATGGAGAGAGTAGGGGGAGACAGAAAGGGGGAGAGAAAGACAGACACCTGAAGACCTGCTTCACTGCTTGTGAGGTGACTCCCCTGCAGGTGGGACACCGGGAGCTCGAACCGGTATCCTTATGCTGGTCCTTGCACTTTGTGCCATGTGCATTTAACCTGCTGCGCTACCACGGACTCCTGAGGAATTTTTTTATTTTAACCAGTTCCACTATAAGGACATGTTGTTCTTCCATAAATATATGAAAATATTTATTTCATCAACTTTTTCTTTCCAGGGAAGACTCTTTGGAAATGTTGCATCTTATTTTCAATGACAGTAGGTGTTGAAAATCCATTTATATAGCATTTTGTCCATCATTTCTGCAAGACCAACATTATACTCTGAAAAGATGGCACTAGTGATGTTCTTTAAAAGCAGTACATATTTTAAAAAATAGTTTGAGGTTACTTCTGTGGTATGTATGTTGTAGAACTAGACCCCAGGAATCTTGTAAAATTTTATTAGGTTAATAAAAATGTATTAAATAAAAGCTAGTTCTACACTGACAATCCCAGGATGTTTCAGCTGTATTTTCAGTTGACTCTTACAAGCAAAATATTACAATTACCAGTCTTCCATAATCTATTTTCTCTCTTTATTTTAATTTGGATTATAAATTCCATAAAGTCCCAATTGTTAATCTCACTAGAAACAAATGGAAAATAGTGAAATGACGCACATTAGAGCTCCTGGGTGCATAAGTTAGATTCAGTGCGTCAATTGATTGGAATATTCCGACCTTTTCCCCTTTAAGTAATATATTAGAAAAAATAGTTTTGGATGACATTCTATGTTCCAAATATTCTGCACTAACAATTTAGGCAACTTCTTTGGTAAAAAGAGTGTGGAAAGTTGGCAGGAGGCAAGCATGTATATGCTGAAAGCATGGCAGCATTTCCAAAGTCTAGTTTGCAGATTGCCTACATATGGATGAATGTTCAGTATGTTACAAAGGCAGTTTTATGAAATGACCAACATTAGAGGAAATGTGTGTTTGTTTAAGTGACAGGTAATAAGTCATTCTTTGCATATATTATGAAAAAGAACACTAGAAACTAGATCGTGTGTGTGTGTGTGTGCATAAGTCTGACCTATGTAGAACTGCAATCAATATTCAGTACTTTAGTTGAAAAGTTACTTCCAAATGAATAAAGTAAGCAGAATTTAAAATTAGCTGGAAACTTTCAATTGTGCAGGCACAATTGAATTGAACTGAATCACAGTGTTTAGAACTTTTAAGTATATGTGGAGAGAGAGAGAGAGAGAGATTTGATTAATGCCTTCACATTTTCAGATAAAAACATTACTTAGAAATAAAGATATATTTGATTTTGGAAAGAAATCTGTTAAACACCCAAAAGGAGACGTTTGCAAGTTGTATATATACTTAATACAGACAGAGAATATAGAGAGGGAGAGAGAGAGAGAGAGACCTGCACCATTGCTTCATCACTCATGAAACTTGGGGACCCAGGACTTGACCTGGGTCCTTGCACATTGTAACAAGTGTTCTCTACTGGGTTAGTTACCACCTGGCACAAGTTTTTTTTTTTTTTTTAAACCTATCATAGGTATTCATGTTTGCTTAGCTTTTATTGAAGGGACAAATATAGTTGTTAGTACATATGTAAAGTTTCTCAGTTTTCTGCAAAACACCCTCATGCTGAGCCTAGGTCCTCCTCCACCATCATGCACCAGGACTTAAAAGCTTCCCACCCTCCACCTCCCAGAGTCCTTTACTCTGGTGCAAAACACCAATCCCAGGCCAAGTTCTACATTGTGTTTCACCTTTCTGTTCTTATTTCTCAATTTCAGTCCATTATGAGATCATCCTATTTTTATCCTTCTCCTTCTGGTTTATCTCAGTTAAAACAATTCCTCAAGTTCTATCCAAGATGAGTTAAAGAAAGTGAATTCATTATTAATACTTGAATGTTGAATACTATTGTGTATACATACCATAATGTTCTCAGCCACTCATCTGTTGTTGGACACCTAGGTTGCTTCCAGGTTTTTGCTATTACAAAGTATGCTGCAATGAACATAGGTGTACACAGATCTTTTGGGATGGGTGTATTTTGATTCCTGCTTATTTATATGTCTGTTTAATCTGCTTAAGTCTTAAAGTTTATCAATTGCCAAAGTATATTAATATTCACTTTTGTTTAACTACACTTCAAATATTATGAATCAGATAACTTAAAAATATAGATTTGAGGGGGATTTAATGTTCAGTTAAATGTGTGATGAAGATATAAACTCTTGGCATGAGTATTATTATTGCTAGGTAATGTGACATAGTTCAAGAAATAGTTCCAACAACTTGTTCACATTTTTCATTTTTTCAGTTAAATAGTAATATTTTCATTATGCATGTATTAGTGTGGCTTATACATAGGAAATACAGTTACTACTATCTGTTTGAAATAATATTTTATGTCACCTTAGTAAAGCTTAAAGTAAAAAGGAAATATAGAGGGAGGTGAATAGAGACACAAGGGAAATACTTGTGCTTTCACATGATTCAAGAAATGCTAGAAGAATACTATAAGTGTTCATACATCTATAAACATCACTGGCAATGGAAACGTTCTCTCTCTAGAGGTGACATCAAGTTTATGCAGAATCAAAATAGTGTTCCAGTATTTTTGCTCAGTTTGCATTGTCCAGAAAGGAAAAAAAAATTAACATCTTAACATAGCATCAGCAAATTAGAAAAATAGGTTGAATCATGCAGTAAATTAAATATTCTGTCTCCACATTTTATTTTTCAAAGTGGCTTCATATATGTCAATTGTTTTGTATTAGTATTCTTGTATCAATAATGTAGGGGTGTCATCAACATCCCTGATATGACATTTTGTAAATGTACAAAAGTATAAAGTACGGGAGTCAGGCTGTAGCGCAGTGGGTTAAGCGCAGGTGGCGCAAAGCGCGAGGAACGGCATAAGGATCCCGGTTCGAACCCCGGCTCCCCACCTGCAGGGGAGTCGCTTCACAGGCGGTGAAGCAGGTCTGCAGGTGTCTGTCTTTCTCTCCCCCTCTCTGTCTTCCCCTCCTCTCTCCATTTCTCTCTGTCCTATCCAACAACGACAACAACAATAATAACTACAACAATAAAACAACAAGGGCAACAAAAGGGAATAAATAAATAAAATAAATATTCAAAAAAATTTTTTTTAAAAAGTATAAAGTAAAAATACTTGCAAAAATATTTGCTTATCCTTGTTATTGAAAAGAAAGATTTAAAAATTTTTTTATATTTATTTATTTTCCCTTTTGTTGCCCCTTGTTGTTTTTCATTGTTGTTGTAGTTATTGTTATTGTTGTTGATGTCGTCATTGTTAGGTGGGACAGAGAGAAATGGAGAGAGGAGGGGAAGACAGAGAGGGGGAGAGAAAGACAGACTCCTGCAGACCTGCTTCACCACCTGTGAAGCGACTCCCCTGCAGGTGGGGAGTCGGGGGCTCCAACCGGGATCCTTACGCCAGTCCTTGCACTTTGTGCCATGTGTGCTTAACCCACTGTGCCACCTCCCGACTCCAGAAAGATTTTTTTTTTATCTCTTGTTTTCAGAGAAAAATAAAATCAAGTTGTGGATATAATCACCTGCCAGTCCCTATTCAGGTGCCATTTTGCTGGACTAGCTTCATGGGCAGGAGACAGATGACCAGGGACTCATGGCTGAGCTGGGAACGCAGTTCAATCTGCGGGATGCAGTTCAACAATCTAATCTAATCTAATCTAATCTAATCTAATCTAATCTAATCTCTCTTCATTAGAAAGCCCTGTCTTTTATATCTCCTGAAGCGGAAGTGTCAGGAAGAGGAAGTACATAGGATAGGGGGTAGGGAGAAGGGAAATAGCGCTCAAACCAATGGGGATTAAACCAATGAAAACAATGATTATGTAAATAGACTACAACGTCAAGCAATACAAGCGAACTTAATATGATGATCAAAACATAAAGTCTTATAAGCAGAATTTAGAAGCATACCAACAATCACCTTATGTGGTTGAGTAAGAGACTGGTCTCCAAGAAGGCAACCTAACTTCCATTCTCACAGGGTTTCCTCAGGCATCGTTCTGTTTCTCTGATAGATAGCATGTGATCCATGCTAGCCAGAAGTAAACGGGCTTCTCTCTCAACCCTTTTCAGATCTTCAACATATACTTGCTTCATCCAGTATTTAGGATCCTGAAATCTTTTATCATTTTCCCTTCTACTTTTTCTTTTACTTAAAATTGTGTGTGTCATAGGAAGATTGAAAAACAAGAACAGAAAGGAAAACACAGAGCAGAACTTGGGCCTGGAGTTGGTGTACTGCACCAAAGTAAAAGACTGGGGTGTGAGGAAGGGTTCAGGTCTTGGAATATGATGGCAGAAGAGGACCTAGAGAGGGTTGAATTGTTATATGGCAAACTGGGAGGTGTTACACATGTACCAGCTACTATATTGTCAACTGTAAACCATTAATCCCCCAATAAAGAAATTATATAAATAAATAAATAAACATGTCACTTCCTGGAAATTCATAGCATCATTTAATTTAGTTATACAACTCCATTCTTATTTCTGTTTTCACATGACAAAGCTCAGCTCTGGCTTATGGTGGTGTGGGGGATTGAACCTGGGACTCTGGAGCTTCAGGCATGAGACTCTGTATAACCATTATGCTACCTAGCCCTTTTTAGTTATTAAGGATAAAGATACAGAGAAATTGAGAGGAAAAGGGGGGGTGAGGAGGTGATAAGAGAGAGCTGCAGCATTGAAGCCCCCTCCCCCACCCCCTGCAGGTGGTGACTGGGGGCTGAATATGGGTCCTTGTGTACTGTAATGTGTGTGTCCAACCAGGTGCGCCACTGCTTGGCCTTCCTTCCTCTCTTTAAGTTTCTTCTTTCTATAAGAATAACAAATTTAGGGAGTTGGGACTTAGTGCAGCGGGTTGAATGCACGTGGTGTGAAGCGCAAGGACATTAGTAAGGATCCTGGTTCTAGACCCCGGCTCCCCACCTGCAGGGGAGTCTCTTCACAGGTGGTGAAGCAGGTCTGCAGGTGTCTGTCTTTCTCTCCCCCTCTCTGTCTTCCCCTCCTCTCTCTATTCTCTCTCTGTCCTGTCTAGCAATGATGATACCAATGGCAACAATGATGACTACAACAATAATGGAAAAGGTGACAAGGGCAAAAAATGGAAAATAAAAAAAAAATAGAGCCCAGTCTAATATAATACAGGCTCATCTTAATCCAATTACATCTATCTATTTTCAATTAGATTACAGGTTGGAACTCTCAGAAGACAAAATATTTAGAGAATGCTACTGTTTTAAAATTAAATATATATATATATATATATTACTAGAGAATTAAGGAATATACCTCTACTAAAAATAAAGCTTGAAAGTTAAATTTTGGAATACAATCAGTGGAAACTTCTCACATTGCTATGCAAAAAAAACAAAAACAAAAGAAGTTCACTTAACTTTTAAAATAGAAGGTATATTATTGAATGTACTTTTATGATTACAATGCTTTGTATAAAATTGTATATGTAGAGAAATGTGAATGCATAGTATGGGTGAAACTCTGCTAGAATGAGATTTTCCCCTGATGCTTTAAAAGTGGCAAACTGATAATGTCCTGGTATTTCTCATGTTGCTTAAAAGTTGAACAAGGTATCATCAAAATAGCTCACTTTGGTAGTTTGCTGTTTTGCCATGTGCGTGACCCAAGTTCAAGTCCAACCTCTACTACAGTAATGGAGACTTCAGTATTATCCTCTTGTTTACTCTTTCTCTCACATCTAAGCCTCTGCCCCTATCTTGCTCCAAAATAAAATACATAAAAGTTGCTATAAAAATGTCTGTAAGTGGCTGGGGAGGTAGCATAATGGTTATCGAAAAAGACTTTCATGCCTGAGGCACCAAAAGTCCCAGGTTCAATCCTCAGAGCCACCATAAGCCAGAGCTGAGCAGTGCTCTGATAAACAACAAACAAACAAATAAATAAGGGTGGGGGTAGATAGCACAATGGTTATGCAAAGAGACTCTCATTCTTGATGCTTCAAAGTCCCAGGTTTAATCCCCTGTTTAATCTCCTTTGTGTCTTTGAAAACTACTTATGCAATATATTCTTTAATTTTTTATTGTCTTTATTTATTGAATGGAGACCGCCAGAAATCAAGAAGGTAAGAGGAGGTAGAAAGGGAGAGAGACAGAGAGATACCTGCAGCTCTGCCCCAACACTCACAAAGCTTTCCCCTTCCAGGTGGGGACCCAGGGCTTGAACCCAGGTCCTTGCACATTATAACTTGTGCACTCAACCAGGTGAGCCACCACCCAGCCCCCACATTTAATATTTTTATCATATTACTTGCTCATTGTATTACTATCTCACTGAGTTAGTATTAGGGTCCAAGGACTGGTTTAGCCTCTAGAAAGAACATGCACATCTCCATGAGTAGGGCCTTGAATCCATTCCCTAGTATCTTATTTTTATAAATAATGTCAATAAATAATGATCCGGGGAGGGGTACAGTCACTAGAGCCTTGAACTTTTTTAATTTTTTAGTTATCTTTATTTATTTAGTGACTAGAGGCAGCCAGAAATTGAGAGGGAAGGGGGTCATAGAGAGTGAGAGAGACAGAGAGACACCTGCAACCCTGCTTCACTACTTGCAAAGCTTTCATGCTTTTCCCCTGCAGGTGGGGACCAGGGACTTGAAAGCATTGGACTTTTTTTTTTTTAAAGCGTGAAGTTGGGAGTTCGATCCCCAGCATCACATAATGCCAGAGTGGAGCCTTAGTTCTTAGACTTCCAGAAGCATCCCAATTTATGTTCTTCTATGACAAAAGCTCAAGCTGACTGAGAAAACGAATAACAAGTTAATGCATGAAATGTGCTGAGGAGAGTCCTTGGCACACAGTAAAGAATTTGTTTTAATTGGCTTCATGAAAATCTCCACACATCAAAGCATATAACTAAATAAATCTTTCAAGTTCAGTTTTCTTTGCCAAATCCAGTCCTCATAAGTAAAGTGTGTCAATAGTTTGAGAAGGTATCGCCTTTTAGGTTTTTTTCTTTTTAGAATTCAATAATTTTAAAGTTGTGGTTATAATTAAGCTTATTTTATTAGTATTGTCAGGAGGAAATAAATGTAGATATTATACAGTGAGGAGCTGTATAAAAAAATAAGCTCATTTATTTTCTCTCACTTATCCAACATATCTATAATTGTTTTAGACAATATAATTTTACTTCAACTTTTCAATGAATTCTTTGGAATGTCAAGATGACTATCCAACTCCACTGGAGAAAAGCTGCTGGTTTAACAAAAGAAACTGCATCATTATTTCAGATGAGACAAAATCCTTTTGGAAAAATACTTTTCTACTGTGAGGAGAAGCAAACTAACCTGATTTAAACCACACAAGCAGTTAAAAGTAAGGGTAACTTTTGATTTATACATTAAATGTTGTTCATAAACTTTCTAGTTGGATTCATATATGTGAATAAGAGAAAACACAAATACAGAAATGATCTTTTTGGTTTTTTTTTTTGGATAATACATATAAGTGCCATTCTCAGATTCTGTTTGTCTTTCAAAACCTGGATAACAGTTACACTGTGGGAGAACACAAGTGCTATCAATCTCAACTTTATTTGCCAAACACGGCAAAATACTAAGAAAATTGCTTTTCAAACCTTTAATTTTATCTGTCCGAAACAAACAAAGGGGAAACAAGTTTTCAATTGTTTCACTTACTTTAGGAGGAAAGTAGGACTCTTTCAACTGAAATCTTTCTGACATTTGACAATGCATATAAAACTAAGTCTTTCTAGGGCCAGATATAAGCACATTTGGTTGAATACACACATCATCATGTGCAAAGATCCATGTTCAAGCCCCCAACCCTCATCTGCAGTGAAGGAAGATTGACAAGTAGTAGAACTGAGTTGCAGGTGGCTTCTCTTTCTCTCTCCCTCTCTCCCCTTCTCAATCTCCTCTCTCTATTTCTCCCCCACACACACTTAATTTATCTCTGTCCTATCAAATAAAAGAAATCAAATATAAATAAATAAATAGTCTTCCAATGCAAGGTTCAAGTAATCTACAACAAACTGAGGGTTTATCCAGGTTTAAACGGTTGCAACATTGGAAAATTCTCTTGGTCCCCAACAATAAAAGTACAGGATCAGATGGCTTTACAAACAAATTCTACAAAACTTTCAGCAAACAATTTCTACTTATACCTAGATACCCTCCTCACCTACCTCTTATTACACATCCCTCAGTCACTCCAAATCTAATCTTGTTAGACAAAGTAAGAACTACAAAAGCTGAATAAGGACAAGAAACTTTAATGATGATTCTTTAATCACTACGAGGCCACCCCATCTCCTTGGGCCCTAGTTAGACAGTCCTGGAATTCCCACACAGACATGATGTGTGTAGACCTCTAACAGACCCCTCTCACCACTGTCACCAGTCATCTCCATCAGGAACAACATAATGGACCCCTTTGTGGGCCCTATAGGACACTGCCCTCAATGTGGATCAAAATAGTAGGAAATGTTCCATTCTCCAAAGGGTGAGTGTGGGCAACCTATCACCTGACAAAGATGGGTCCTGAAATTAGTGCAGCCTGGAATGTTCCTGGCCATGACCACAGAATGCGAGCTCAGACCTACAGGGATGCAGAGGTCACACAGGCTCCTGTGCTGAATATGGGCCCCAGATCAAATTGATGGGGTTTACAGTTAATATTTATATACTCTCCCCATATTTGGGAGCTACTCTCTTCCCTGATCCAGCTTTCTAGTCCTTTTTCCAACTATGACACCCCCCCCCCCAGAGAATAGCTTAGGTCACCTGCCTATTAGACGTCAGGCGCAGGCAAAAACTAGTAAGGTCATGGGCCCTTTGGAATATACCTAAAATAGATCTACTAGCTTTTTCCAAAATGAAGACACCTAATCTACATCTGCAATATTCCAGCCTTTAGGTTCATTATTGGTCAACAATTTGCTCTGCTTTCTATCTTAACTCTCAGTCACCAGGTTCCAGATGCTACCATGATGCCAATCAGACTTCCCTGGGCAGACGACCCCACCATGTGTCCTGGAGCTCCACCTCCCAATATCCTTGTCCCACTAGGGAGAGAGAGAGACAGGATAGGAGTGTGGATTGACTTACCAATGCCCACGTTCAGCGAGGGAAGCAACTACAGAAACTAGACCTCCCACCTTCTGCATCCCATAATGATCCTGCCTCCAAACTCCCAGAGGGATAAAGAATATGGAAGCTATCAAGGGAAAGGATGGGACATGGAGCTCTGGGGGTGGGCACAGTGTGGAAATGCACCTCTCTTATCCTATAGTGTTGTCAATACTTCCATTTTATAATAAAAAAAATTCTCTTGGTCACTCTGGTTTTCATTGCATTGTGACAACAGAAACAGAGCTTCCTACTATGGTAAAAGAATTTAATCAACTGACTTCCTTGTACATGTCATTTCTTTTCTTACTCCAACCTCAGTTGAGGTATCTCAAAGCCTTTTTAGACTTTTTATTTGCAATTGTCTGGTTATGAAACTTCATCATTTTTCTTAGGACGTTTATTCCAAGTGGAGCAAGAAGGGAGATACTGTTAAATCAGAACTAGATGCTACCCATTACATGGATGAAAGGGGAGAGTATTAGACATTATCAAACACCAACTCAGTGTTGCAGAATAAGATGGTTTGAAACAAGCAACTAAAACAAAACTTTTTCCTTTTATGAGTTTCTTCAGTTGTATATTTGATGCTGTATAACTGTGTTTTGTCTTAATTTTTTCCCATAGCTCCACATTACAATTTAGTTAGGAAGGGTTGTTATTAGGAAAAAAAAGAAAAAATATATATATCCAGGTCTTAGAACTAGGTAAAGAGAGGCTATTCAAGAGTTCAACTTAGGAAAGAGCTAATCATTGTTTAGAACACCATCCAGGAACGTATTCTACAAAGACGTACATCTTTGTTTGATATACTACTGTTGAGGATATTTTAGAGCACTATAAGTACAAACATTTTAAAATAATTTTATTGAGGAGATTTTTTGAATGAGAATATTTTATTTATTTTTGTTTATGTATTCCCTTTTGTTGCCCTTGTTGTATTATTGTTGTAGTTATTATTGTTGTTATTGATGTCGTCATTGTTGGATAGGACAGAGAGAAATGGAGAGAGGAGGGGAAGACAGAGAAGGGGAGAAAAAGACAGACACCTGCAGACCAGCTTCACTGCTTGTGAAGCGACTCCCCTGTAGGTAGGGAGCCAGGGGCTTGAACTGGGATCCTTACTCTGGTCCTTGTGCTTTGTGCCACATGCGCTTAACCCAGTATGCTACTGCCTGACTCCCTTGAGAAGATTTTTTAATATATATGTCATTAATGATTTAATAGTGGTTTAGAGATTCATAAATTAATAAGGGTATATAATTCCACACCACTAAAGTTTTGTGCCCCTCATCTCCTCCAACAATAAGCATAATCTTTCTTGATGTGCATGTGTTCAATTCTCTATATTTCATATCTGAGTAGAATCACCCCATGCTTGTCTTTCACTTTGTTGGTGTAGATTTTTAAAAAATATTTATTTATTCCCTCTTGTTGCCCTTGCTGTTTTATTGTTGTAGTTATTATCGTTGTTATTGATGTCATTGTTAGAACAGAGAGAAATCGGGAGAGGAGGGGAAGACAGAGAGGGGTAGAGAAAGAGAGACACCTGCAGACCAGCTTCACCGCCTGTGAAGCGACTCTCCGGGGGCTGGAACAGGGATCCTTACTCCGGTCCTTGCGCTTGCGCCACATACGCTTAACCCGCTGTGCTACCTACCACCCAACTCCCGGTGTAAATTTTAAATTGCGAAAGATTAAGAGCAAATATATATATATATATATATTTCTGTTCATTGTAATGCACATTATTTTTAGAAAATAAACATGTCAGTAAGTCAAAAACTCATTTGAGCCAGTTTTACTGGTTTCCTTATTGAAGTAAATGCAGCCTTTAATATATACTCTATCTCTCAAAGAACAGGATATATATATATATATATATATATATATATTTTTTTTTAGTGAAGTAGGACTGCAGTCCTACTTTTTTTTTTTTTCCTCCAGGGTGATTGCTGGGCTCGGTGCCTGCATTATGAATCCACCGCTCCTGGAGGCCACTTTCCCCCCCTTTTGTTGCCCTTGTTGTTGTATCCTCATTGTGGTTATTATTATTGCCATTGTTGATGTTGTTCGTTGTTGGATAGGACAGAGAGAAATGGAGAGAGGAGGGGAAGACAGAGAGGGGGAGAGAAAGATAGATACTTGCAGACCTGCTTCACCGCCCGTGAAGCGACTCCCCTGCAGGTGGGGAGCCGGGGGCTCGAACCAGGATCTGTATACCAGTCCTTGTGCTTTGCGCCACATGTGCTTAACCTGCTGCGCCACCGCCCGAAACCCCCCCCCCCCAGATATATTATAAGCAGTCAATTTCAAAATATGGGCATCATGCAAAGTTGAATTTTTTACTCATATGTTCGATTTAATATTGCATGTCTCTCAACGAACTAAAAGTCTAACAGATTATGTTTGGAATTAGTGCAAATCTAATTTCAAGTCTCTAGAAAATTTTAAAGGGCGAGTCAAGTGTCTTTTAATGCATATCTAAACTTTTGCATGTCATCTACTTATTCAGTTTACCGCAAGGGCAAGATCAGTTTATTGGAGAATGTCACCAAGAGAAAGCGGCTGTAGGTTAACCCACAAACTAACTATAGACATATGGGCTTTGAGTATGTGAGATTCCTTAAAATGCTGACTGGGTTAATTGTTAGAGGGACTTCATTTCTTAAGTATGTGAAAGTACATTGCTGAAGTGTGTGGGTTCCCTTAAAATGCTGATTGGGCTCCTTTTTAGGAGCTACACATAGTATACTGGGGCAAAGAAAGGAAATGAATAGCTTCCACCATGTGCTAGTTTCTGCTGTGTGTAGTTTGGCGACCACTAATGTCTAATTAACACTGAAGAAAGAAAGGACAAGAACTGAGGTGATAGGAGGTTATGTGGTTGTCCACTGCTCCACTAGTTTTGGGCTGGCAGACAAAGTGTGAGTACAGGACTAGTTGGAGGAGATAGGAGAAAGTAAGAACCATATCTGATAGATATTATAAAATAGGTTGAGACAGGTGCCCAACAACAGATGAGTGGCTGAGAAAGTTGTGGTCTATATACACAATGGAATATGACTTAGCTATTAAAAATGGTGAATTCACCTTCACCTCATTTTGGATGGAACTTGAATGAAATATGTTCAGTGAGGTCAGCCAGAAAGAGGAGGAAAAATATGGGACAATCTCACTCATACATAGAAGTTGAAAAATAAAAACAGACGGGAAAACACAAAGCAGAACTTGGACTGGAATTGGGGTATTGAACCAAAGTAAAGGACTCTGGAGTGGACGGAGGGGAGGTGGAGGTTGGTGGTGGAGGGAAAGGTTCAGGTCCTGGAATATGATGGTGGAGGACGGCCTAGTGAGGGTTGTATTGTTACGTGGTAAACTGAGACGTTACATATGTACAAATTATTGTATTTTCCTGTTGACTCTAAACCATTAATTCCTCAATAAAGAAATTTTTTTAAAAAGTGGATTGAGTATACTGATGGTGTTGGTCTGTAGAGACTTGCTCTACTGCAGAATTCTATAGGTACTTCTAGAAGATGTACAAGGGAGAGGATTAATGGTAAAACCACAGAAAAATTCAAAGCCCAAGTACAACCAAGAGAAGTGCTTTGGGGAGTTATTTGGTTAGATACATATGGCTCATGTTATTCTAAAAGATGTGGTTAGCTAAATGAAAGTCTGCTTAGGCCTTACACACCTGAAAAAAATGTTAGTCTTGTTAGGAACTTGAAGGAACTGTGAAGTCTTTCATTTCTCGCCTGTGATAGTGCCTCTCCTATTCATGCTACCAAGTAAATAAAAAGCAGGTGTAGAGCTGGGCATTAGAGCAGCAAGCCACTTTTGAGACGTCAAAATACTAATAAAGGTGTTCAGATTTCAGGGTGTGTCCCAAGCAGAACTACCATTTGGATTACATGTATCTGTGACTTCAGATGTCATGGATGGATTCAGCGCTACAGCAGAGATAATAGAAGAAACAAGTACCCTTATGATTTTGGTCTTGGGTCTGGAAGGGGGTCAAAATTAGATATACCCAGACAAAGCAACTCAGCTGTAAGAACCGACGAAGTACTCTTTTTTTCCATGCCTTGGATGGAAATTGAAGGATTCAAGTTACCAAACAGTCTCAGTTATAGGTGGTACTTAAGAAGCAAGGCAAGAAACTGGAAACACAGGCTGAAGCTTGGACTAAGTAGGACGTGTTGCAGCCAAGGAAAAGACTGAACGAGAGGGAGCTGGGGGTTTGGGGTGGGGGGTGGAGGTAGAATTCAGTTTGGGATGATGAAGAGGGACTTAGAAAAAAAAAGACATAACACGGGAAGATAAGAAACTGTATGCAGCGGAGGGTAGATAGCATAATGGTTATGAAAACAGATTCTCATGCCTGAGGCTCCAAAGTCCCAGGTTCAATCCCCTGCACCACCATAAGCCAGAGCTGGTTAAAAAATAAAAAATAATAATAAAATAAAAAGAAATTAAACTTTGCGGCACAGGGTAGATAGCATAGTGGTTATGCAAACAGACTCTCTTACTTGAGGCTGCAAAGTCCCAGGTTCAAGCCTCCGCACCACCACAAGCCAGAGCTGAACAATGCTCTGGTAATAAAAACAAATTTTAAAAAAAAAAAGAAAAAAGAAACTGTATGCAGGTGTCAGTAAGTGTCCTGTAAACCCTTATTTCCTGAAAAAAAATTTTTTAAAATAAAAAATAAATGTCCCTTTATCATTCATTTTGTTATCCTCCCTAACATTAGAATTTGGTTCTTCATTTGTCTGATAGCCTTTAGCGTCTTATGTGATTTTTGTTTCTTTCACTTCTAAATACTGTGCTATTTCTTTCTTTCAATGAGATGAAAATTATAATCATTCTTCATGTTTTTTTGAGGACTTTTAAAAAATTTCTTTATTGGGGGATTAATGTTTTATAGTCTACAGTAAATACAATAGTTTGTACATGCATCACATTTCTCAGTTTTCCACATAGCCATACAATCCCCACTAGGTCTGAGGACATTTTGTTAAAGTCATAGATTTCCTACATTGCTGATAGAGACTGCATGTCAAGATAATGTTTTCTAAGCACCTGTATAGAAGGTTCCTTAGATGGGATATGCAAGGTAGAAAGGATAATACATGGAAAGAAAATAAACCATCACAGGCAGGATAAACGTGTACAATAAGTATAATATTGCACCCAAGGGGATTACTGACATTGCATCTAGTGGTTACAGGTCACAGTAAGCCACAAATAGCATAAGATACACTATTCCTGCTGGCCATCGATCGAAATGTTGCTATAAACCCAGCAGCACCAAAGGAACAGGTGAGCAGATGATATTTCCATGACGCACAAACCACCAATGAGGCTCAGTGAGATATGGTTTAATTGTGGTTTTCTGATCTATCGTTTTTAAAAGCAGTTCTCACAGGAATGTGATAATAAATGAAGTGGAAACCAAATTCCTTTCCCAAAGGAACTTAACCTAAGAGAAGAATCTAGATCTTGTAAATTCAAATGATTCTGATTGATTCACACTCATTTCAATTCCTCTTCATTTTTTTCATTTTACTATCTGTAATAAAATGAGTGGGGTGTATTGCAGCTAAGCCAATGACTCTGGACTCGAGGGAGCTGGTGGGTAGGCTGGAAGAGATAAAATAGTTCAGGATGGTGGAGGACTTAGGTAGGTAGTGGGAGTGTAACCACAAAGTGAAAGCCTGAAGATTGAAGAACATTTTTGTTTGCTTTTGTTTTTGTGGTGAAACTTGAGTCCTGGGGAGTACCTTTAAAATCTTTGTATCTATGTATTTGCTCTGTAGGGGTTATTCCAATTATTTTAAAGTTAATATTGGAATAATCAAAGTTACAAACCACTTTTTTTTTTCATTCAGATAGAGACAGAGACAGAAGGGGGAGACGTTATAGCACAGAAGTTTCCTGGATGGAAATAGCAGCACCTATAAAGTCCTGTGGCCCAAACCTCATTTATGTCCATACGTGTTAGAAAAGCAATTTCTTCAAGCCTGAACATGTTTGCTTCCTGCTGTCTGCCTCTTTATCTAAATGAAAAAAAAAAAACTGCCCGGACAGGTGAAAGCACACATGTGAAAGGCCTTGTCCCACACCCACCACTGAAAAGAAAGGAAAAAAAAAAAAAAAAAAGAAAGAGGAAAGAAGACATCATAACCCCAGGAGGTGGTGCAGAGGATAAAGCATTTGAGAGTCCCTGAGTTCAGTCCCTGACATTACAAGTATTTGAGTGATATTCTGGTTCTCTCTCTTCCTCTCCTTTTTCTCTTTCTCAATGTAAATGTATTTTTCCTTTAAAAAATTTATATGTTAAATATTTGGGCTTATCATCATGCAAACTTAGTCATTTTTATTATTTCTCTACTCATGATAAACCAGTGTATGATCCACAAATTTATCCTACACTTTGTCGTATTTTTTGAGGTAGAAAACTAATTTATAAGTTTTATGCAGGAAAATGTAATACATAAATACAAATACTAATTGTTTTCACATTTTTATAAAAGATTATAAACAAATGCATACTGTGAGCTTTTCTTTTTTTAATGTAAAAAGGACTCTATGTTCTTCCTTCCATTGATCCTTATACTAAAATTAGCATTTTCAGAGAGGACTATATTATCAAATGTCTAACAAAAAATCTAACAACTCTTTTGTTACTTTTTTAGTCATATTAATTTGGAAAGATTCAAATAAATTGGCTGGATTTTACTGTGTATTTCCCTAGAATATTATTTCCCCCAAAATGTAAATGAAAATAAGTACCTTTAAAATCTTTGTCTATGTATTTGCTCTGTAGGGATTATTCCAATAATTTTTAAGTTAATATTGAAGGGGAAACTGTCTTTATGAAAAATAAAATAAAACATTCTTGGCTTTGCAAGATATGAGAAATATAATGGAAGAAAATCTTTGGTAAAAAGTTGACAGTGAACTTAAAGCCTGCTGAAGCAAGTGTAAACAGACAAAAGAATATGTGTAAGTATTAAAATTAGTAGAATGTTCAGTCTGCTGACTATTGTGTCTTAGTCAAACTGAAATATGCTGGTAAACAATTGTATGAAATCAAGTTAATAAAATCATTAAGATGGAGTATGAAAAAACAAACATTTTTATTTACTAGCTATATGGTATTGACAATTTACTCTATCAAGGGATGTCATACCTCAAAGTGACTTGAATAATAAGACTCATTAAAAAACTTATTTAGAAGCTCTCATGCTTGAGGCTCCAAAGTCCCAGGTTCAATCCCCTGCCACACCATAAGTCAGAGCTGAGCTGAGTAGTGCTCTGGTAATGGTAATAATAATAATAATAATAATAATAATAATAATAAGAAGAAGAAGAAGAAGAAGAAGAAGAAGAAGAAGAAGAAGAAGAAGAAGAAGTAAGATTGCAGTAAGATTATTCTCAACATTATCATGCCAAATTCCTCCCATCTCAGCTGACTTGATCATTGGTGTACCATCTTTGTCTCTAGGAAGATTTCCAACAAGGACACAGGATGATTTCAGCAGCTCTGAGAATCAGATCTATAGTTAATCATATCCAAGGGAAGAAAAATGAGCATGTCATTAAAGAGATGTTCTCTAGATAAGAAGTATTGTTGATGAGTATTTAATCTAAATTAACTGAAGTGGCAGGACTAAAATACATGAAATATTTATGATTAGATAGAAAGATGATATGCACTCTATACCATAAAGGTAGTAAAATAGGAATGCGAATGTATCACTTTATTACTTTCCGGTTTTTTTCATTGCAATCAGAATAACAAAAGATATCCCTCATTATTATTTTTATTTCAGAAGGGCAAATGAAAAGTAAATGTGCCTGTCCACTACCCAATACATTTTACCCATGGAATAGAGCAATATTCTATTTGTCTGATGGGATATATACACTTTTGTCATCAGAAAATACATATAGTTATTTTAATCCCCCTATGATTCATGAAAAAGAAACTACTGAATATATTATCGATGTGACTTCTAACAAGAAAGAAGCAACATTATAGTTGCTGTTCTGTGAGTTGTGGGAATTTATTTATCCATTGAATTCATACATTTAACATTTTTGTAATTATTATAAACTTTTTCACATTGGCTGAAAAATATGAAAACTATATATATATATATATATATATATATTTGCTTACTGTCTTGGATATTCATATTGAGAAATCAAATGAAAACAGACTAATCAGCCTGATTTCAACATGTCAAAACATTGGCCCTAGGACAAAATTAAGTTATTAAATAATGACAACTCTATCATGAACTATTCCAAGACTTAGATTTCTTGCTTATAAAATTCCTCTTCCGATAAAATACATACGATATTCTTCAGCTTCCATCATTTACACAGTGGACTTTTGCATTTTCAACACATGTAACATAACCCTAAGGACTAAGCTCACTAAGGAAAGTTTCATTTTTCATGTTTTCAAATTGTCAAAACAAACGTAATTATTTCCTTGACTGTGGCTCACTATAGCTATACTCTAACTCTACAAGGTCATATGATTCTGCAAATATGAAGTAATACTCAAAATGATGAGTATTGCTAGGTCAACTTTTGGTAATTTTGTGCCTTTAGATTAGGGATGGGGAACTTCAGGTCTGTGGGCTGTACATCACCCATAAAATTGTTTATTCAAATTGTTTATTCTGGCCCTGCCAACACAACTGCAGGCAGGATTCAAGAGTCAAAAATCTCCATGTTTTGTTTATACCAATAATAGTTGCTAATTTTTAAGTTCACAATTTTATATGGCCCCTAAATAATGTGGGAAATTATTTAAATGGTCCTCAACAGAAAAAAGAAAAAGTTCCCTGATTTAAATGATGACTATAAAAAAGTAGTTTCTTCCAGAAAAATAAAAGTCTTCTAGAATTTATTCAATCATTATTCATTAAGTACTTCTTAGGTACTGTTCTGGGTGGAATACAGAATAGACAAGATTTGTTTGAGTTGATGTAACCATGGTAACTTAAAAAAAAACATGAATTTTAATATAAAGAAGACAATATAGGGATCAAGAAAGAGTTCAATTGGAAGAGTGTACGCTTACGAATGTGTAAGGACCCGGTTTTGATACCCAGGACCACATGAGAGCAGCATGACTGGCCCCTGTATAAGTTTCACAGATGATGAAGCAATGCTGTGTTACTCCTCTTTTTGTCTCTCTCCCTCTATCTATAAAAGAAGGAGGAGGAGGAGAAGAGGAAGAGGAAGAAGAAGAAGAAGGAGAGGGAGAGGGAGAGGGAGAAGGAGAGGGAGAGGGAGAGGGAGAGGGAGAGGGAGAGGGAGAGGGAGAAGAAGAAGAAGAATGGAACAAGACCAGTCTAGGAATGGTTCAGTCTGTGTATATATGCAGTCTAGCACTGAAAAAAAAAGGGGGGGAGGTGGGAAGAAAGAGATTTATTTTTTAAAGATGTGTTTATGTTTCATAATAGAAACCAAAGTAGTCCTCAACTCTGTCATATGGTAGAGCCAGGGTCTGATCTTGGGGCTTCAGGCATGCAAGTCTCGCCTTGGCTTTAACAATGAGCTATCACTGTGACCCAAGATAATTATTCTAAGCCAAGATAAAGCAGTGTGAGGAAACAGAACTGCTGTGGTTATTTCTTATTTTAGAAGAAAGCAAACTGATTAGGAAATTTTATTCTTGGTTACTTTTTCAGTAACTCTGCATCTAATAGAAATCTGTTTCCCTACCTAGTGTAACACATAGGAAACTATTCTTTCTCAATATCCTGAGTATCCAATTATCTATTATCAGTAAAATAAAGATTGTGAAGTTTTGGAAACAGACAAATGTAATGTCTTACTATGGAAATGATTTCTGGTGGCAGTTTTCCATCATTATGAAATTCATTCCTGATGGGATTTTTCCACCAGATGTTGACAATATTCCTATTAATGCATTCAGAATATTTGAGAAAAAAATATAAAATGTTTCTCAAAATCAATAAAAATTAAATTATTATATATTTTCAGGTTTGTAGATCAATGTGTCTTCCCAGTAAAGTAACTGGAATAAAGTGATGTTTCAGATAGAATTAAAATTTCTGGACTATTTAGAATGCTAAGTATGATAAAAGCAAATTGCTTTTTAAAAATATTTATTCCCTTTTGTTGCCCTTTTTATTGTTGTAGTTCTTATTATTGTTGTTATTGATGTCATTGTTGTTGGATAGGACAGAGAGAAATGGAGAGAGGAGGGGAAGACAGAGAGGGGGAGAGAAAGACAGACACCTGCAGACCTGCTTCACCGCTTTTGAAGCGACTCCCCTGCTGGTGAGGAGCCAGGGCCTCTAACCAGGATCCTTATGCTGGTCCTTGTGCTTTGCACTACCTGAACTTAACCTGCTGTGCTACTGCCTGACTCATAGCAAATTGTTTTTGAAAGATTATCATTACAAAGCAAATTTAAACTTTTATGTGTCAGGAGCTGTACTTCTTTATGTTTTAAATGTTTACTCTAAAAAACAATCAGGCTAAAATCAAAGGCAATATGCAAAAAAGAAAAGAAATAGAATATGAAGTTAATATCTAGACCTAAGATTCTTTCTTTAATCACATTACTCTACTAATTTTTCCCAGATAGAATATTATATGCGTTATATAACAGGAAAATGATAAACTTTATGTCCATTAATTTAGATTTGCTGAGAGTTAAAACTGAAGCTGGGGTTTTAAACACACATGCAAATGTACACATTACCACAAAAATAGGTTACTACAATCCAGACACTTTTAAGAGGTAACCTCTCAGCTGCATCTTGTTGAATATATATAAAGACTAGAATATGTTTAGAAACAGTCCCCTTTAACACTCTAAGAATATAAACTGTAATCCATGTGGGATGTTCTTTCCTATCCAACTAATACTTGTTCCATATCTTGTTACCATGAAGACTTCAAAGCTAGTTCACAAGATGTACCCTTAGGATATCTTGATTTAAAAGATTATTGTTAGCTCTTGTGAAATACTACTCACTATTTTTGACCCCACCTGTGTTCTTTTGTAACACAGCTAGAATATAAATGGTTTGAGAATGAAAAAAAAAAAGTTTTGGATTTACCTAGTCCAAAAAAAAAATCCTTTATCTTACTTTTACCAGAACTGATTGATTGTTATAAAAACCTTACCTGAATAATTTCACGTTGTTGAAACACAAAAATTATTTTCTCTAATACTGTAGTCATTTAAATGTTGTGTTTTTATTTTTTCCCCTTCTTAGGGACATCATTGTTTAAAATATAGTGGTTGACACATCAGTATAATTTCTCATTTCCCTGGGTGAGATAGATGTCTGTACACACCACTCTAAATACTGGATTTGTTATTTGCTTGAATCACTGACTTAAGCATTTATGATATGCAAAGATGCTCCATTAGAAAAAAAAACTTGAGAACTCCTGCACTCTGAAAAATATGGGATAAAGATCAGGGATTGCAAGGACTGGGTAGAGTGGATTCTTTCTGCAGCAAGATGACACTAGTATTTTGGCGATGGGTGTGTAAGACTTATACATTTATTTATTTATTTATTTATTTATTTATTTATTTATTTATGCTTTCAGGGTTATCGCTGGGGCTCTGTGCCTGCACAGTGAAATACCACTGATTGAAAGAATTAGCACTAGTATCTGAGACACTTTATTTAAGGAGAATGTGCATGCATGCAGTGTTCTGACCAGGAGCCACACCGTTCACACTACAGGACTCAGTTTTTTTTTTTTTCCTGGCTGAAATTATTTGCTGACACAATTGAGTTTTGCTCCAAAGTACTTCACTTTAGAGAACTTATTGTCTGCTTCAGTTCTTTGGGAAAAAAAAAAAAAAAGTCTTTCTTTTTTCCTATAACTTTCTTAATACTGTACACTTCCTAGAACTAAACCTGATTTGGGTTTGTTTTTTTTTCTATTGCTTTATGTTAAACAGCCTTGATTTATTTCCTAAGAGCAATCTGTTGTTCTTTGGTGCCTTGTTAAAAGGCTGTATGTTAACTTAGAGATGCAACTCTAAAAGAATAGGATTTCCGGTTAAGTGACTAAGCTGTAGAGCACAGTATTGTACGGCATATGCAATAATATATATAGGAGGCTGGGTGGTGGCGCACCTGGTTGAGCACACGTTACAATCCACAAGGTCCCAGGTTCAAGCCCCCAGTCCCCACCTATAGGGGGAAAGCTTCATAAGTGGTGAAGCAGGGCTGCAGGTGTCTCTCTGTCTCTCACCCTCTCTATCTCCCCTTCCCTCTAAATTTCTGACTGTCTCTATCCAATAAATAAATAAAGATAATAAAGAATTAAAAATAATATGTACATATATGTGATATATAATATAATGTTGGAACCGGCAGCTCTAAGTTCAGCCTCTAACACTGAACATGCAAGAGCTGACCACCATTCTGGTCTGTCTCATGATTTTAAGCCAGTTATTTTTTTAAATAATGTGTTTCAGTTTTATTGACTTTGTGTAGCACATGCAAGTGTATGTGTCTATGTGAGTGTGAATTCTCTTTCCTTTTTTTCTGGGTACCCTCTAGTGTCATTCTAGAGAATGGAAATTACAGCTGAACCTTCTGGTAATCTCAACTGGCCATTCATATCTGAAAATGAAACTCTAGAAAAATTCTTTGCAACGCTTAAACACATATGTCATATATAGGCTGCATGTTTGTTGATGGGTTTTCCTATCAGATAATCAGTCTATAGCTTGACATTGAATTATGGGACATCAGAGAGAAAAGAAAATTCTTCCCTGTACCTCTGGGCTTTTCCTAGGCAGGCCAAGCAATCAAATTAGCATCAGACAAATGAGTAGGGGTCAAAATTTAGATGGCAAAGAGGAATTAACCCACTGAGCAGATAATAAGAATTAATAACCTAAGAGTCTGTTGGAAATTGGATTTGGAGGTGTATACTGAGTAAAATAATAAAGAACAGAAGGCCAATTATCAGATGGTTTCACTTACATGTGGACTAGCAATTGAACTTGCACAAAAGGCAGATCTTAGATAGTTGGCCTTGGGGGTCTTTGATGGGAAGGGATAAGAATATGTAGCAGATACCTGTTGAAGTCAAATCCACAGTTATGTATGCCTCTAATTCATTAACCACTCCCCTAAATAAAATAATAAAGGGAGAACAATCAGACAGACTGTCTCTAGTACAATGGGAGAACTATGATGGCGGAGGAACACAGAACTTGGCTAGTGTGTGGTGATTTACATGCACCAAGTGTGTGTATGCAAACACTGCCATAAACTCGTAACTTCATTAAACAATCTCAAGTCACTTATAAGAACATTAAAAGAAGAAGGAAGAAAAGTCAGGGAGGAGGAAAAGGAAGAAAGGGAAGAAGTGCCAGTTGACCCTAAAAGCCCCGTTATGGTTTAACCCCTGCAGACAACGGATGCTACCCAGGGGTAGAGTTAGCAGCAGTGTTGGACATACGGGACATTTCTGAAGTCCCGAATCTGCAGAATCCGATTATTTCTCCTCCTTCTCCTCCACCCCCTTCTCCTTCTCCTTCTCTACTCACCCTGGCCAAAGAAATGATTTTTTTTTAATTTGATGAAATTAATTCGGAAAGGTACAAAAGATACAGAGGAGAAGCTTGAACGTGCAGAAAGTCAATACAGAGTAAATCACTATAATGGAGTGGACATTTCTAAGGGAACACCACACACACACACACACACACACACACACACACACACACGGTTCTTGTTTCTAGTATTAATAGCATTGTCCTGTGAATGGGCCCTCTAAATAGCTTCTAATCAATTAGATATGTTTAAGCTATAAGATGTAACTTTAATTACTACTATACTTATAAAAAAGATCCAGTATTGGTACAATGAAGCTATGAAATGCCTTCTCTGACCACCAAGATAACTCAGTTAATAGAGTACTTGCAAAACAGAGAATACATGACAGTGTTCTCATTGAAAGCAATGGTTGCAAGTAGCCATAAGTGTAAGAAAATTGAACTTAATATGAATCCATATTTTTCCTACTTTACTGGGGGAGTAAGCATGACACATACGTATGTATTTTACATGCAAACTGTACTGAATTTATGTAAATAAATTCAGATAGGAGGGATGTGCTATCATAAGGCTCATTTTGTGGAAATAACTATTACTATGACCTGTTTTTTTTTTTAGTCTGCTGCCAGGATTTGCTGACGTTTCTTACCTGTGTGATTCCACTGTTCCCGCAGACTGTCCTCCCCACACTCACCAAGTCACTAATAACAACACATCAGCTCACATTTATTCACTTTCATTGTTTCAGGCAATAGAATCCTAGATGACAACATCAAACAAAAGCAAGCCAGAAGATGATGCACACATAAATCTAGAAATGTATTCTATGAGAATAGGATACACCTGGCTAAGCACACACATTACAGTGTGCAAGAATCCGGGTTCTAGCCCTTGGACCCCACCTGCAGGGGGAAAGTTTTGCAAGTGGTGAAATTAGGCTGCCACCAGTGTCTCTGTCTCCCCCTCCCTCTTGATTTCTAGCTGTCTCCCTCCAACTAATAAATGAAGATAAAAAAAAAAAAAATATATATATATATATATATATATATATATATATATATATGCAATACAGTGAATACCATCATCTCTTATCCCAATTCAAGCTTCTGGTCGTGGATATAATCTATCATAACTAAAATCACATGGGTATGATTACTCCACCCTAAATAAATAAAATATACTCCCAAATGAATTCAAGACCTTGTCACAGAAGTAATGCTTACATGTTTAATATGACAGGGTTCTTTTTTCTAGTTCCTAAATGAAGAATTATGGAATATATTGAGGCTCCTCATTTTTGAAGAATTACTCTAGTAGATGCACCATATGGAAACATGGTGCATTAAGTGTGGAAGGAAGAGTGTATGTCCAGGAAAAATTTGTCATGTTGTTTTTAAGTTATTAGTTGCTGATTCATAGCAATTACCTTCATGCTTCAGATGAAGACAGTGAATGGGATTTGACCAAAGTGATGTTACTCTTACTAGGTCTTCTCACTCCAAGACTAAAATTTCTAATTATCTCAAACAGTGTAGTATTCATTAAGGAAGAGGTTAAAAAAAAAAAGGCCTTATAATTTGGAAATTAGCCAAGTGCCATTGGAAACACAAATTTATCTCAGTTTTTCTCACTTATTTTCTTTTGTTCATCACTAGAGCTTCATTGTTCTAGAACGGCCTTATTTATTTATTTACTCATTTATTTATTAGCAGAAAGATAAAAGCAGAAGGGCCAGGCAGTGGCACACCAGGTTAAGCAGACATAGTAAGAAGCTCAAGGACCACCAAAAGCTTCCCAGTTTGAGCCCCTGGCTCCCCACCTGCAGGGGGCGACAAGAGGTGAAGTAGGTCTGCAGGCGTCTCTGTCTAGCTCCCCTCCTCTCTCAATTTCTGTCTGTCCTATCCAATAAAAAATAAAAATAAAAATAAACAGCCATCAGGAGCAGTGGATTCTAGTGCTGGCACCAAGTCCCAGCAATAACCTTGGAGGCAAAAATAAATAAATGAATTATATATAATATATATATATATATATATATATATATATATATATATATATATGATAGAAAGAAAGAAAGATGGAAGATATTGGGTCATGTCTATGATAAAGCAACACACCATCCAAGTGAGCCATGAGTTATTCTCTTAACACCCTTGGGAGAAACTAATGTCAGATTCTTCCTGTTGACAACTTTATAAACCTATGACAGAAGTTAAAGCTGCAGTAAACAGTTTGGGGTCCTCATCCTCTTTTCTGTTTAATTGAAAGTGTTCCATTTGCTGGAAGCTACATCTTAACACTTTAGAATGTTTTTTTAATAAACTTCTCTGTGTCCCTATTCAGTAATGTAAAAAAACCCAGATGATTGGAGGTTTGTTTGTTTATTTTCCTATGGAGGGATCTCAATACAGTAAGAGCTCACCCTAGATTTAGGGGAAAAATGCAAATCTGAGCATTTATTTAAATTGTTATGTCTTATAAGGATACGTTGTTGAAATTTAGCAAGGAAAAAAATTAAAGGACTGTATCCAGCAATTATTTGGAAAAAAAAGGATGACCTCAAAAATTTGAACTTAAATGCATGAAAGGAAATACATCATATGTATTTTTTTTCCCTGTGGGTGATGACAGGACTTAAAATGCAAAATGCTCTGCTTGCCTGGAAAAACTACCTATTTTTTAAAAATTAGACTTTAAATGATCTCCTGGGTACTACTAGGTTACTCAGGACTGTCGACACAGAGAAATGAGGTATTCCAGTTACTGAAATGTTGAGAGATAGACCCAACAGTGCCAAATGTGTGCCCCTGCTGTGGCCTGTGTCTCCTTTCCCTGTACAGTGGCCCAACTAGAGAGCCACAGCTACTCCTCTGCCAAATATGGGGAGTCATGATGCCAAGCCACAGATGTCCCTGATGTGTTCCCTTCCCCTGTATACATTCAGGAGAATGACTATATCATTGTTCACAGAGGTTTTTCTTTTCTTTCTTTCTTTTTATCTTTTTTACTAAGTGAAAAAACTCTAAGATGTCCTAGCAACATTTGGATAGGGATATATAGTACACAGTCTATGCCAAACTCTAAGTTACAAAGCCTTCTACTTGGCAATGACTACAAACAATTTCCATTTTATCATGAAAACTGCAAGAACACAAAAAGTTGAAGTGATCTTCTCTGGGTTGCTTCAGTGGATAAATGCAATGTATTATCTTTGAGCAAAAATGTTCTTCTATTGAATCATGTTTATATAAGAATTCGCAAGTAATATAAAGACACTATTGCTTTTTTGTTGTTTTTACAATGTTCTTTTTATATGGAGGGAGTTAATCCTTTACAGTACAGTCATTAACATATGCATACTATTTAATTATGCACCAACCAGACCCCCAAAGTTTTCTCCTCCTTCTTCTCCTTCTCCTCCTCCACCTTCTTCTTCTTCTTCTTCTTCTTCTTCCTCTTTCTCTTCTCCTTCTCCTTCTTCTCCTTCTTCCTCTTCCTCCTCCTCCTTCTTCCTCTTCCTCCTCCTCCTTCTTCTTCTTCCTCTTCCTCCTCCTCCTCTTCTTCTTCCTCTTCCTCTTTTATTTCTTTATTGGGGAATTAATGTTTTACATTCAACAGTAAATACAATAGTTTGTACATGCATAACATTCCCCAGTTTCCCATATAACAATACAACCCCCACTAGGTCCTCTGTCATCCTTCTTGGACCTGTATTCTCCCCACCCACCCACCCCCACCCCAGACTTTTACTTTGGTGTGATACACCAATTCTCTCTTCTTCTCTTTCTTCTTCTTCTTCTTCTTCTTCTTCTTCTTCTTCTTCTTCTTCTTCTTCTTCTCCTTCTCCTTCTCCTTCTCCTTCTCTCCTTCTTTTCTCCTTCTTCTCCCTCTTCTCCCCCTTCTCCTTCTCCTTCCTCTTCTTCTTCTTCCTCTCCTCCTCCTCCTCCTACCTCCTCCTCCTCCTCTCCTTCTCCTTCTCCTTCTCCTTCTTCTTCTTTTCTTCTTCTCCTCCTTCCTTCTTCTCCTCCTGCTCCTCCTGTCTCTTCCCTCCCCAAGAGGCTTTTGCTTTCATGCAATACACCATGTCCCGTTCATGTTTCACTTTGTGATCTCCCTTCCCATCCCCTATTTTATTAAATCCTGTTAATAAGTGAGATAATTTGATATTCATCCTTGTCTTTTTGGCTGATGTCACTCCACATGATGTCCTCAGGTTTCATCCAAGAGGATGCAATGGAAACACCTTCATCATTTTAGTACACATTCATATGTATATACCACAATTTTTTAGCCATTTCTCTGATGTTGGACATCTGAGTTGCTTCCAGGTTCTGGCAAATACAAACTGTGCTGCTATAAACAAAGGTACACATCTCTCTGGATAGGTGTTTCTGTTTCCTTTGGGTAAATCCTCTGGAGAGGAATTGCTGGGTGGTAGGGTAGGAACATTCCTAGTGTCCCAATGAGTTTCCAAATTGCTTTTCACATTGGCTGGACCATTTTGCACCAGCAGTAAAGAAGTGTCGCTTTTTCTCCACATCCTTTCTAACACGTCATTTCTGTCGCTTCTGATGTATGATATTCTCACAGGTGTCAAATGGTATCTCGTTGTTTGTACTAGCATTTCTCTGATGATCAATGAATTTGAGCACCTTCTCTTAATTATATCTCTTGGCCCACTGGATCTCTCCCTTAGTGAAATTTCTGTCCATGCCCTGGCTCCATTTTTTAAAAAAATTGTATTTATAAAATGGAAATATTAACAAGACCATAGGATAAGAGGGGTACAACTCCACATAATTCCCACCACTAGAACTCTGTATCCCCTCCCCTCCCCTAATAGCTTTCCTATTCTTTATCCCTCTGGGAATATGGACCCAGGGTCATTATGGGATGGGATGCAGAAGGTGCTAGGTCTAGCTTCTGTTATTGCTTCCCAACTGAACCTGGAAGGTCGATCCATACTCCCAGCCTGTCTCTATGTTCCTTTGTGGGGCAGGGCTCTGGGGAGGTGGGGCTTACCTGACCACATTTTTTAATGGGGTTGCTTATTTTTTCAGTGTTTAGTTTACTGACTTCTCTATATATTTTGGTTATTAGTCACAAGGACTATTTAAATTATTATTTTAACATAAACCCCTAATAGAAGAAAATATCAAATTACTACTTTCATTGCCTGATAATAAATTTTTAATATGGTAAATTTATGTATATATATATTTATTTTTGCCACTAGAGTTTTTTTTGGGGGGGCTGTGATTGCACAAATACACTGTTCCCAGAATTTATTTATTTTTGTTCCTTTCACTCACAGATGGAAACAGAGCAACAGACTGAGAAAGAGTCTCCGTCAATCCCAGGTCCTCTCATGTGACAAACTGTGTGCTCAAGGGGGTGAGCTATTATCTGACTCTAATATGGGAAATTTAGAAAGCAGAATACAGCAGAACAATAATAAAGTGTCTCCTATCTTTTTATATTTATGATCAGAGACAATGCCATCATTTCTGAGCCTTTCTTTCTCTCTCTCTCTTCCTTCCTTCCTTCCTTCCTTTCTTTCTTTCTCTCTTTCTTTTTCTTTTTCTTTCCCTGAGCCTGAAATCTGATGTTCAGGTGGATCCAAGCTATTGTCTGGGGAGATGGTGTTTATATGTATTTTTTGAATTTCTGGCTTGAGTCATAATTTTAACATGAGTTTGTTAATTTAGTTACAAATATTAGTGGTTGTAAAAATACCTTGTTTGTACTTTGAATAAATTCCACTCATTATTCATTCAAGACACATTCTGATTTGATTAAAATAATTCATTCTTGATTCAAATACTTTTAATAAATCATAGATTTGATAACTTTGTATTTATTTGAAAACTGCTTTTTAAAATTTCTTTATTGGGGAATTAATGTTTTACATTCGACAGTAAATACAACAGTTTGTACATGCATAACATTTCTCAGTTTTCCATATAACAATACAACCCCCACTAGGTCCCCTGTCATCCTTTTTGGACCTATACTCTCCCCCCAATCCACTCTAGAGTCTTTTACTTTGGTGCAATACATCAACTCCAGTTCAGGTTCTACTTGTGTTTTCTCTTCTGATCTTATTTTTCAACTTCTGCCTGAGAGTGAGATCATCCCATATTCATCCTTCATTTTCTGGCTTATTTCACTTAACATGATTTCTTCAAGTTCCATCCAATATGGGCTGAAAATGGTGAAGCCACCATTTTTAATAGCTGAGTAGTATTCCATTGTATATATAGACCACCACAACTTCTCAGCCTTTATTTCTAATTATGTATGCAAACACACTTAATCTTTGTATTTCCTTTGCCACCAACTTGTGATCACACTGGACAAATCAATAGAATTTTACTTGTAATGGACTTGTTTAAGGAATCCAAAGTCAGGAGTACAGATTGATTTTGCAAAATGCTTTGGTCAGTAAATGTTTACTTTGATCTAACTGATGACACCATAAGTGATGTCTTCAGGATGATGCACATGCAATATTTTTGGATATTTTCGCAAAGTCTGTATATCTTATGACACTTACTCCAAGGAGAATATTTAGCTGTAGAATAAATTAAGGTCTCAACCTTCATTTATTGACTTTTAAGAGAAATGCAATAGGTTGTGGGTAGTCTATTTTCTCTTATATGAATATTTTACTAAAGTTTCCATTCTATAGTTATTCTCCTCTTTTGAAAGAACAGAGGAACTAGCTTTAATAAAAAAAATTGCTTTGTTTATAGTAGACAGTTTTATGTATAGTTTTCATTCCCTGCCTCAAACATAGTTTTACAGACTAAATATTTAAATTAAAGGTATTCTCAACTATGCATTTAATTACCATTTCTGTTTATTTTTAATTGATTTTGAGTTGATATTTTAGTTGTCACTTTAGGTAGAGATTTCTTTTTCTGAAGCCTACTTTTGTTACACTAGAGAAGTAATCCTATTAAGATCAGATAGCTTTCATTTGTTCTTCCAAATCTGGTTTTTTTTTTTTTGTATCTTCCCTGTGCTCTGTACCTTATATTCAGACATTTGAAACCTCAGCAGCTACTTGGGAGGTGGTGGGAAAGTGAGTCCTTTAGTTTCCTGAGACCTAGGCTCACTCCCTGTGAGGTCCTAGGCCCTGTTCCTTTTTTCTCCTTAACTTATCTCATCTAGTTGGCTTAAATTACTGCCTTCTGGCCTTCCAGGAACTTCTGTTTTGTTTTGTTTTTTCTTTTTCCTTTGTCCCCTTTGGGGAGTAGGTTAGAGGTTACAAGATCTAACAATAACAAAAATGTCAAGAAAAACATACTTATACTAGTACTTGTAGATATTATAAGACCCATTTGTTCTTTACTGGAAACACCAATTTAATTGAACACATCATATTTTAATCTGCCAGTCTTAGGCATGATAAGATAATTTGGCTGTTTTGACTTATCACTCCCACCTGTGATAAATAAGTTCTTAATAATCAGTAGGTCTTCAAATTGTCATTGAATGTCTTCATTTGTACCTGTTTCAAAACAAATAATGTCTGTCCTACCTCAATACTAAATAAAACAGTACTTCTTGAACACTAGAGGTGAAAGTGTTTGTCTTATATTATTCTTTTTAAATGTTTTATTAGTAATTTACAATATTATAAGATAATAGGGGTTTAATTCGACACCATTCCCACCACCTAAGCTCTGTGTGGCCTCTCCCAATAGTGACCATTATAGTTCTCCTAAAGCCATAGTTATGGGTTGACTTAATAGTCTTAATTGCTAACAGGATGCAATGACTTTCTCTGTGTATTAGCATGATGCTCATAAACATGATGTCAGTGTGTACCATGAATGACAGGTAATGCAGGAATCATGGGATTGTTATTCTATTTATTCATGCTGGGATGAGAGGATTAACCGTATTCAACTTAACTGTGGAAAACCTTCAAGTTTTAGGGAGAATTTTTTTCCCCTTTGGATACAATAAAGCTATCACCGATTATATTAGATTTAGAGTTAGATGTATATGCTAGCTCTTCCAAATTTTGTAATGAAAATCACAAAAATAGTACAGTTCTGTTTCTCCTTTTAGAGGTGCAGAGAGCAAGTGTCAGTTGAATGGATCCAGTACATAACAAGGTAGCATACTGAAAAGGCCAGTGAGCAGAATTTGGAGAAGCAAACAAATGAGCCAGCTGTCAAATCTTAAAAATAGAGAAAACTCTTCTTGAGTCACAAAAGTGCTGTCTCAGCAATTTATATTTAACATATTATTCAGAACACTACTGCTGGTTTCATATCAGTGGAAGGTAGAGATAGCCTTTCACAGGGTAAACAAAAAAGAAAAGAAAAGAAAAGAAAAGAAACAATTAGACTGTCATGCTCCCTGAAATACACACAGGCCACCAGGATGCATTTCTGCTTTAAATCCCTCTACTTTATCTCTGTTTCTCCACTAACTTTCAAAATCCAGATATTTCAACCTGAGAGAAAACACTTCAAGAGGATTTTCACTCTTCTGCTGGGTAAGTGAAGTGTCTGTGGTACCACAGTGGAGAGAATATTGGTTTTATCAACACAGTGAGCAATGTGATGGAGAAAAGTATTTTACCCTTTGATGAGCATGACTGCAAAGTGGTGATTATATACAAAGACTGCACAGCGTTTTGAAAATAAGAATTGGAGAGCTTGGCAGTGATGCACAGAACTTCATACTTCTAAGTTTAATGTCTTACTCACAGCACTATCTCCAGATCCCTAAAATTCCATAGTTTAAGAAAGATAAGTTTCTTACCCAGGAAGTTTCAAAATGAGAAATTAGCCTCAATTGTTTTTTTAATCCAGTAAATAATAACAGATTATGAAGATAGTGAAAAGAGGTTCACAGTACTCAAGAAAAAAAGCAAATAAAAACCCTGTTGATTAAATCTATGAGCAGTAGATTTGGAGAAATTTAAGATCTAATCAAAAGTAGACTTGGTTCAAAATTAATTCAAATGGTTGGTTGTTTTTTGTTTTTTTTTAAAGTTACTTGGGAAGTGATAAAGGGTAGATGATGTTTTGTATACCAGGAAGATAGCTCTGGTTTATTACCTGAAGAAATCAGATAAACCCAACTTTTAACTGGACACTACAGTGATTAAGATATTTACCATATGAAAATTGTTAATTTATAAATTCTTTTTTATTTTTTTGCCCCCAGATTTATTGCCGGGCCTCGGTGCCTGGACCATGAATCCACTGCTCCTTGAGACCATTTTTTCCCCTTTTGTTGCCCTAGTTGTTCCATTAGTATTGTCCATTAGTAGAACTGCCCCTGCGGCTCCAGACAGACTATGACCCACATAGTCAACGACTGCCACCTCTCGAGATTCAAAGGAGGTCTCGAAACTTTACATCAGGCTCAACCTGATGCTGTTGACTGGCTATGGAAGAAGGGCAAACGCTAGAAGAAAAGTATTGTGGTTATTATTATTGTTGTCATTGCTGCTGTCATTGGATGGGACAGAGAGAAATCGAGAGAGGAGGGGAAGACAGACAGGGGGAGAGTAAGATAGACACCTGCAGACCTGTTTCACCGCCTGTGAAGCAACTTCCCTGCAGGTGGGGAGCCGGGGTCTCAAACCAGGATCCTTACGCAGGTCCTTGCGCTTCATGCCACATGCGCTTGCCACGTGCACTTAACCCTCTGCGTTACCCCCTGACTGCCTATTCATAAATTCTTATCTCTCTAAGTACCTATGAATAGAGAAGATGGACTCAAGCATGACATTTCAGATATAGTAAAATGCAACCATTGGCTTAAATTTTCTGAGGAAAATTTCACAAGGATCTTGAAGGACTGTAAGGATTATTGCAAGGAGTAGAGAAAAGATGAACAGAATGTAGTAGGTAAAAAGGAAAGAGAACAAAACAGCAATGAAACTTAAAATTATTCTAAAACCTATTCTATTTAAGAAGATACTGAACTAGAATTTAGCACTTGATTTATGTCAAGATAAAAAGGAAATCTTTTAAAAATTAAATCTTACAAGCATAGGTCTTGCAAATGTGGAAAAAATGTAATAGGAAGATATTTTCAATTCCCTCCTAGTTAACTGTACCCACTTGTAACCAATATTAAAATAAATAAGTAAATACAAAAGAGAGAAATCATGTTTCCTTATCTTAGGGTAGAAAGACATTTATTCCAGTGTTCTTTCTTCCAAAAAGTGATGGCCCCAGAGTATAAAAAGGTACCTGCAAAGTAAAGGAAACCTCTGACTTGATGACTAATATTTATAGTAATCTGGATTTTGTAACAATGCATAAACTACTATTAAAGTGATTTTTTATAGTTATTTATTCCCTTTTGTTGCCCTTGTTGTTTTATTGTTGTAGTTAATATTGATGTCATCATTGTTGGATAGGACAGAGAGAAATGGAGAGAGGAGGGGAAGACAGGAGAGAGGGAGAGAAAGACAGACACCTGCAGACCTGCTTCACTGCTTGTGAAGCGACTCCCCTGCAGGTGGGGAGCAAGGGCCTAGAACCGGGATCCTAGTGCCACTCCTTGCGCTTTGCACCACTTGCACTTAACCCACTGCGCTACTGCCCGACTCTCTAAAGTGATTGTTTTTAATCTATTGAGATGATAGCATCCCTGAATTAGTGTGTTGAATAACTATGAAAGATTAAAAACAAAGCATCACTTTTGAAATGAAAAAAATATTTCACAGTAGCCTATATTTATTTCCACTATGTAGTGTCATTCTAAAAACAGCAGGAACTGAGTTATGGACTTGAATTTAAACTAACTTTTTTTTTTTTAATATGCAAGTAACTAGTCAAGAGAGAGCAATAGCAGACAGATCAGGAGTTAAAACAAGGGAAATTACTCTTCTGAAAAATTTAGCAACTGGAAAATGACCTATTAAATCAGAGATACCTTTCATGAGACATAAAAGCTCAACCAGCACTGCAGTGGTTCTATTTAGTGAAAGGGGTTATATATTTTCTTTGTACAAATTCTGAAAGCAAAATCCCATGAAATATTGGTTGAGAGAAAAAAGATTCAGAATTATCCATGCCTAACACAGCATAAGTCAGAGTAATATTTCCCCCAAACATTTATACTTTAATATTCCAATTACATTATTAGATTTTAGAAATATCCTGTCTAAACACAGTACTTGAAACTGTTTGATTCTCAGCATCGCTCGTGCCAGAGTGATGCTCAGACCCTTTTTCTCCCCTCCTCTCTCTCTCAGTAAGAAAGAAATCAAAAGAGCAACAATGAAAGCAAACTCACACCTGAAGCAAAAACAAACAAACAGACAAACAAAAAACATTTAAAAAAGAAAAACCCAGAGCCGCACAGTACAACCTACAAAGTTTGAAGACCAGGTGAGCACAAAGTGTCAAGAGAGACTATCTTAAGGACAAGGTGACTTGAATCCTGAAAGGTAACAGCAGCAGGTGATAAACAGCTGGAACCCCAGAAATACTGTCATGGGCAAGCAGTAGTGTGGGGAAAACCCAAGACTACCTAATATGATGGGCAGAAACCAGAATAGTCTGAAAAAGTCAGACACAGCTTGGTCCCAAACTGCAGACACATCCACATCAACTGTCTGTGGTAGAGAATTGGGGGAAACCATGAGAGAAAGAGCCCCATTTTGGAATACCCACTACCCACGGTGGACTCATCCAAACTGGAATTGAATAATAAGAAACATTCCACCTCACGACCATTGCCACCAATACAACATCGATAAATAATACAGCCACAGAGTTACCTGCCAGTTGAATTTTTGGAGAGCAGAAAATTCCATGAAATATTGGTTGACACACACAACCAAACCACAGAAATAGCATAAATGGGAAAACATGCTTGAGATTGAATCCGGGAAGTTAGTAATTAAAAACAATTCAAGACACTCACAATAACATATAAACATAGATTAAAAGGGGAATGAGGTGTTGCACCTGGTTAAGTGCACATAGTACTAACTGAAAGGACTGTGCAAAGATTTGGTTCAAGTCCCTGCTCCCCACCTGAAGTGGGTCTGCTTCATGAGAGGTGAAGTAGCTCTGCAGGCGTCTCTCTCCCTTTCTATCTCCTCCTCTCCTCTCAAATTTCTCTCTGTCCTATCCAATAAAATGGAAATATAGCTGGCAGAAGCAGTGAATTTGTAGTGCAGGGAGCGAGCCTCAGTGATAACCCTGGAAACAAAAATAATAGATAAATAAATAAATAAATGGAGATGAAGGAAACCAGGGAGCTCTTCACCAGAGAACTAAGCACTTCACAAAGAGAAATCTGGAAGGGACTATCAGAACGAAAAGAAAAACTTAACAGCATGAAGGCCTATTGAAGGGTCCTTGTAGCCAGAGTAAACGAGCGAACCTCTGAGGTTGATCTCCACATCGTATTCATGTTTGCCTTTTTTCTAATATCAGGGAGATACACCCCCAGAGGTCCCAGATTCAGTCCTCGACATGATAATATGTCAATGCTCATCTATGGTTGGTTTTTCTTTTTTTAATTTTTTTTTAAATTATCTTTATCGGATAGAGACAGCCAAAAATTGAGAGGTAGGCGGGCATAAAAAGGGAAGGAGACAGAGAGACACCTGCTGCACTTCTACACCACTTGCAAAGACTGGGGACTTGACCACCACCCCCCCTCCCAGGTCCTTGCACATTGTAACATAGGCGTTCAACCAGGTGCGTCGCCACCCAGCCCTGTAGCTGGTTTTCTCATGAACGTAAGTAAGTAGCAGCGTGGGAAGTGGTGTAGTTGGTACGAAAGTGGACTTGAAAGTATGAGGTCCTGAGATAGATACCTGCATTGCACAAGTGCTGGGTTGTTTTTTTCACTTTCTTCCTCCTTCACTCTCACTATCTACTTTTGAGCAATGAATAAAACGAATCTTTAAAATAAATAAATAAATCTTTAAACAATTTCCTAATGTTTAATCACCACTAGCAAAAACTGAAAAGACAGCTTATCATTTTCTGTGTCCACTCAAAAACTTCCTCTGCTGAGAGACCATACAGCTCCCAGACATGATTATATGCTTCTCACTTTAGAAATTCATCTGCATTTGTAATATAAATGTTCTTTAAAATTGAAAACTGCATATAAACTTGTCTTTTATTCACATATGTCATTAGGCTTTATTTTCTAATGTGCAACCTATCTCTGTGTCTTCTCAATCAGATGAGGATAATTTTGCTTTCTTCTAAAATTCATTCCTAGATTAGCAAAATAACATCATGGTCATGCAAAATGGCTTTCATGTCTGAGGCTCTGAGGTCCCAGAATCAGTCTTCAGTACTACTGTAAACTTCAGATTCACAATGCTCTGGTAAAAACTAAATAAGTATAAAACAGACATAAATTCTTGCCTGTTTGGCTTCATAGTATCAATTCCTCTAAATTTCTTTGAGAGTTTCTTTATTAAATAAATAAATAAATAAAATTTATGCTTGGGAACTAATGAAAGACTAGAACACAAAGACTTATTTCTACATCAGCAACTATAAGGCTATGAATTTTTCAAAAATAGACTTATGCTGATTATGTTATCACTCACAAAATCTAAAAAAATTACTTAACATCAATATGTTGGATGACATGTAGAAGTAATTTAAAATTTCCCCACCTTAAATGCTGTGTTTTATGTTGCTGCTGACAGATTTCACTTTGGGAGTGAGAGAAAGTATCAGGTAGTCCTAATTACTTATTAACTACTTGGGTTAAGAATGTATTTATGTGTCATGGCTAGCCAAACAGTCATATAAATATTGTCCATTGATCTTCTTTACTATTATTTTAACGTGATTTTAATATTTTTATTTATTTATTTATGTATTTTGGATAGAGACAGGAAAAATGAGAGGAGTAGATAGGGAGAAAGATAGACACCTATAGCAATGCTTTACAGTTCTAGAAAGTTCTATAAAGATCACCAGCCTGAATGACAAGGTACTAAAACATTTAGACCTAAGACTGCAAAACCTCCCTTAAACTCCTCTACCATATTAGACAATCTTTTACCCATTTTTTTTCTGATGAAAGGAGGTAATCCACATAGTGATAGAGGACAAACATTATTACATCTTCCAATCTGTATGCTATTAGTGAGTCTATTGGAAAGTTACATGCAGAAATATACTTGTTTCTCAAAAGTTATTTTTCCTTCTGTGCCCCATAATGACCCTGGCTCCATACTCCCAGAGGGTTAAAAAAATAGGAGAGCTATCAGGGGAGGGGATGGGATACAGAGTTCTGGTGGTAGGGAATTGTGTGGAGTTGTACCCCTCTTATCCTATGGTTTTGTCAGTGTTTCCCATATATATATATTAATTCTTAAATTACTAAATACCAGTATATGTTGATGATATTACGATTAACAGAATGATAATACGTTGAAAACACAATGAAATCTATAGACAGCAAAAGAACTAAAGTGAAAAATAAATGTTCTATAATTATCTGAAAAGTGAGTAAGTTTGTTTGGTATTTCCCCAAGATGATGTTTCTTGCACACTTCAATAGACTCAAACTATTTTAGTATATTAATTCATATGTTCGTGTATACTGGTTAAATCGTTTGTGTTTTAGGAAGCTTGACTGATATTTGAAGAACACTAGTCACAACATATATAGTATAATTAACCGATTTTTAAGAGAAATACTGTTATTTGATTTCACTTCATGTGATAATCATAGAATTGTTCAACTCACACATAAATATCAACTGCACTGTATTTTTCCGTACTATAACCATATAATCTATGTAATACATTTACATCACAATAATGTATTACATAGATTGCAGTTTGTACAGTCCTCTATGTACATGTCCCTTAATTTTTGTTGCTTCAATATTTTGAATATTTCTACACTTGCTTAATTATAGGCTGTAATCTTAGATTGCACAATACAGTTTTATTAGCAGTAATTATATTAGTATCTGATAAATTATTTTATCTCTTGACTAATCTAGAAATAATAGTCCTAAGCAAAGAAAGCATTTAACAGTACTGTAACAACATAGTAAGTATTTAACAATGACTGGTTGAGTAATAGCTATTTATCTAATCACTCAAAACTATTTTGGAAGAATCTAACCAACTTTTTGATCTTGGCATTCCAAACTCTCCAGTAAATTTGAAAAATGAAGGGTATGTTATAAGTACAAGAAAGCCCAGGGTTAAAAAAGGTTAAGAATGTCTGAGCAAAAATGATGAATCTAGGTGTTATAAAAGCCTGCTGGCCAGAGATTCTTTATAGAGGTAGAGTCTCACAAATAAGCCACAACATGATTGTGCTGATTATACTTCAGAAAATGAACATTTTGACAGTTTCCAGCTGAGAGTTTTTGCAGTTGTCCTATGTTTACGAGGAAAATTGACCCAGACATTCAGTGCCTTTAGAATGGATTCTCTATTATCAAAATTAAGACATGGCACATAATTCTAAAATATAATTATTTCAATTCTCTATTTCATTATGCCAGAATATTTATTTTTTAATCTTATATGTCATGGAAAGCTTAATATTTGGATACAGACTATCTTAAATAATTCCTGTTCCTTCTCCATCTGTTTTTCAATCTCTTGAAAAACAGTAAATGGTTTCGACTCTTTTCCCAAGAAAAGCTTTCTCTTCCCAAAATGTCCCTTTGCCTACATTGAAATTCATCTGTGAAGAAGTATCATTAGACTTTCTTTGCTGTCTTGAGTTACTGTGTTGATATCTGTGAAATCCTGGAATGGATTTGGATAAAATCCACAAAGACATCTTGTTTTTCAAAAAAAAAAAAAAAAGCTTCAATTAAATGTTGGAAATATAAAAGTAATCACCTGTTTCTTTTTCAGTGTGGTAGTTCTCGCTGCTATGAAGTTGGATCAGCTGTTCTCTGGCATATAATACCATACTCACAAAAATTACAAATTTTATGAGTCTAAGTATTGGAATAACACCAGTCTTTCTGTGTATCTTAAATATATGTTTTAAAACAAATCTGTATTTTTCTGACATTTATGGACTTTCTGGAAATTAAGTCTTAATAATAGAAGACAATTAAATTGAACCAGGGTGACTTGATCATTCTGTGTACCAGAATGTCTTTATATAAATTACCACTTCTTCCAGCAACAGTTCTTTTACTTACTACACAGAGATAGATATGCTTCTCTGCGAGGGTGATTTTAACTATTTTTTTAAGTCCAGTTACTTATTAAGCGTTAGGTGTCAGATCCTGTGTGAGGTGTGTATTTGATTTAATTTAGTCCTTAGAGTTTAATGAATTGGCTAAGTATTCACGTGTCTGCCTGAGTTGCATTTTGACACTACCAGTCATCAGTTGTATAATGTTGGGAAAAGCCTTTATCCTGGAAGTGTTTTTTCTCAGTTGTAAAATTTCACGGAGTTCCTGTTAGGACAGTGTCAAGAACAGAGTAAGCAGACATGTCCTCTGTTTTTATGGATCTTACTTTCTCATGGGAGACTAAGCCAATAAAATAAAATAAAAAAAACTAAATAGATTATTCTGGAGTTAGCAGACATTTTGAAATTAGAGCTTTTAGTGATAGAAAACAAGTTATAAGAGTGGGGTTGAGACACATTTTATATAAAAACTTTCTGACTGAAAGAATAATAATTGAGATGAACTGAATGATGAGGAATCAATCATTGGAAGATGTAGAACATTCCATCAGAGAAAACATCAAATGGAAAAGCATAAAGCCAAGCTTCAAGGTTTCCTAGTGCAGAGATACAGAATTGAAATAGAGGGTGGGGATAGATAGTATAATGGTTATGTAAAGAGACTCTCATACGTGAAGCTCCAAAGTCTCAGATTCAATCGCCACCCCCACCATAAATCAGAGCTGAGCAGTGCTCTGGTAAAAATAAATAAGTAAGTAAGTAAATAAATAAATAAATAAAATAACAGAATTGAAATAGAAATAGTTTAAAGGGTAAGTTAAAGAATGAAATGCCATGTCATCTGGACAGTTATTATTGAACAACCAACAGAAACACTAATAATTGATATTTAATTATACAAACTATAGATAGCATGAAGCTAAATTTGCTTTTGATTTTCAAGATACCAGATAGTGAAGCAACTTTCATAAAATCTGTGTAGCTGAGTATCAGCAAAATCCACTAAGAAATGATCCAGAACATACCTAGAAAAAGAAATGTAGTTTATAGAACTACCAGGGGCTGGGTGAATAGCACAATGATTATACAAATGATTTACTTTACATGCCTGAGGTTCTGAAGTCCCAGGTTCAATCCCCAATACCTCTAGAAATGAGAATTGAACAGTGCTTTGCTAAAATGAGCCCAAACAACACACTGCATCACCTAAGCATTTGGAGAGGGAACGTATCTAAGTAAGAAAAAGTGGGTTCTCAGTTCCTGCACCTCTTTCACAGTCATTATCCCCCTCCACCCTCCTCCCCAAAAATGATTGTATTTCCCTGGACCACTATCAAATTTCACCACTTTTTCTAGACGTTCTCATTTCTCTGATTGTAAAATGGTGTTTCATGAACAAAGACCCGAGTGGTAGCTGCTTCAGTCCCTTATAGAAAATGAAAATCTGGATATGTATGTAGATATGCTAATCTGTACATGTATTCATTCACCCATCTAGCATTTTTCTGTGAGTACATCTGTATGCATACATAATTTTAAAGACATATACTTATGCATGCATGTATTTGCATATATGCCTATGTGTCTGAGACTGTCATTTTACTAATAACTCTGGTCTCACTCTGTACCACAGTTAATTTATACTTCATTTTTAATTATTTATAACTTATTTTTTCCAATAGAGAGAAAACTGGTTCTCATATTTTTATGTCTTTGTGTCATAAATATAATTACACAGAATTACACATATAGTGACCAACCAAACCGTTGTGGGAAATAGATACAAATTTGACTTAATGTTTCTGTTGTAGTTGCCATAATTGCCAAGTAATTTGGTGATAGCAATAACTATCGATTGTCTTCTTAAACCCTAAGACAGCAGGAACCTTCCCCTTTCTCTATAAAGCCCATATTTCTCCCAGGCCTGGAGCCTCTAGGGTGAGACTCACTTCCCTGCATGCTTCTCTCAAGTCATACCAACTGACACTGTATCTGCTGATCCCAGCCTAATCAATGCAGCCAGTACCACCTTGGCCATGTTACATTTCAGACTGTGTCCAGAGACATCAGGTGTGGAAAGTCAGCCCACCAGCATCACTACTCTGGTGAGACCTTTCCTAGCTCATAGGACTCCTCAATTCCATTTCAGTGGTGCACATCTTGACAAAAACTCAAAATTAGATATAGACCAGGGCTCAAGAGATAGGGCATATGCACATGTATCCATAAATTAGGGGAAGATATATACCTTAAAGAAAAAGTGTACAATAGTTTGCAGTGAGTCAATAAATGCAGCAAGCAAGTAGAAAGACCTAAAAAGACACCATAAAGTATATAATGAAACAGTTTCTACTTAGACCTAGATACCCTCTTCACTTATTTCCTATAACACATCCCTCAATCACTCCAAAGCTAACCTTGTCAGACAAAGTAAGGACTAAAAATACTGAATAAGGGCAAGAGAGTGGCAGACTTTAATGATGACTCTTTAGTCATTACCAGGCCACCCCATCACCTGGGACCCTAGTCAGGGAGTCCTGGGATTCCCATACAGATATGATGGGCCTAGACCTCTAACAGATCCCTCTCACCACTGTCACTTGTCATCTTCATCAGGAACAACATAATAGACCCCTTTGTGGGCCTCTATAGGACCTTGCCCTCAATGTGGATCAACAATGGTAGGGAATGTTCCATTCTTCAAAGTGAGATTGGACAATATACTCGACCTACTACCAGAAGAAGATGAGTCTTGAAATTAGTGCAGCCTCATATGTTCCTAGCCATGAGCAGAGAATGTGAGCTCAGACCTACAGGGATGCAAAGGTTACATAGGCCCCTGTGCTGAGCATGGGCCCCAGATCAAACTGATGGGGTTTAAAGTTAACAAACAATATTCATACACTTTTCCCATATTTGGGAGCTGCTCTCTTCACTGATCCAAATTTCTGACCCTTTTTTCATCTATGACACCATCTCCCCAGTCAATAACCTGGGTCGACCTGCATATTAAACATCAGGCTGAGGCAAAATCTAGTAAAGTCATGGGCCTTTGAAATATATCTAAAATATACCTATTAGCTTTTTCCAAAACAGAGACCCCAAATCTTCACTTGCAATATTCTTTCCTTTAGATTTATGATTAGTCAGCAACTTGTTCAGCTTTATATCTTAATTCTTTTTCAGCCACCGGCTTCTAGATGATGCCATGATGCCAACCTGACTTCCCTGGGCAGATGACCCCACCAATATGTTCTCGAGTCCCACCTCCCCAGACCCCTGTCCCATTAGGGAAAGAGAGAGACAGGCTGGGAGTATGGATCGACCTGTCAACGCCCATGTTCAGTGGGGAAGCGATTACAGAAGCCAGACCTTCCACCTTCTGCACCACATAACATACCTGGGTCCATACTCCCAGAGGGATAAAGAATAGGAAAGCTATCATGGAAGGGGATGGGATACAGAGTTCTGGTGGTGGGAATTGTGTGGAGTTATACCCCTTTTATCCTATAGTTTTGCCAGTATTTCCATTTTATAAATAAAAATTTAAAAAATATTTTTGAGCAATAATATTTTTGATGAAATATGTACTTTTTATCCCAAAGGAATAGAAGTGTAATTTCTTCAAATTGTCATCTTCAAACGTTGTTGTCAATAGGACTTCACTTCTCTCTCTTTAAAAAATTTATTTATTTATTTATTTAAATATTGTATTTATTTATTCATGAAGAATCGTAGGCAGAGAGAGAAAGAACCAGACACCACTCTGGTACATGCGCTGCCAGGTATTGAACTCAGGACCTCACACTTGAGAGTCCAGCACTTTATCCACTGTAACACCTCCCGGACCAATTTTTATTCATTTATTACTGGACAGAGACAGAGAGAAGTTGAGAAGGGAGGGTGCAACAGAGAGGAGAAGAGACAGAGAGACATCTACAATCCTGCTTCAGCACTCTTGAAGCTTGCCCTGTATATGGGAACTTTATTTCTCTAAACCAACTTTCTTCCATCTTATTTTATTTATTTTATTTTATTTTATTTTATTTTATTTTATTTTTCCTTTTTCAGTAGACAGAGACAGAGAGGGAAAAGGCATCACAGCACATCACAGAAGAGTCCTCAGCTGTAGTGGGCACCAGGCTTTAAACTGACATTTTTCAATCTACCAAAACTTGAATTAAGACAAGATGTATCTGTTGAAAGGTGACGCTAAGATACCGTCTTCTACACACCAGCTTCATGAGAGAGAGAGGGGGGAAGAGAGAGAGCAAGAGAGAGGGAGAGAGGGAGAAAGGGAGAAAGGGAGAGAGGGAGAGGGAGAGGGAGGGAGAGAGAGAGGGAGAGAGAGAGAGAGAGAGAGAGAGAGAGAGGCACTCACAGGAAAACACTCCAATTCATACAGAAGGAACATAGTTGGAAATGTTCTATTCACAATAACTTTTGTAGTTGCCATTCAATGTCCTTAAAAAGAAACTTTCCTGTATATATAACCAATGAAAACTAAGAGTGTTTAAGTAACAAACAAATAAATATATGAATTAAAGTCCTTCTGAAAGTCTTAATAGCAGACTCTATATACATTATCTGATCAGTTAACAAGTAACCTGTAGCATAATGTGGTATTGCCCATTTGTATAAATCCTTCCCGTTCAGTCATGGACTTCACATAACTTGCTTTACTTATCTGAATAAAAGTCTAAGACACTACAAACTGGCTTATATATTGCATAGAAATTTTTGTATTCATTCATTCATTTGCATATCCATGCAGCATTTGTCCCTATACTCATACATAATTCATTATTGTGTTAGCATATCTAATTATGTACACCACAGGAGTTTTTTGTCTATTTGTTTGTTTGTTTATAATTGATTTAAGATGATTGGGAGAGTGAATTACTTAAGCTATTATCTTATAAACTTTAATTTGCCTGAGTCACCTAAAATTATACTTAAATAATTCTGAGTAGGGCTCAATATTTAGAATTGCTTTTTTTTTTTTTTTAATATCATAGTTTATTTTCTTTTAGAGAGAAAGAGAGAAAACCCTACCAGAGTACTACTCAGCTCTGGCTTGGGTGGTACTGGGGATTGAACTTTGGACCTGAAAGCCTCAGGCACAATAGAATTTTGTACAACCATTATGCTATCTCATCAGCCCTTTTAATTTTTTTGTTTGTTTTACCAGAATACTGATCAGCTGTGGTTTCTAGTGGTGCTGGGGATTGAACCGGGTAATTTGTAGCTTCAGATATGAGAGTCTCTTTACGTAATCATTATGCTATCTACCCCCCCCCCCCCAGATTTAGAATTTCTAACAACATCATAGATGCTCTCAGTGTTGCTGTCTACTAGTCACCTGAGTAATAAGACTTCAATGACTTATTTCTTGAGAAAACTTTGGTAAGAAGACAAAAAATCAGGATTGGGCCTGATCTGGATACTGGCTGAGTGCACATACAATGCTCAAGGACCAAAGTTCAGGCCTCGATCAATCTCCACCTTCTGAGGGAAAGTTTCACAAGTGAAGAAGCAGTGCCGCACATGTATGTCTCTTTCTCTCTGCCTCTCTTTATTCCCTTCCCTTCTGATTTTTCTCTGGCTCTATCCAGTAAACAATAAATAAGATTTTAAAAATCTAACCAATAAGTAAAAAAAAAAATTCAAAATAAAAAGACATAAGATACACTGAACATTAAGAGCAGTTTCTCAATTTTCTACTTGAAGAAAAAATCACTGTGAGAAATGGTTAGTCCTCTAAAACAGGGTATATACTATTTCTGTACAATAGGGATTTTTATACTCAATGCAGCTTCTAAGAAGAAAGTCGTTTTTCTGTCTTTCTAAAGCGTTTCTAAATGTTAAACACACCTAGTTCAATTTCATGGTCCAATAGAGACCATAGCCCTTGGAAGAGTGTATTTCAGAGGTAAATAGGCAATGATGAATAATGATCTGTCATATAATGTATTACTAATGATCTTGAGGCCAGAAAATGTTCTTCCAAATTACATAAAACACACAACTTGAAAGTTTCCAAGTTATTTCCTATCACTAAACATGAGGAATAGCATTGATTTCTTAAGGAAGAAAACTGATTCTGAAGTTTAATCCTTTGACACTAACCAAATCAGTTGTCAAGACCAAAACAAAACAAAAAAAACTACATGTTGCTTGAGTATTGACAGGGTACGCATAAAATGTCATCAATCAAATACACAAATGAAGCAACACAGGTAGAGAGACAGAAAGCACAGGCTGTGGAACAAAATGTAATGAATTTCATCCAGGAAACAAACATTTAAAAAAAGATGTATTAAGTCCTTATCATGGGTGATTGTTTCAGTGAATTTTCAATAGTCTCTTTTCTATAAAACTCAATTAAGGAAACTCATAACACATATTTACAGACACATACACTATCTGAGTGGAACAGTGAACTCAACTCAGCAGTTGAAAATTCATAATTGATGCTCCAAATCTGACCTGCTACCTACTTTTACAAACACGGTCTTATTGGAACACAGACAGACCTGTGTGTCTGTCATCTCCTGATGCTTTCACATTATAATTGCAAAGGTCAATAGTTGTAAAAAGGTTACAGTATCGAGAAAGTTTACATATTTTCTAACTTTTACAGAAAAAGGTGGCTTCCTCTGCTAGTCAAGACCAAGTAAAACTCAGGATCGGACATCCTCTCTGTCTTTCAGCCTCAGAGCATCTTTACTGAATGCACAAGGCCGTGCATTCAGTCAACAAAGGTCAAATGCACAGAACTCAATGGATGGTAGAGAAGTGCTTTACATAGTCTCTCATTCACACAGATACATGAATGACTGGGAGGTTGCTCAGCACGAGACACTGAGTTCAATCTCCAGCACCACATTCAAAACAAAACAAACTAAAAGGCACATTTTCCCTAGCAATATTCCATATGGTCAGGACTTTTTTTTGCCTGACTTTGTAATGTATTATCTACAGTGTGTAAATACATGCAGTTGCATATGTACACATTTGGGGAAGAGAAACACATATTTTATGAAGCTTCCCTTCACTGTATAAACAACAGATACATATATTTTATGAAAAAAACACTGAGAGCATATGCAAAAAAATCCTTTGATACTAAATCAATTGTCACAACAAACACACACACACATGTTGCTTGAGTATTGAGAGGGTACGCATAAAATGTCATCAATCAGATATTCAGATGAGACAACAGAGGTGAGAGACAGAAAGCACAGGCCATGGAACAAAATGTAATGAATGTCATACAGAAAACAAGTTATAAGTCTTTGGTGACTCTCCTTCCCTTCTCCCACCTTTCCAACACCTAAAACGTGATCTTGACTCATACTTTTAAGGTGTCTGAGAACAAATACAGGAAGGGCAATTATCAACAAACAACAAAGGAACAAGAAACGTAACTGAAGAGCATTTAATCCAATGGGAATGTGAATGGGGATTGTATTCTCTCTGTGATGTGATTGTTCCTGTCCTTCAGAATATCCTGAAAACATAACCTGGGAAAAATCCGTGCCAAAGGCAGAGATTCCCATGGGGTCAGAGGAAGAGAAAAAGAATAGCATCGCTTTGTAGAGGTGAAGGAATAAAACACAAATAAGACATGAAGTTTCTTGAATGAGAATGGCATATTGGACTGAGGCTGTAGCTCATGTCTACTTAGCATCAGGGGAGAATATCCTAGCACACATGTCTAGACAACTTATCACTTTCATGCCAACAAAAAGTTGAAAAACTAGTAATTCAAACAGTTATAAATGAGAAACTGTATACCTTTTAATGTGACCTTTGTTTTTTAAAAAATGACTGATTCTTTTATTAAAATGAGAGTGAGAGAAAGAATGAGAGAGAGAGAATGAGAACCAACATCACATTGGTACATAAAATGCTGGGGCTTGAAATCAGAACACCACACTTTTTTTTTTATTATTCCATTTTGTAGCTCTTGTTGTTTTATTGTTGGAGTTATTATGTTGTAGTTATTGATGTCGTTGTTGTTGGATAGGACAGAGAGAAATGGAGAGAAGAGGGGAAGACAGAGAAGGGGAGAGAAAGATAAGACACCTGCAAATCTGCTTCGCCGCCTGTGAAGCAACTCCCCTGCAGGTGGGGATCCAGGGGCTCAAACTAGGATCTTTGAGCCGGTCCTTGCACTTTGCACTACATGCGCTTAACCCGCTGAGCTACGGCCCGACTCCCAGAACTTCACACTTTTAAGTCCAGCAAGTCAGACACTGCACCATTTCCCAGGCCATGAATTCAGTCCTTAAAAGTAAAAGGCAATGGACCAGCAGATGGCTCAATAATAGAGAACAAATGTTACTTACTGTGCAGGAGGATTTAAGCTTGAATCACTGACATGGAAGTGTCTGCAGGAGCTAAGTTGCAGGAGCAATGGAGCGATAATGAACTGTCTCTCCTCTTACTGTCACTCTCCATCACATATCCGCTATCTAGAGGAAATTAAAATAAATATATGAGGTTAGGGGTGTAGCATAATTGTTCTGCAAAAAGGCTTTCTTGCCCAAGGTACCAAAGATCTCATGTTCAACACTCAGTAACACCAATGTACCACAAGTCAGTGCTAAAACAAAGGCGATGAGTGGCATGGAGCACAAAAAGACTTAAGAAAATCCAACACCATCCAGAGACTTGAAAACATGATGCTCTCAAGGCTGTGTCTTGTTTATCCTAAGACCAACATCTTAACTCTTTATGACAGAGACAAGATAGAACTGTCTAGCTCCTCCTGTTTCCTGCAAAAATGTTATCTGAAACAAAGCGATGCTCAGGGAGATGGGAACAATGTTAATGCTTTCAGGATGCAACAAAAAGTCTTTTTACTTTTTTGAAAAAGGCTGTGTAACAGTGCTTGGTGTTCTGGTGTACCTGATAGCAGGGCCCAGTTTGGCTTCAGCTGGGCAAATAATCCTCAGGCAGACTGACAAGAACAAAAGCAAAGATGAGGTAATGACAGACAGCATGTATTCTTACTGCATACATAGACAATATTCAGAAAACCAAAGTGATGTATCCAAGTGACTACGGAGATCAAATTTCAATAAAGGAACAGAAGCAGATCATATAGAGATGATTAAAGAGGGGGGTGGTTACAAAGGTTGTCAAAGAAAGCACAGTATGAAAAGGAGCTTAAGTTCCTGGATTCTCCATAGAAAAGATAAAGCAGGGGCTGGGCGGTAAGGCAGTGGGTAAAGTGCACACGGCGCCAAGCACAAGGACCGGCATAAGGATCCCGGTTCGAGCCCCTCGGCTCCCCACCTGCAGGGAAGTCGCTTCACAGGCAGTGAAGCAGGTCTGCAGGTGTCTATCTTTCTCTCCCCCTCTCTGTCTTCCCCTCCTCTCTCCATTTCTCTCTGTCCTATCCAACAACAAAGCAAACAAAGCAACGTCAACAATGGCAATAACCGCAACGAGGCTGCAACAACTAGGGCAACAAAAAGGGGAAAAAATGGCCTCCAGGAGCAGTGGATTCATGGTGCAGGCACCGAGCCCAGCAATAACCCTGAAGGAAAAAAAAAAAAAAGTCAGCTTCACTAATTATTCATTTCAGTACTTTCCACTTATCAATACAATACATTTTCAATTCTCACATTTGGGTTCTAAGTAATACCACATGCTTCTCTGTGTAGTTACTTATGGTCATGTACTAACAAGAGGTGTAAGTCCATTTCTGTTTTTATAGCTTCAAAAAGTCTAAAATGGGCAGAGGAAATATAGTACCCAAGCTTCCAGAATAAACTTTAGGCAAAAATTATCATGCTGTGGAAATTCTATTTAGGCAGACTGGTTTTTCACTGTAACTTTGGTAATAGAAGATAGCTCATCTGGGAAAAGCAGACGCTACCACATGCAAAGACCAAGGGCCCAGGTCAGAGCTCCCAGTCATCCTTTGAGTCCTTGCAGAGAGAAACTTTACATAAAACGGAGCAGTACTATGGTCTATCATTTTCTTCAAAAACCCCCCCCCCCTTTATCTCTTGCCCTTTAACTAGGAAAAAAGGAAATAAAGAAAAAGAAAGTGAAGTCTGTTTCCATTAGGTCAGTGTCCTAGGTCTGTGAAAGAATTCACAAAAGGGAATCAGATGGTAGTGCAGTTGGGTTAAGCTCAGGTGCTGCAAAGCTCAAGGACCAGCATAAGGATCCCGGTCCTAGCCCTTGGCTCCCCATCTGCAGGGGGAGTCACTTCATACGTGGTGAAGCAGGTCTGCAGGCGTCTATCTATCCCTCCCCCTCTCTGTCTTCCCCTTCTCTCTCCATTTCTCTCTGTCTTAGCTAACAACGATAACATCAATAACAACAACAATAATAATTACAACAAAAATTTTAAAAAAACAAGGGCAACAAAAGGGAAAAGAAATAAATAAATTAAAAAAAAATCACAACAAAGTATAGAAGAAAACAAAGGAGATATGTATTCACCAAGAGGATATCAGTCAACAGGTAGAGAGAGAAGTCAACTGCAAATAGTGAGGAACAGGGGACAGAAGGCAGAGAATAGCCAACTGTGAAGAGGCAGAGAAAAACAGCATTTATGGGATTCAGACACTAGCGCAGCGGGTTAAGTGCCTGTGGCACAAAGCGCAAGGACCGGCATAAGGATCTCAGTTCAAGCCCCCACTCCCCGCCTGCAGGGAAGTCGCTTCCCAGGCGGTGAAGCACGTCTGCAGGTGTCTATCTTTCTCTCCCCCTCTGTCTTCCCCTCCTCTCTCCATTTCTCTCCATCCTATCCAACAACAACAACACCAATAACAACAACATTAATCAGTACAACAATAAAACAAGGGCAACAAAAGGAAATAAAATAAATATTTTTAAAAAACAGCATTTATATGGTAAATCTCACAGCTGGTTTACAATCTTTTTCATTTTCTTTCATAATGTTTGCTTGCTTCTGATATATTTTAAAAGTCATCTGCCCTATGATTAAGGGGTCTAATTCTTTGGACATGATGATGTTTGTCCTTGGTGTTCTGCTTGGTTGGATAAACACTGTGAAAACAGCACATGAAGTTGAAAGACATACATTGTGTAAAAAGGACAGAAAAACAGGATTCACTGCAAAATGTATGGCGTCATGAAAACAAGACATCAGTGTGAAAATAATGTGCGGGGAAGTATGTTGTCAGCCTTCATAGGTTGTGTTAGAATGTCTTCTTTGAAAGCATTAAAGTTAAGCCGCTAGAGTTCACTTGGAACAGTGGAATCACATAGGCACAAAGTTCCAGAAATTTCTGGACATAGGAAAGAAAGAAAAAAGGAGGGAAGGGAAGGGAAGGAAAGGGAAGGGAAGGGAAGGGAAGGGAAGGGAAGGGAAGGGAAGGGGAGGGAGGGAGGGAAGGGGAGAGGAGGGGAGAGGAGGGGAGAGGAGGGGAGAGGAGGGGAGAGGAGGGGAGAGGGAAAGAGAAAGGGAAAGGGAAAGGGGGAGGGGGGAAGAGGGCAGGGGAGGGATGGGAAAGGAAGAAGAGAAGAGAAGAGAAGAGAAGAGAAGAGAAGAGAAGAGAAGAGAAGAGAAGAGAAGAGAAGAGAAGAGAAGTAGATTGGTGAAATAACTCACTTAGATCATGTGCTGCTTTGCCATGTACTTAACCCAGTTTTGAGCCTGGCCCCTACCATACTGAAGGAAGCTTCAGTGCTTTTCATATTCTCTCTCTCTCTCTCTCCATTTTTGTCTCTACCTAAAAAAAAATAAATTAAATTAATATAAAAAACTTGGGTGTTCTTCCCAACACACCCATCCAAAAAGATCTGTGTACACATATGTTCTTAGCAGCACAATTTGTAACAGCCAAAACCTGGAAGCAACCCAGGTGTCCAAAAACAGATGAGTGGCGGAGCAAGTTGTGGTATATATATACAATGGAATATTACTCAGCTATAAAAAATGGTGACTTCACCGTTTTCAACCAATCTTAGATGGACTTTGAAAATTTTCATGTTAAGTGAAATAAGCCAGAAACTGAAGGATGAATATGGGATGATATCACTCTCAGGCAGAAGTTGAAAAACAAGAACAGAAGAGAAAACACAAGTAGAACCTGAACTGTAATTGGCGTATTGCACCAAAGTAAAAGACTCTGGGGTGGGGGGGGGAGAATTCAGGTCCAAGAAGGATGACAGAGGACCTAGTGGGACTTGTACTGTTATATGGAAAATTGAGAAATGTTATGCATGTATAAACTACTGTATTTACTGTCGAATATAAAACATTAATTCCCCAATAAAGAAATTTTTAAAAAATGGTGTTCTTGACACTTCTCGTGTATTCTAAAATCTTGACCACAGAGTTTCATTCCATTTACTAAAGGAAAATAAAGGAAAAGAAAATGAGATGCTTCTCTGCCCACGATCTGTTCCTTACTACCAATTTCCACTCAACGCACACAAAGTAGAACTAACAATTTTGGACAAGCACTTTTTTTTTCCTTTTGCAAAGAGTAGAAACAAGGGTATACTCACTTCTGAATACTAGACATAAAGAAAAGAACATGAAATATGTTAGTCATCATAAAAATTCATTTACTTTATGGTTATAGGAAGAAAAATGTTCAACTAGAAGACAGTACTTTTTTTTTTTGCATGTAAAAATTGTGGAAGATCTTTAGGATTGAATCACAAATACTCCTTGCTACATAGGCAAAAGTTTCCAAACAAGTTTAGACATGTGTTACGTTTTCTTTTGAGTAGCCCAAGACTAAATCATATTAATCATATTACAAATATGTTGCTGTATCATCACACTTGTGGGCATTTCTGAGAGTTCATACAAATTTACACTTCTCTCTGTATCTTCAGAGATAGAAAACTTACTTCAAGATTTAGTAGGAAGGACTTTGTAGAACACTTGATTAAATAATAGAGTTTCAATTATTTTCATTAGGTTGTCTGAAAGTGGGCTCTTAAAGCATTCTGACCTTCAAATTAGAATCATAACTCATTCCAATTTGGGTTTTGAATCATAATGAAGAAACTGGCCCATTTTCAGAATTTTAGTGCCTTAGTTATTTATGGATGCCCATAAACCCATTCCTCTTCCACCTCTCTGGACAGCAATCATGAGGCTCAGATGCCAAGCTGGGAAATGTAATGTATTTTTCCAGGAGCAACTGGATTCTTGGCCAGCACTTCTGGCAATGGTGGGGTCTTCTTTGAAGTAGTCTATTGCTCTGACTTGTGTTTTTAGATGCACGATGAACTGTTTGGGCTGCAGAGCTATTGTGCATACTATTTTCTTCTTGACTCACCTTTTAAATAATAAGGAATTTATATTCATTTAATCCACATGGAAAAAAAAAACTATCAAGAACAACTTTCAACAAAAAAAACCCCATATATGGAGTTTTCACAAACTGAATTCTTCATCTTGGAAGCAACGTGAGAAGCCATCTAGCCCAGCTTCCTATCCAATGCAGGGATGTCAATCATCCATAGTGATCCTAAGCAGGGGTGAAACAACATCTGCTTAAGAGTTCCTGGTGACAGGGTGATTATTATTTCTCAAATCAGGCTACTTTACACTGAATTAGTCTAACGGTTTTAAAGTCCTTGCTCACAATGAAATGAAATCTATATTTCTAATTTTTATACTATTTTATATATTTATTTTTATAGAGACAAAGAGAAATTGAGAGGGCAGGGGGAGAGAGAAAAGGAGAGACAGAGAGAGACACCAGTAGCAGGTTTCACAACTCATGAAGTCTGACTTCCCTGCAGGTGGGGGACAAGAGTTTGAACCCAGTCCTGGTGCCATGTGCACTCAGGCAGATGCGCCACTGCCTGGACCTTGTGTTTCTAGTTTGTATTTCACAGTTCTAATGGAATAGTTTAAGGTAACAAAACAAACAAAAGTAGTGCTATCTCAAAATATGTCCTTTGGGCAAGAAGTTGCTTTTCAGGGAGAAGGACTATGAAGGCTAGGTTGAAGTTGCCTTCAAAACATATATTTGAAAATTTCCCCCTCAGGGCATCACCCTGGAAGATTTAATCTCTTTATCTCTTGTCAACAGAGCAGAACTGAATATGTGCACAACTTTGCGGGGTGGTGGTGGTGGTGGTGGTGGTTGGTTTGTTTTATTTTGTCTTTGTTTTTTGCCTCCAGGGTTACCACAGGGGCTAGGTAGCTGCACTACCAATCCACTGCTCCTGGCGGCCATTTTTTTTCCATTTGATTGGATGGGACAGAGAGAAATTGAGGAAGGAGGGGGAGATAGAGAAGGAGAGGGAAAGACACCTGCAGACCTGCTTCACTGCTTGTGAAGCGTCCCCCCTGCTGGTGGGAAGCAGGTGCTTGAACCTGGATCCTTGAGTGAATCCTTGTGCTTAGTACTATGTGCACCTAACTGGGTGCACCACTACCCGGCCACCATTCCTTTGTTTTTCTATGCCTTTTCTGTTAGCACCTAAAACTATACTGTATAATAGTATAGTTCATTCAATTTATGAGTAAAAAAGATACCCAGAAAGAGAGAAGATAGCAAATAAGGTAGGGAGAACAGTAACACAGTAGTAATACATAGGAGTTTAAATTTAGGAATTTTTAGACAGAAAGGTCTGTGTATCCATCCCTATTTGAATGGACAAATAAAAAAAAAGAGAGCTTCAAACTCTCTATAGTTAGAAGAGAGAAAAGAAATCACCAACAAAGAATCCGTGATGAAATTCTTTCGCTAAAAAGCAGGATTGCTGTCAGTAGGAAGTTGATTCAGTTAGCAGAGCAAGAACTTGAGTATGCAAAGCCCTGGATTTGAGGTTCTGGGTTTGATTTCTAGCACCACATAGACTGGGGTGGTGCTCTAGGCTCCATCTCTCTGTCTGATAAAATAAGTCATAGAAAAAAAAAAAAGATGACTTGCACATTGTTAGAACTTGGATTTGAGACTGCTGACTGATGAATTCAGTGTGGGCAATGAACCACCTAGGGCAAGGTTTTGGCTAATACCACAAGTGTCTCTGAGTGGAGTTTGGAAGTAATCCTACTACAATTTAATACCCATGTGTACATTTTTTAGGAGTGATGAAATCATTAAGATAAAATTTAAATATACCTATAGACAAATAGTATCATGATTCATTTGCTGGGTGCCGGCACTGCTATTTCCCCCCATTTTTGTTGCCCTTGTTGCTCTTGTTGTTGTTGTTGTTATTGTTGTTATTGATGCCATTGTTATTAGATAGGACAGAGAGAAATGGAGAGAGGAAGGGAAGACAGAGAGGGAGAGATAAAGACAGACACCTGCAGACCTGCTTCACCTCCTGTGAAGCGGAATCCTTAAGCAGGTCCTTGCGCTTTGCGCCACCTGCGCTTAACCCGCTGTACCCCCTTGCCTACAGGTAATTTTAAAAGCTAATATGAAGACTAGGAGATAGTTCATCCCATAGAATACAAGTCATCTGTGTGAGACAGCTTAGACTGTGCCGCAGAACCACACGGGATCACCATGACAGCACAATCAGTCCGTGTAAGGACTCTCTCTTTCTTTATTTCTCTTTCTCATTCGTTTGCTCTCCTCCATTCTTTCCTCTCCCATATCTGAAATTGCACTGGAGACGCCACTTGGTGGTATCACGCTTGCACAAGTATGTTCATTCCCTAACAACACATTATGGGTGTGTGTGTGTGTGTGTGTGTGTGTGTGCGTGTGTGTGTGTGAATGACCAATATTCTATCTATCCAGTAAAAAGAAAGACAACATTGGTACCTAAACATTTTATATTACTGTGGTTTTCAACTATAAATTGTCACTCATAGACAAATAATCATGCAGTTAAAAAAGGAGAGAATAAAATAATGCTTGACATCTATAAACTCAGAAAACATACCTTTTACATTCTTCTTCTTCTTCTAGCGTTTGCCCTTCTTCTGTAGCCAGTCAACAGCGTCAGGTTGAGCCTGATGTAAAGTTTCGAGACCTCCTTTGAATCTGGAGAGGTGGCAGTCGTTGACTATGTGGGTCATAGTCTGTCTGGAGCCGCAGGGGCAGTTCGGGTCGTCTCTGGCTCCCCAGCAATGGATCATAGCGGCGCACCGGCCATGGCCTGTTCGATAGCGATTGAGGAGGGCCCGATCATAACGTGCCAGGTCAAAGCCGGGTTGACGCTCGCAGGGGTCTGTGATGAGGTGTTTGTTCTTGACCTCAGCTGACTGCCAACTCTGTTTCCAAGAGTCTGGAACAGGGAAGTTCAGTGTAGGCGTAGGGCACCAGATTGGATGACGAGACGTCAAGCGTTGAACAGGGTGGGCGAAGATATCCGCGTATATTGGCAGGTCCGGTCGAGCGTAGATGTGGGAAATGAATTTAGATGATGCCGCATCCCGACGAATATCTGGCGGGCGATGTTGCTAAGAACTGGCAGCCATTTTACATCCATCCAGGGAACACTAAACTCAACCTAGGCGTATAATTCATGGAAGCAGACATGCCATGTTGTTGTATTAAAGCTGATCAGTGGTCACTACTGTGTCCTCCCTCTGGATGATTCAAATTCCTCTCTGTACCTTTCTTTTTAAATTTTTATTTTATTTAAAGATGCTTGTTGAATCCACTTATGGAGGGGGCTGGGCAGTGGCTCACCTGGTTGAGTGCACACGTTAGGGAGAAGGAAGTAAGAGATGGCAGAACCACTTAGAAAAACTTGAAAATAAAAGTGTATAAGATGAATCAAACTGAAACATGAGGGTAACATACTGATGATAAAATTCAATCAATCAAGTGGCCATAAGATAAAGAACTAAGGTCTGGTGAAAGAGCTATTAAAGAACATTAAATCTACATAATTTTAAATTAAAAATAAAGTCTTGTAAGGATAATAATTGTTATAGACTATAAATGTAGAAAACTTGAATATACAGAATCCAATAGCTATATTTACAGTTTCCTCTTCTCAGGTATTTCATTTCTCTCTCTGTACCTTTAATTTTATTTTAATTTTTCCTCTGCTTAAACAGTAAAGCGTAAAACCCAACCAAAACTGTTCTGTTTTCTTCTCTCACCTGTTGAGTGGACGGCAGTTTCCCTAAAGTGTGGACCCCTCTATATTTTTCTTATGCAAGTCAATATATAAAATCTTATTACTTTCCTAAGGAAATTTCAGACCTGTCTTGTTTGTTTGTTTTTACTTTCATTTAGCTACATTGTTGCCTCTGTGCTCTCAAACTTGACTTTCTTTGGTGTAAGGATCAGTTGGCGCTTGGTGTGTTCTATAAAGTTTTGGATCATTTATTTCCTAGTTATAATGACTAATCCTTCTGTTCCTAATTCTTTCTCATTGGAATTATTTGTGATTAAAAATAATTTCTGATTGAGATTATTTGTGATTTAAAAATCAGAAATATTTTTTTAAAGAAAAGAATCTGCCTGACATGGGATCATACTTATTTTTTTCCTCTATCAACATTTTGAAATCTGCTTTCCCAAGGCCAAGGTCACGTCCAAATCTGCCCAGCAAATATAATTATAATGATTATAGGAAAAGCAGATGTCTGAGAAAATAGAAAAAGTTTCAGTTTGCCTACTGGGTAAGCAAGGAGGGGGCATACCAGCCAGTTTAATAAATTTTCAGGGAGAATAATGAACATTAATAAATACCAAGCTGTTGATCTATTTGGCCAATAATAAGAATGCAGAATGGGTGAGATACTCTAGTCTTCACTTGATAAACATGGTTAGAAACCAGTTGGGAAACTGTCACAAGTTAGAAAGCCAGGATTCCCTTTATTCAGAAACATTTTACAAGGAATACTCAGGATTTGCTTAGTTCTAGTTATACGAAGGACACAGTATTAAATAATTCATAGAAAAGCAACTTGGTTTTTTGTTTTCCCTTTCCTTTCCCTTCCTTTCCCTTCTTTTCCCTTCCTTTCCTTTCCTTTCCTTCCCTTCCCTTTCCTTTCCTTTCCTTTCCTTTCCTTTCCTTTTCTTTCCTTTTTTCCCCCTTTCCTTTCCTCTCCTCTCCTCTCCTCCCTCCCCTCCCTTCCCCTCTCCTCCCCTTCCCTCTCCTCTCTCCTCTCTCTTCTCCTCTCCACTCCACTCCACTCCACCCCACTCTCCACTCTCTACTCCACTCTCTTCTCTTCTCTTCTCTTCTCTTCTCTTCTCTTCTCTTCTCTTCTCTTCTCTTCTCTTCTCTCCTCTCCTCTCCTCTCCTCTCCTCTCCTCTCCTCTCCTCTCCTCTCCTCTTCTCTTTTCTCTTCCCAAAGCACTGTTCAACTCTGACAGCTGGTGATGGCAGGGATTAAACCTGGCCCTTCAGAGAAAGTCTTTTGCAAAACGAGCATACTATCTCCCAAGTCCTGTACTAAAAACTTTATACTAATAACTTACTTGGATGTGAGGGTGATCTGGTTGTGACATCTGTCACCCCATTGATTGCCAGGGTTGACTTGGCTGATCTGGCCGGCTAGGCGGGTGTCCCCTTATTCCCTCACCGCTCCATGTGTGTCCCTCCCAAAGCTGCACGCTGGGGTGAAGAGGATGGCCTTCCCCAAATAGAGACCAATGGGTCTTCCTCGAGGGTATAAGCTCCCCTGCTAGAACCTCCAATCAAGCTCCAATAACTTACTCAAAGCACTTTACAGTTGTCATCTAGAGAAATTGAAAAAGCATTCAAGAGTACATGGTAGGGGCCAGGTGGTGGCACTTCTGGCTGAGTGCACATGATACAATGCACAAGGACCCAGGTTCAAATCCGCAGTCCCCACCTGCAGGGGGAAAGCTTTGCAAGTGGTGAAGCCTTGTAGCAGGTGTCTCTTTATATCTCTCCATCTCTATTAACCCCTACTATCTCGATTTCTGGCTGTCTCTATCTCATTAATAAAAAAAAAATATTTTTAAAAAGAGTACATGGTTAAGATTTGGAACTGTATAACTTGCTTGAATTTATATCTGTTTAGAATAGTTGTAATGCCTGCTTTCTGTGCCAAAGGATTACAGGGGGTCCAGGAGGGAAGCCTCAGATGAAGTGTTGGACTCTCAAGAATCCTCCCAAGTTCAACTTAATGGCAAAGCATGTGCCAGCATGATGCTCAGATTGTCTTTCTCTCTCTTGCTGTTTCTCATTAACAAGTAGATACAACTTTCAAAAAATAAAATAATTATCATAGGTCTACTTTCAACATAAATTATTTTATGGATGAATTATTGATGGAGGAAAAAAACCCACAAACATTTGGCATACTTCATGTTGTTCAGTATTTTCCTTTTTTTTTTTTAATGCTTGAGTTTTAATTTCCTAGTATTTCTAGATCTGATTGTGAACTCTGTATAAAATGTTTTCTGCTCAGTAAATTTACATAGACAAAACAAGATATGTAATATTTCTATTCATATAACTTGATTTTCTAACTTCTGAATATTTGGGGGGAGGGGATATTTTAAGAAAGTTGATTTTATCTGAATACATCATTTTCTTCATCCTTCTGACTGGAGTATGACCACTAAACTGTCACAGTTCTTCACTTCCTAGGGGTATACAGGAAGTGTAATGGCTGAGATAAAACACCAAATTCTGTGGACTCGTGTTCTCTCTTTCTATAAAGGATGTATTTATTTATTAAAGAGGGATGGAGGGGGGAGAGGGAGAGAGAGAGAGAGAGAAGCAGAGCATCACTCTGGTATATGTCAGGATCAAAGATAGCGCCTCAAGACTGAGAATCCGGTGCTTTATCCACTGTGCTACCTCTGGAGTCAAGCTGGCACCTGATACATGAGAGCCCAACACCTCATTCATTGCGCCACCTCCTGGGATGCTACTTTATTTCCTCACAAGTACATGGAAACAACTTTCAGACCGCGACAACAAAATGTTGATTGTCAGACTGGGATCAGAGAAGGGTGGGATTAAAAGGCAGAGGAAATTAATCTAATGATGGCAAAGGTACTAGAACTTCAGTGATGGGTGCGGTGTGATTTATATATATATTAGTTAAGGTATGAGAACTGAGATCATTGGGATTCGAGCAGTAGAGCAGTGGGTTAAGCGCATGTGGCACAAAGCGCAAGGACCAGTGTAAGGATCCTGGTTCGAGCCCCCGGTTCCCCACCTGCAGGGGAGTCACTTCACAGGCAGTGAAGCAGGTCTGCAGGTGTCTATCTTTCTCTCCCCTTCTCTGTCTTCCCTTCCTCTCTCCATTTCTCTCTGTCCTATCTAACAATGATGACATCAATAACTACAACAATAATAACTATAATAACAATAAAAAGGGCAACAAAAGGGAAAATAAATGAATAAAAATTAAAAAAAGAACTCACATCATTTTGTAAACCAACTGTAAGTCAATACAAAGCAAAAGCACGTAGCTCATGAATACTAGATATTCAGTCATATACTTTTGAAAGACTACAATAATTAAAATGACAACTGTTCATATATTTTGACTGTGGCCTGTGTGACTACATTGTCCTCATGATAATCATCTCAAATTAATGTAAGGAAAAAGTCAAATGTCTATCCATCATTTGACATTATACATATAGTCAAATCAATGTAAGGAAAAGAATCTAACACTAAAGAGTATTCAGAAAATATTTCTTTTAGTTTTCTATTTTGAGCCTACATGGCCAGAAAAGAAAACCCTCCTAGAATGACTATTGCTTATTCAGTGTTCAGCTGCCTATTGTGAGGTAGAAGTGAGAATGGTACTAGTGGTCAGCATCAGGGAACAGATCTGGCATAGGCATATTAAGAATGAAACTTTGTTTTCTCTGTTTCTAGGCATTTTTTTATTTACCACAGGATACTTACACAAGTAAAATCATTATTGTGTAGCAAAAATATCCCCTATTGTAACATATGTACAGATAAGTGCATGTGATTGCATCTAAACAAATGGGAGGGCAGAGAAAAACATTATCAAAGTTAATTTTGAAATAATTACACCACTCTTTAAGCACACAGAGCATTCTATAATTGTCCTTGTCTTGAAATATTGCTGGTTTTTTAAAAAATATATTTTATGTTTATATGAGAATTTTTTATGTTTATGTTATGTTTTATGTTTATGTTTTTATGAGATGGATGATGATGAATAGCTGATAGACAGACAGACAGACACACAGAGGCACAAAAGAGCAATGCTCGGCTCTGATTTATGGTGGAATTGAGGATTGAACCCAGGGCTTCAGAGCCTCAAGCATGAAAGCCTTTTGCATAACCATTATGCTACCTTCCTAATCCTAAACTCTAGTTTTAGCTAAATGGATTTATTTATTACTTAGACAGTTGGTTTATTCAAGTACTTCTAAACTAACATCCTCTGACTACCACAACAGTCAAACTGTGTGACTACTACACATAGGTGATAATTTACTTTACATTTGGAATGGTCACAGACTCTGTCATCTAAAGTGGAGTACCATTATCCTAGGTCAGTGCGACAAACATAAACTGAGAGAGTTCCAGAAAATCAATGACACTGGCTCACCCTACTCAAACTGGATTTTTTTTTTTTTTGACTGGTAACAATTCTTTGACAACATAAGCGTGAAAGAATTGGTGGACATTTCCCTCATGTCTGTCTATAAGCATGTGCTTTTGTGTGGATAAGGAAGAAGGATTTTGATATGTTTGCAATAAAGTGATGCCACACAGCCACGGAATATAAAAATAGATTGACAGCTACATACAATGCAAAGGTAATTTTTTCCTACTCTTAATTTAGTTAGTGGGCTGGAAAAAGTCAGCATGTAGAGGGTTAAGGGACAGCTGAAGTCTCATGGAAACTTTGTAAAACATTCTATTTATAAACAACTCTATTTGGATATCATGTTTTCTATTATGCTATTGACTTATTTTATTTTTATACCTTAGAAAGTTTCCATGAAAAGAGATAGGTTTGAAGATACCTTTGTTTTAAAGTTTATACCTTTTATGTTTGTTTGTGTCTGAACGTAGCTTTATCACTGGGGTTTGTGTGTGTTTGCTACACACACAATCTAACACTCCTGTCAGCCATTTTCCTTCCTTTCCTTTCCTTTATTTTCCTTTTGTTTCCTTTCCATTCCTTTCCTTTCTTTTTCCTTCTTTTTATTAATAGGACAGAGAGAAATTGAGAGGTGAGGAGGAGATACAGAGTGAGAGTGATACCTGCAGAACTATTTCACTGCTTGTGAAGTGTTTTCCATGCAGATGGGGACTGGGGACTTGAGTTCTGATCCATGCACACTTAGTTAAAGTGTACATGTAACTAAGTACGCAACTACCTGGCCCTCTCTAATGTGATTATCTAAAGACTTCACTTGGAATTCTCTTAAGATGATAATATATTTACAGTGACAAGTAATTATGAAAATGTGAATTAAGGTACCGGTGTTATTGTTTTCACTGCACCAGACACATTAGAAATGTTAGGAGGGAGTCGGGCGGTAGCGCTGCAGGTTAAGCGCAGGTGGCGCAAAGCACAAGGACTGGCATAAGGATCCCGGTTTGAACCCGGCTCCCCACCTGCAGGGGAGTCGCTTTACAGGCGGTGAAGCAGGTCTGCAGGTGTCTATCTTTCTCTCCTCCTCTCTGTCTTCCCCTCCTCTCTCCATTTCTCTCTGTCCTATCCAACAACGACAACAATAATAATAACTACAATAATAAAACAACAAGGGCAACAAAAGGGAATAAATAAGTAAAAAATTTAAAAAAGAAATGTTAGGAATGTTCTATTATACTTATGCAGAGAAGTAAGTACCACAAAACGAGACTAACATGAAATACAAATCTACCAGTTGAAGAAAGAATGCTAAAGTCATAAGAAAGTACTACAGTCTTTTTTTTAAATGATAAACATATTCTGATCTTTTAGAAATATGTGTAATCAGCACTCCTTATAAAGGTCTTTTTGTGTTCTGAAATCCCAAGCAACTTCATAAACCAGAGTAGTGCTATGGCTGCGGGGGGGGGGGTGTGGGGGTGGTGGTGAAAGAAAGGGTGAGCAGTGGAACAGAATCAGACTCATAGTGTCAAAGAAATGTTTTCTAAGCTTTAAAATAAGGAATAATACAAACATCAGAAAGTGAGCAACTATTAAGGACACACAATGATGGGACACAATAGGGCTGTGCTAATGCTTTGGAGGTAGGAAGGAAGGAAGGAAGGAATTAAGGAAGGAAGGAAGGAAGGGAAGGAGGGAGGGTGAAAGGAAAGAAGGAAGGAAGGAAGGAAAGGAAGGAAGGAAAGGAAGGAAGGAAGGAAGGAAGGAAGGAAGGAAGGAAGGAAGGAAGGAAGGGAAGGAGAGGAAGGAGGGAGGGAGGGAAGGAGGGAAGGAAGGAAGGAAGGAAGGAAGGAAGGAAGGAAGGAAGGAAGGAAAAAAGGAAGAAAGAAAGAGAGAAAAGAAAGAAAGGAAAAGGGAGTTGGGTGGTAGTGCAGCGGGTTAAGCACACGTGGCACAAAGCGCAAGGACCGGCATAAGGATCTCAGATCAAGTCCCTGGCTCCCCACCTGCAGGGGAGTCGCTTCACAGGCGGTGAAGCAGGTCTGCAGGTGTCTGTCTTTCTCTCCCCCTCTCTGTCTTCCCCTCCTCTCTCCATTTCTCTCTGTCCTATCCAACAATGATAATAACTACAACAATAAAACAAGGGCAACAAAAGGAAATAAATAAATAAATAAATGTTTTTTAAAAAGAAAGGAAGGAAGAAAGAAAGAGAAAGAGAGAGAGAAAGGAAGGAAGGAAGGGAGGGAGGGAGGAGGAGGGAAGGGAGGAAGGAAAATGGAGGGAAGGAAGGAAGGAAGGAAGAGGGAAATAGAGGAGGGAAAATAAAGCAAGCTGGAAATATATATATATATATATATATATGTAATACAACAGCAACTTTTTTATCCTTTTGCATTTCTGCAGTTATTGATTTTTATCTCTTCATATTAAAAAAAAAAGAGAAAATTCAAAGACTTTGGTTTTCTAGGCTGTTCACCTGTCAGCATTAGCTATAAAGATTAGCTATAAAGCCGAATGTTAATTTCACATTCATTTCTGTTACTTGTCAAAGCCTCTGATATCCAAATGAATGTCACAAGTCTTTATTTCCACAGGTTTAAGAGGAAGCTGTCAGGTCCAAATTCAAATACTGTTTCTGTAGAAGCTCTGGATATTTTTCTATGTTATTATCTTCATATTTAAACTATTTATTTTTATGATTGGATAGAGACAGAGAGAGATTGAGAGGGGAGGGGAGAGACAGAAAGAAGGAAAGACACAGACACTTGCAGCCCTGCTTCACCACTTATGAAGCTTCTCCTCTGCAGGTGGGGACCAAGGGCTTGAGTCCAGGTCCTTGTGCGCTGTAATGTGAGCACTTAACCAGGTGCACCACCACAAGGTTATTATCTGGCCCCAAGGTTATTATCTACTCTTAACCAGAATGTAATTTTCTGCATATAGATGCTGCAAGAAGACTTTTTATTTCTTTGTCACCACCTATGTTCATTTTCTATGACTATGGTTTTCTCCCTGAAGAGCATCTATACTGTTAGACACACTCTTTATTTTAGGTATATTTCTCTTTGCTGGGATCCCAAGGGCTTAATTTAGGGTTTATAGGCATTGAATAAAAATTATTCACCAAATGTGTAAAGGATAAGGCACAGAAGTTGCATAAAAACTGTTGGTGATTTCATAAACTCTCAGAATTTCACTTTATTCAGAAAAGATCACTAACTCTAAGTACCTGTGAATCTTGGCCTCGGGCTTTATTTGTGAACCAAGGAACATGATCTTCTCAAAGCTAGAAGTTCCCAGAAGTAGCCTTCATCAGTGAAGCTCCGGGAATTTGTTGTTGTTTATTCAGATAGAGAGAAATGGGGGTAGAGTTGGGAAAGGAGGTTGAGTAGGAGAGAGAAAAATGAGACACTTGCTTCGCCACTCATGAAACATCCCCCCTGCAGATGGGGGACCATGAGTTTGAACCTGGGTCCTTTAGTGCATACTTAATCAGGCGTACCATAGCCTGACTCCCCTTGGGGAATTCATTTAATTTATCCCTGGCTTCCTGCCCTAGATGAAATAACTTTAATGCATTTTTTAAAGATGTATTTATTTCTCAAGAGAGAGACTAGAGCATCACTCTCCTCTGGCATATGTGGTTCCCAGATGGAATCCAGGACCTTGTAGATGCATGGTCTCTACTTTATGAGCTGAGCCACTTAGCCAGCCATTTGAAAATGTATTTTGTTTGGTTTATACATATTTCCAGCAGGATTGAACTCCACTTGTCTACAATGGTAACAGATTTAATAATAAACTGTTTATAGTTCTTCCCTTCCCTTCAATATATTGACTTCTCATGTTCCTACCTGTAGATGCTTCTATAACCTATCAATTCAAAGTACTTCTGTCTCGAGGTTGAATTCTTGAAAACGCCAACATAGTAGATGGTATTAAAAATCTGGCAGAAGGGAAAACGTAACGCAGAACTTGGATTGGAGTTGGTGTATTTCACCAAAGTAAAGGACTCTGGGGCGGGGGGTGGGGGGGGGTGGAAGGGGGCGTGTTCAAGTCCTGGATCAGGATGGTGAAGAAGACCTGGGACAGGGTTAGGGTGTTAAGTGGAAAGCTGAGAAATGTTACGCATGGACCAACTACTGGATTTTACTGTCGACTTATCCTTGTTAATCCCCTTAATAAAGGGAAAAAAAAAAGTTCTTGGAAATTTCTCCTTGGGATAAAATCCTGGAATGATCCAGAAGTAAGCTGTTTGATTTTCTTGGAAGCTCCAGTAAGAGTCATTAGGAAAATCCATTGTAGTAAACTGGAACTCTGAAGAAAAAAAAAAAGTCCTGACTTATAGCATTTCCCAATATACACGGTATAAATGGTTCTTCAGGGCTAATTTTTAAAGTTACCACTAGTTTGATGTTCCACTGGAAACAAAATTTGGAAAAGTCACATGAAATCAGCTTTCATCAGCAAGTGCCAAGTGACACCCAGCACAATACTGAGAGGACCTAGAGCAAGATCTTGCCATATTTAGCAGAGAACCACTGGCAAGATGCAGGTCCGCAGATGTGGTCTAGTGATGCTAGACCGTGTTGGAAAACTGAGTACAACCTTGAAACATCAAGTTAAACAACGACTGGCCATCCTAAGCTGAACAAGAAACCATCAAGATATTCAGGACGTTACCTGCGTACTGCAATATAGTGTAAGACAAAGAGAGACTTTCAGAAATGATATTTGGATAACTTGCAAAGCACAGATCAGTGCCTTGAGTGTGTCTTTCAAATCAGTTTTCTTAAAAGATAACGCTGTGCTAACAGAGAAGAAAAAACTCAAGTCTGATTTGATGTATCTGTACCAGTCAAAAATAGCAGTGATACATCCCTCTGGCTACTCTAAAAAAAAAAAAAAATTAAAATGATGCAGGGAAGTCCTGTAAATAGAGATAGTTTTAAGCTGTATACCCAGCCATGAATTCGTCGTGGAAGAGGAGTCAATTGAAAACATACATAGAGTTCTGGGCACTGATGAATGGTTTCACTGGCTGGGAAGTTAACAGACCCTAGAGACTTTCCCCATTTGAATAAAATCCTGACACACTTATGTTATGTAATGTTATGTTATATGTGTGTAAATAGAATAAAGTCATACTTATAATTTTACTTATTCATCCACACTGGAGTCATTGTTACACATTCATTTATATATATATTTTTTTCTTTAAGATTTAAAAGACATTAAAGTTAAAATACTTGGGCTATAGAGATAGCATCATGATTATGCAAAAATACTTTCATGCCTGAGGCACCAAAGGTCCCAGCAGCGCCATAAAGCAGAGCTGAGCAGTGCTCTGGTAACATGAATAAATAAATATATAAATTAAGTTAAAAATTTGTAGTTGGCCCCTAAGCATTGTGGGTCCTTGGGACTATGCCTACAACACCTAAAAGATAGTTTGGCCCCTTCTGACAGAACGTTAGAATGGTCTTGGAAGGCACATCTAAAGTGCCAAGTTAGACAAGGCATTCTGTTTGTTGGGAGTTCTCCTCTCTAATGTGCAGGTTTTTTCTTTAAACAAATGATTAGTATCTGGACAGTGTCCCTGAGACTTTTAAATGCAAATTGGAAACGAAAGATGCAAATCAGGGGAGTCTCTCACGAGTACTGGCAGTGATGCATATTAAGGGTTATCTCTCTGGAGTAAGAGGGATATTGTATTAAATAATTTTTGAGGGAGTCCGGTGGCAGCGCAGCAGGTTAAGCGCACATGGCACAAAGCACAAGGACTGGTGTAAGGACCCGGGTTCAAGCCCCCCGCTCTCCACCTGCAGGGGAGTTGTTTCACAAGTGGTGAAGCAGGTCTGCAGGTGTCTGTCTTTCTCTCCCCCTCTGTCTTCCCCTCCTCTCTCCATTTCTTTCTGTCCTATCCAACAACAACGATATCAATAATAACTACAACAATAAAACAACAAGGATAAAAAAGGGAATGAATAAATAAATATAAAAAAAGAATTTTTGTATACTTGAGCTTTGGAATGCTCTTTGAAGGGATGGGAGACACATAAATGAATAAGACACATTTAAAGCTACTTGACTAGGCTAGTGGCAGTATGAGATCAGCTAAGCTTTGCCAGGGTACACATTTGTTGGTTCAGATAATTTCTTTGAAAGGCACTCATTAGTTCTGGGGTGAGAGAAGACAATTAAGTTATATATCTTGTTGGGAATTTGGAAGGCAGATGTGATAGAAAGTCAAGAAGATAAATTACTGACCTGAACTGAGTAAGACATGATATATTCTCAGAAATAGTTTATGTTGAGAAAGAAGTAAAGCCAGGAGAAAGCTGATTTAATGAGAGGAAGTCGGGCAGTAGCACAGCGGGTTAAACGCACATGGTGCGAAGCTCAAGGACCGGCATAAGGATCTGGGTTCGAGCCCCCGGCTCCCCACCTGCAGGGGAGTCACTTCACAGGTGGTGAAGCAGGTCTGCAGATGTCTATCTTTCTCTCCCCCTCTGTGTCTTTCCCTCCTCTCTCCATTTCTCTCTGTCCTATCTAACAATGACGACATCAATAACAACAACAATAATAACTATAACAACAATTAAAAAAAAGAATTTAATGAGACAAGTGATGATATGATATAGGTGGTGTCACTAAGACAGGTATGGATTGTGAGGAAACAAAGATTGAACAAGACTACTGGAGATCCAGAATCCATCGCTGTGGCTGTTCTCTAATAGAATAATATCTGACTTACAGCCTTGAAGAGGGACTTCATAACACCTTTTTCTATACAGGGTCTACAATGTATTGACTTTAACCTGAAGATAAAGTTTAACTGCAAATATAGAATTAATGTTAAGTATGTGATGGGCTAAAGTAATAAAAGGCTAGTTACATGAAGGATTCCAAGATGTTAAAAATGTTTGGGGACATTGATTAAAATGATGGAGAATCAGAGGCTGAATTTTATATGGAAAACTGGGAAGTGCTATGCATGTACAAACTATTGTATTTTACTGTCAACTGTAAACCATGAATCCCCCAACAAAGAGATTTTTTAAAAAATATATGGAAAACATTCTATGTATAGCAAGATCATTTACTTCATTGTGTAACAAAACATATACTGATCAAGAAATGATCATTGGGTCATTTTCAGGAAAAGTCTTCATGGTTCAAATCTCAAAGGATGAGAGGGACATTGTACTTGGAGTCAGGAAATCTATAGCTGTGACTTATCTCAGTTGTGAGTATTTTGACAGGAATGTGACCTACAATGCTAAACATATGCTTTACTTCCTGATACCAAGTCAAAATGTTATATTCAATTATAAATTCTTTGAGGACAGATATTATATTTTATATAGCTTTTTGTCTTGAGTACTATATCTGACCCAGCATAGGGATACATATATGTTTGTAGACTTCATGGATACTCTAGTGTAGATTCTAACGTGAGAATTTCTTCTATTCATTGGCTAATCACCATGATTTGACTAAAATCCTCTTTTCTAGATGTCATCATTAGGTTTCAGAATTAAGTGCTTACCAAGGCTTCCAAAATGTCCCTTCTCACTTTAAACCCAGGTTATATTCTACTGGGAAGATAGAAGGGGTAAGGATACCCTTAGCTCATGATTTAACACGGGAGAATGGAAACAGGTGAGTGGAAGATATCTCACCTTGGAAGTTACCTGCTTTGTGATTAATCCTAGTTCTGGTCTGGTCCCCGTGACACTAGGGGAAGCTTCTGGGCTATGATGTCTCTCTCTCTCTCTCTTTCCCTTTCCCTCTACCTTAAATAGTTGCCCATACATAAGGACATGTGTTCAAGACTCTGTCTCCACGTTCAAGAGGAAAGCTTACAAGTATTAAAACACCCCACCTGCAGGGGAGTCCCTTCACAGGCGGTGAAGCAGGTCTGCAGGTGTCTATCTTTCTCTCTCCCTCTCTGTCTTCCCCTCCTCTCTCCTCCATTTCTCTCTGTCCTATCCAACAATGTCGATAACAATAATAATAATAACTACAACAATAAAACAACCAGGGCAACAAAAGGGAATAAATAAATATTTTTTAAAAATTAAAAAAAATCAAGTGTTGAAACAGTGCTGCAGATGTCTCTCATTCTCTTTCCCCCTCCCTCTCTTTCACCCTCTATCAAAGGAAAAGTGTGGGGCAGGGGTGGGAAAAGTCTCCAAGGAATGGTGGAGACATCAAGAAAGTGCACAGCTCTGATGATAATGCTGGAGAAAAAAAAAAGAAGAAGAAGAAAAAGAAAAAGAAAGAAAGGAAAGGAAAAAGAAAAGAGAAAAAGGGAAAAATTGGCTTGGAGAAATAAAGCCAGGGTAATGACAAAAATAAATAAACATGAATGGAAAAGGGGGATTAGTTAACTCTACTAAACACAGCCCATGGTAAGTGATTTATTTGATATTTTTTATGTTACAAGGGCATATTCAAGTGGGGATACTCAATAGGTCATGCATATGGCTTTCTCTTTTCTGTTTTCTCTGAATGCTTCAATTCATTCAAAATAAGCCTGGGAAAGGTTGTTAAAAAAAAAAAAAACCTACTATCAATCATGGTCTTAACCTCAGGGGTTAAAATAGAGTATTTTGAAATGACTTTTTTTTTTTTTCCTACTCTGAGACAAGCCCACAGGAGCCAGTAAGACTCGTGTTTCCAAATACAAGGAGTATAAATAAAACCAACATTATCTCAGCATCAAATATCCATAAATCCTTTCTGAAATCATGCTACCACATTTCCTGTACTGTTACAATCTTACACTCTCCCCCATTTTTTCCCTATTTCCTAGTAAAAAGAGTACCTACAACTTCACCTCAGTACCTACAACTTCACCTCAGTTACTATGACATTTTCAATACAGAGATGATTCTTTATGTACAAGTTCTGCAATTTAACGAGTAATTTCCTCATCATATTTCCCCAGGTTTTTTTCCCACATTATTCTTACTCTCTCTCTTTCCACAGTAATGTTCTCTTTTATTACCTCAGGATTACATAAGGATATCAGCTGGAAAAAAGAAAAGAAACTTTCTAGATTTTCATAAAAGATCGAGTTAATAGGACACACACACACACACAAATCAGAAATTTAAGACTTTTCAAAATGTTTATCATGTTAAAAAGTCTTACTTCCCAGAGGAAGCAGAGGTACATGCTTCAGTGATGAGGTATTCTGCACATTTTTTTTTTTCTCCAAAGCACTGTTCAACTCTAGTTTATGGTGGTGCAGTGGGTTGAACAAGGACCTTGGAACTTCAGGCATCTTTTTTTTTTTCTTTTTGCACAACCACTATGCTATTTCCCCTGACTTCTTCTGACATTTCTATTGATTGTCACTGTCAACTCTATAGAGCCACCAAGAAAGAATAGCATCCTCTTAATCACCGTAAGAGCTAAATCTTCTCAAAATATTATGAAGCTATATAATGCATAATATGGACTCTCCAGGTGAGAGAGTGAAAGAAATTTGAATAGTAAATCTCAGAAACTGAGTTGAACAAACTCAAGTCAAACCACCTGAAACAAAAGCTAATTTAGTCCAGCCCTTCCAGTAGATTTTTTTTAGTCGTGATATTTCTCAAAGTGATTCGAACCCTAAAAGATAATCCAAAGTAAACATAAAATAGTACCAGTGAGTGGTTTTCATTAATTGGTTTTTTTTGATCATGTGATTTACCAAAATATCATTTGATATATTTTATATTTTAATAGGATTAACCAAGTTTTCAAAATAGTAAGCTTTGCGTCAAAATCCTACATCTTAAAAAAGTGCAGTCCTCCAGGAATTTACACAGATAAATAAATAAATGTCCTAAAATAGCCTGTTTCCAATCTGTGATGGCTGTAGAAATATAACTGAAATAATTATCTTATTTCTATTTATTTGGCTCAATTCAGGTGGGAACTCTGAGGTACCACTGTGATCTATCCTATGTAGCATGGTAAAACTCCATTTTGCCATCTTCCTATGATTTGGAGAATACTGAGAAAAGATAATTTATATGAGAAGAAAGGGAGTTAAATTAAAAATAATTGTTATGTTATTTTAGTTTACTATCTCTTCTCATGTAATTCCAGAAAACAATACCTCCTTAATTCTAACCATTCATTCATTTCACTGGATTCAATCAATACTACCACTAATCTTTATTTAACATGTTAAATAAAGATTAGTGGTAGTATTGATTATATACATATATATATATATATATATATATAAATAGAGAGAGAGAGAGAGAGAGAAGAGTGAGTTTCATCTGTACATATGCAACTCTGCTTGACTTTCAAAGCACCTATAGGTTTCTCATACTATCCACAAGCAGAGAATTCTAATTCTTATTTTGTATGACTTGGTTATTTGGGGAGGGGGAACTGGAAATGTGAAGAAGAAGGGAAAAAAGGAGGAGGAGAAGGAGTAGAAGGAGAAGGAGAAAGAGAAGGAGGGGAAGGGGAAGGAGATGGAGAAGAAGAAATTAATGTAGTGCTAGTTAAATGACTCACCTGGGAGAATGTCTATTTGACCCAGTTTCTGATACAGGCCCCCACTATACTCGAAGCAGCTTTGGTGCCTTGTTACTGTAATGTTCTTATCTCTCTCCCTCTGTCTCTAGCTCCATCTCTCTCTATCTGAGAAAGTTGGTCAGGATTAGTGAAGCTCTGGCAAAAAATACTAATAGTAATATATAATAAATAAATTACATGCATATTAATGGAGACAGCATTCCCAGATCTAAAAGATCACCTTGTAAATAAATGATATCAAATAATAAAACATTACATTCAGGTAGAAGGGCTTTGATTTGTAGTTTTCTATGTTAAACTTTAAATTACAATATTATGTGCAACTGACTCTTCTTGAAACATATAAACAATTAGAATTCTCATTTTGGAGGCCACACAGTGGCACACCTGGTTAAGTGCACACAGTACAGTGTGCAAGGACCCAGAATCCTCAATCGCTATCGAACAGGCCATGGCCGGTGTGCCGCTCTGTTCCATTGCTGGGGAGCCAGAGACGACCCGAACTGCCCCTGCGGCTCCAGACAGACTATGACCCACATAGTCAACGACTGCCACCTCTCCAGATTCAAAGGAGGTCTCGAAACTTTACATCAGGCTCAACCTGACGCTGTTGACTGGCTACGGAAGAAGGGCAAACGCTAGAAGAAGAAGGACCCAGAATCCAGTCCCCACGTGCAGGGGGAAAGCATCATAAGTAAAATAAAAATACATTTAAAAATAATACTCATTTTGTAGTGTCTATAATTGGAAGATGCTTGGAAAGATATTTCTGTAAACCTCATTAAGCAATTACATGAGAAACATCAACTAAAATAACAGGCAATGCAGTATGGTGAAAAATAAAGGTGGGGTCTGGGGGCTTGAACACAGGTCCAGGTCGCTGTATATGATAACGTGTGTGCTGTATTGGATGGACCATCACACAGCCCTCATACATAGTCATTGTTCTTATTAATATAGGTAATATTTGAAACATTGTAAATAGTAACTATATCTTCAGCTGTATTTTCTACTTAAAATCTATTAAGTGTTTCTGTGTAGCAGTTACTTGTATAAAGAAAAGATATATACTTGGTCTAGGAATTTGACATAACTGAAGTTATTTTGCAACAACATTATTAATAACTGATTCAAGCTTTCTTTTTTTGTTGTTGTTTCACACACACCTGAATCTGCTAAAGTCAACAGGGAATAAAAGGAATGTATTTCAATATTAACGATTCAGTGACAAAAAAATTATGGCCTGACCTTCAAAGGGATCATGGAATTTCAAAAATATAACTGGGAAAAGGACAAGTTGACATTTAAAAAGTGCTTATGTTTGCTAATTTTCCATAACAAGGACACTGTACCTTCAGCACGGTCTACTGTAATCAAATCTCACCTGAATCTGTATTTAGGTTATTTGAATGATAGGCAAAATAATTGCAGTCCAGTTAATGCATAGTTAGAAAGTGTCTGTCACTTTGGGTAAAACTGAATAATATGCTGCTATGAAGTTTGCAGTATTTTAGAAGGGATACTTCATGTGTACATACAATAATGAGTGCTTCTCATATTTCATGGCCATTTTAATGTATAATTATACAATCACTAATAGTAGTCCTGGTTCAGACTCTGCAGATAGATTTACAAGAATCTGCAGATAGTGCAGATTCTTGTAAATGCGTTTCCAAAATATATTTTCTCAAAAAAGATCTATATTTCACATGGATTGAAATAAAAATTTAAAGGAAGATAAAATGTGTTCTAGGTTAAATATTTGCCATAATAACATTTTCGTCTATGTTGAACTGAACTTGGTGCTACTAAAGTAATATAGATCTCATGTGATTAGGACACTATCCAACAGAGAAATACTTTTGGTTCTCTCGGATTATCTTGAAATCTCTTTTAGTTTTTCATGAGCATATCACAAACTATGGAGACAGTATTAACTTTTCAGTGGACACTATTCAGCTACTGAAAACATGCATGGTCTTATAATTTTTGTCTGTGTTCATCTTTTGATGTAATGTGATATCTTCTGTGTCATTATTTGTCCAATAGTTTATCTTCCAAGTTTTCTGCTAACATTAAATTTTTAACTAGAGCTCCCATTTACTAGCCACCCATTTTACAGACTACTGGAACTGAGTCAGTAAGTTGTCTAAAATATCTGTCAAGTTAGTGACATGATTGTTTTATTAGATCATTATTAATATTAGGTAAAACAAAAAGAAATTGAGAGAGGAGGGAGAGATAAAGAGAAGGAGAGGAAGACACCTGTAGACTTTCTTCATCACTCATGAAGTGTCCACCCTGCAGATGGTGAGAGGGGGCTCAAACCTCAATCCTTGAGCTTGGTAATATGTGTGCTTAACTGGATGTGCCATCACATGGTGCCCTGATGGTCATCTTTAGATAGGGGAAAAAAAGGGCTTATCACTTGCCCAAGTTAAGAGCTTTTGATAAACCTAGCATTCATTCCCAAATAACATTGCCGCCCACTGCTAATTGAAGAGATCTCTACATGACAGCTGTAAGGTCATAGCCTTACAGCTTCCTGTTTGTAAATATACAGAGTGGACTCTAATTAGCCTCAAGAGGAAATGTTGTCCAGGGAATATATTTGGAATACATGGAGGTGCTGAGACAATTCAAGGCTATGGAGGGAAAAAAAAAGTTGGCATTGTTGTGTTATGTGATAAGCCTTTTTTTATTTCCATCCAAAGCTTTGAAAAATAAATGAACCTCCAATAAAGAAAAAATACCATGTGGTGATTTCAGTTACATGTCTCATGTATAAAAGAGATGAATTATACCTGCTTTGCTGTGCAAATAATAATAATAAAAAAGAATGGAGAGCTATTTAAATGCATTCACTTTAATTGTAATTGAGTGAACATGATCTGCTGTGGTATTTTCCTTTGTATAATAAGTTCCCCTTTAAGGAAACTTAATCGTTTTGCTATATAACATTTCAGGGAGTATTAAATTACTATGCTGAAATATTGATAATCCCTGAACAATATCAGAAAATATTTCTCAACCTACTTTTTTCCACTCTTCTAATTAAAGATATTTAAAATGACTGTTTCCTATAATACATAAACTCTAGTAGCTGAGTGAATTAAATTTTCCCAGTAGTTATATGGACTTCAAAGGGTAATACCTCTCTAGCAATAAGTGGTTTGCAGTGGAAGGAAGGGCAAAAGGGGGTTAGGGAAATATTTTTATCTCTTAAGCAAAATTTTCTTAGCTTTTCAAGTTGTTGTTAATAATATTTACTCACGTAGCAATAGTATAAAGTTCAAAATCATTCTTATCAAAATAGATGAACACTTAGCAATTACTTCTTTTTTTTTTTAATAAGGACAAAAGCAATTTAAAAAGACCTAGCCTTTTCATTTCTCATTTATTTCAGATTTTCTTGTTCTCTGCAAATATACAATAATTAAAGATTTAATATTTTAGGTGCACAGAAATGTATCACAGCTCATCTAAAAATAGATTTCTGTATGCTTATGTTTTTTTTCAATCTAGCATTACTTAAGTTTCTAAAGGCACAAATAGTCCTGCAAACAAAAGAGGGCAAAGTTAATATGGCATTCTGACTGAAGAAACTGAAGAAAACAAATATCCTTTACCTCGTCTCCACAAACCCCCTCATTTGAGAGACTTTGAAGGGAGAAACATGGCCACTTGTCCGATCAATAACATCAACTGCATAAAATCTGTTACCTAAATAAACTCTTGGACTAAGTATTACTTTTGTTTTGTTCTAAATATTCAGTAAGCTTTACATAACCACAGTAGAATGATTAGGTATTATTTAGTTCTTAATTTATATTTTGGACAAGAGTTTTTTCCCAAAATTTTTATTCGTCAAAAGAAATGGAGAGTACCAAAAGTGATTGGCAGCGGGGCGTGCTGATAGAGAAGAGTTTGGGATAAATCGAAATGATAAATCAGAGTAGTTCTTAATGTCAATGGAGGAGAGACATGACAAATTTGAAGAACATTAATGGCACTGCCCTTAAAGGATTTGAGGGCACAGCTTTCAGTTTCATTCTGCTGTGCAGTGCTGTTGGGAAAAGTACTGTTTGCTGACTGCTCCGAATTAACTCTGTGTTGTTATTAATTACCAAGTTCTCTAAAGAATGAATAATAGCTTTTTATCTAATGCTGTCCCACTGGGGTAATGAGTTTAGTTCCAACCCATGGATCATGCTGGGTAATGGTTTTCTAAGATATCAGGCTACATTTTGCATAATTGGGTAACAAGCTACTTCTCAAGACATGAAATCAACTGATTCTGTGTTTCACTTGCAGTCTGAGTCACCCTGTATCCTTCTGACTCATCCTCAAGGGTTCTGCTTTAAGACACAGCTAGTGTCCAAAAGAACCTTTTTCCTGGAAAAGGATGGTCTATCTGTGGCTTACAGAGGATCTGGCGGTGTGATTCTGGGCTGAATAACAATTGACTTGAGAACAACATGTTATTGTTTTGGTTTTCTGGTGGGGATTTTTAAAGAATAGGGTGGTCAGGGAGGTTGTACAGTGGGTAAAGTGTTAGGCTTTCCAATATGAGGTCCTGAACACACTCTCTAGTATCATATGTGCCTAAGTGATGCTCCAATTCTCGCCTCCTGCTCTAATTAAATGGATAAATCTTGAATAATTTTTTAAATTGAATCTAATTTGGGGTCTTAACCTTTGAGAACTAAGTAAAAGGGAGTTCTGTTTTTTTCAGAATTACACAGGGCATCACATGGCTCAATGATAATTTTTTTTTTTTTTTTGTGTATATAAATTTTTTAAATTGTTTTTGATTTTTTTTTTTTAATTTTTTATTTAAGAAAGGATTAGTGAACAAAAGCATAAGGTAGGAGGGGTACAACTCCACACAATTCCCAACACCCAATCCCCATAACCCACCCCCTCCCCTGATAGCTTTCCCATTCTCTATCCCTCTGGGAGCATGGACTCAGGGTCGTTGAGGGATGCAGAAGGTAGAAGGTCTGGCTTCTGTAATTGCTTCCCCGCTGAACATGGGCGTTGACTGGTCGGTCCATACCCCCAGTCTGCCTCTCTCTTTCCCTAGTAGGGTGTGACTCTGGGGAAGCTGAGCTCCAGGACACATTGGTGGGGTCTTCAATCCAGGGAAGCCTAGCCAGCATCCTGGTGGCATCTGGAACCTGGTGATTGAAAAGAGAGTTAACATATGAAGCCAAACAATTTGTTGAGCAATCATGGATCCCAAGCTTGGAATAGTGGAGAGGAAGTGTTAGGGAGGTACTCACTGCAAACTCTAGTGTAGTCCTGCATTCAGGTATATATTTTGCAGTAGTTTATGGATACGTGTGCACATAAGCTCTCTCTCACAGAAACTGGTGTATATATAGGTTATGGGACTTTGTTGGAAAGTGAACTACCTGAGATGAAATTAGAGTGTACTATTAAAGGAAAGGTCTCACCCGATAATTTAATAAAAATGCACAACTTTGCATTTTATCTGGCAACGATACTGGCATTGCACACATTTGACGTGAACGGATAGATGCCGTGCAGATCATCAAGTGGGGGAAAAAAAACACCTAATGTGGGTTTCTTTCTTTCTCTCTTTCTTTCTTTCTTTCTTTCTTTCTTTCCTTCTTTCTTTCTTTCTTTCTTTCTTTCTCTCTCTCTTCCTTTCAACTAGAGCACTACTCAGTTCTGCTCAGTTCTGGCTTATGTTGGTGTGAAGGATTGAACCTGGGACTTCGGGGCTTCAGGCTTGAAAGTCTCTTTGCATAACCATTATGCTATCTACCCATGGGATTGATTTATGATGGACACTTTAGCTTCTGCCTTTGAAGACAGCTTCCTGGAATATTTTAGTAGTTCCAGCTAGAACCAGTCAAGCAATTTTTTCTTTCAAATGCAGTGGGATAAAGTGGTATTATGCAAACTTATCTACACAGTGGTAGCACCTGGAGAATCTTACATAATACAGATACTTGAGTTTCACCTCCAGGGAATCTAATAGAATTGGTCCACAGTACAGTTGGGCAGCAGGAGATTTTAAATGTTCCCTTAGTGGAAGTAGAGAGAAAAAAGGTTGTAAAGCAAAGGAGGTCTCGAAACTTTACATCAGGCTCAACCTGACGCTGTTGACTGGCTACGGAAGAAGGGCAAACGCTAGAAGAAGAAGAATTTAAGAAATGAACACATGTATGTAATTACAAACTGACAACTTAGATGCAAGTCTTCAACCCTCTAATAGTAAACAGAGTGATCAATGTTATACTCATATAGTGCTTGGTTGTTCAGTGAATGAATTCCAACCACACAAGACTATGACAGTGATGACAGTGTTTTTTTTTGCCACCATGGTTATCACTGTATAGTGCTTACATGATTCCACCACTCATGGTAACCATCTTTTTTCTTTTTTTTTAAGAGGGAGAGAAAGAGAGCAAAAATGCTGCAGTCCTGTTTTACCACTCATGAAGCTTTTCACTATCAGCACCACCATTGGTTGGGATCAGAGGTTTAAACTCAAACATCTAATAGAGGTTTGAACTCAACATCAGAGGTTTGAACTCAACATTTAATATGATGCCTAGAGAAACATCTAATATGATGCCTTATATGAAATTAAAAAAATAAAGTTATTGTAGGGGCACACACTTTTATTTCCAAGCAAGAAAAAAAAGTTAGGGATCGATAAATATAAAATTCAGGTTAGCAATTACCTTTCAGAGAAGGATGCATGGAAGTTTTATACGTTTTGGTAATATTTTTTCTCTTGGTTGTAAAGAAAGCATACTTTTTTAAAAAAAGATATTCATCTGTAAAACTTGATATGATTTCTTTGAAATCACTGTCACCTGTTTTAGTCAAAGAGGCTCCTGACTCACTGAAAGTACAAGCTGACAGGATAGAGGCATGTGAATACACTTTGAAAGAGTGAGAGTAAACAACAGTAAGAAAATAAAAATGTTATTATTAAGTGGGCATGTACAAAATGAAAAATAGCTATCAGGAATACATAGAGTACTTTATTTTATTTATTTATTTATTTATTTATTTATTTATTTATTTATTTAGTATTTTACCAGAGCACTGCTCAGCTCTGGCTAACGCAAGGGATTGAACCTGCAGGGGAGATGATTTGAAAGTGGTAAAGCCGTGTTACAAGTATTTTTCTCTGTCTCTATCTCCTCCTTCCCTCTTAATTTCTTTTTAATTTTAATTTTTATTTATTCACTTATTTTACCAGAGCACTGCTCAGCTCTGGCTTATGGTGGTGTAGGGGCTTGAACCTGGGGCTTTAGAGCCTCAGGCACGAGAGTCTTTTTGCATAAACATTATGCTGTCTACCCCCACCCCCCTCTTAATTTCTATCTGTCTCTCTCCAGTACATAAAGAAACAACAACAATAACAAAACCCTCCAAAGTATCTCTTTAATAAATCTACTATGGATAGTAATTATCTAAATTATTCTGACTGTTTTAGTATGCAGAACCTCTATTACAAAGGATAACTTGTTCTCTTCCAGGGCTTACCCAAGATGCACAGAGAAAAATTAATCATGCTTTCTACAAAGTGGCTATTCATTATGGTACTTGGGGGGTGATGCATTGGATCGACCTTCCCGTGGTGCATCCCGTGAGTACCCATTCACTGGGGAAACTGATGATCCTTCCTAGCCGACTGAATCCACATGGATCCCAGTCACTTTCAAAGCCAGCAACAAGCAGCTCCTGACAGCTTTCAAGCTGTTGGTCCTGCTCTTCGAGTCCTCCAACTTAATGTTGAGGGGCTGTCCTTTGCCAAACGCGTTCTTATTGGTCAACTGGCGATACAGCATCAGGCAGATGTTATCTGCCTACAAGAAACACATATAGCAGTAGATGAAGCTGCTCGATTCACCATCAGTGGATTCGATTTAATATGCTATAATCTCCATCCTAAACACGGCTGAGCCATCTATGCCAAATCGTGTCTTGCGGACGTTTACCACACAGCCTCTTTGACCTTCTACGACTCCATTACTATTGTAACTATTCAGCTCGTCAACGTATATAAGCCTCCCAGTGCCTCATGGGATAATGAGGTCCTGCCTAGCCCGAATCACCCAGCCGTTTACGTTGGAGACTTTAATAGTCATCACCAAGGCTGGGGATATTCCTCCACTTGTGCTGACGGCTCTATGTTAGCCGACTGGGCTTCAGCGAATGACCTCTCCCTATTATACGATCCCAAACAGCCAGGCTCTTTTCACAGTGCTAGATGGAATAGAGACTCGTCACCCGACCTGTGCTGGATTAGCACAGTCAACAGCCAAGCCTTTCCTGCTACGAGACAAGTTCTCAAGGACTTCCCGCACAGTCATCACCGCCCAGCTATCATCCACATTGGTCTCCAGCTCCCACTGATTCTGTGCTCGGAGAAACTAAGATGGAACTTTCGGAAAGCAAACTGGCGTCTGTTCAGTGATCTTACCAACAAATCTATTCCTGCAATGCCAATTAACTCTATCCCCTCTGAAGATTCCTACAGGCGCTTCCGCCAAGCCATGTTCAAAGCAGCTTCCCAAGCCATTCCTCGTGGTAGACGTGCTAACTATACGCCTTGTCTTGATGCTGAATGCGAGCAACTACTAAAGCAGTATGATAAGTCGGGCGACCCAGATGTGGCTGACCATCTCATTGCCTCCCTGGATGCAGCACGCCAAGCCCGCTGGCAACAACTCACAGAAAGTCTGAACTTCACCCACTCAAGTAGGAAGGCCTGGAAGCTTCTTCACAGACTGGGTGCCGGTAGCCAACCCCCTCCCGTCTCCCATCCTCCCGTATCTCCAAACTCAGTGGCCAGTCACCTAACTCAAGTTGGACGTGCTAAGATCGACCCAGTCTGGAAAAGAGAAATTTCCCATGAGTGTTCATCCCACTTCCATTTATCTTGTCCATCTCCAAAACTCTCTCCCTTTACACTGTCTGAACTGGAAGACACTTTGAAGAGGGTTAAACCAGGAACAGCTGCTGGCTATGATAACATCACCCCAGAACTCATTCTTAACCTGGGTCCCGCGGCAAAGAAGTGGCTCGCTTCATTCCTGTCCCACATCTTGGAATCTGAGTCTATGCCCAAAGTTTGGCGTCGTGCGAAGATTACAGCAGTTTTGAAACCAAAGAAAGACCCAACACTGGCCACCAGCTATAGACCAATTTCTCTCCTCTCCGTGTGTTACAAACTCCTTGAGAGGCTGCTTCTGTCACGTATTTCTCATCTTACAGAGAAATTCCTATCACCCGCCCAAGCTGGTTTCCGCCCAGGAAGATCTACCTGCGAACAAGCCCTGGCCCTCTCAACTTACATTGAAAATGGATTCCAGAAGAATTTAAAGACGGGTGCTGTCTTTGTTGCTCTCACAGCAGCCTACGACATGGTCTGGCACCGTGGTCTCCTGGTCAAGATCTCAAGATGCCTGCCTCCATGGGTGGCCAACACTATATTGTTTCTTCTCCAAAACAGAAGATTCCGGGTGCATCTGGGTGACAAGTCTAGCAGATGGAGACCTGTCTCAAGTGACCTCCCCCAGGGCTCTGTTCTGGCTCCTACGCTATTTAATATTTACATCAATGACCTCCCAGAAACTTCTTCAAGGAAGTTCATCTACGCCGATGACATCTGCTGTGCAACTCAGGCATCCAAGTTCGACATCCTCGAGGAAAAACTCACGAAAGACATGTCTCTGATATCTGATTACTGTAAAAAATGGCGACTAATCCCTAGCACTGCAAAAACGGTATCATCTGTTTTCCATCTACACCATGCCTCGGCCTCGAGTGAGCTTAATGTGCAGCTTGACGATACGAGAATCCGGCATGAAGCCCAGCCAGTCTATCTTGGCGTTACTCTTGATTGCACTCTGTCATTTCACGAACATCTCACAAAAACTGCAGCAAAGGTGGGCACGAGTAATCACATCATTGCAAGACTGGCCAGCTCCTCATGGGGCGCGAGCGCTTCCACACTGCGATCATCCTCTCTGGCATTATGCTATTCCACTGCAGAATACTGTGCCCCAGGATGGTTCCGTAGCACCCATGTCCACTTGGTCGATTCCAAATTATATTCCTCCATGAGGATCATTTCTGGAACCATCCGTTCCACCCTGGTTCCATGGCTGCCAGTTCTTAGCAACATCGCCCCGCCAGATATTCGTCGGGATGCGGCATCATCTAAGTTCATTTCCCACGTCTACGCTCGACACCTGCCAATATACTTGGATATCTTCGCCCACCCTGTCCAACGCTTGACGTCTCGTCACCCAATCTGGTCCCCTATGCCTACACTGAACTTCTCTGTTCCAGACTCTTGGAAACAGAGTTGGCAGTCAGCTGAGGTCAAGAACAAACACCTCATCACAGACCCCTGCAAGCGTCAACCCGGCTTTGACCTAGCACGTTATGATTGGGCCCTCCTCAATCGCTATCGAATAGGCCATGGCCTATTCTGTTCCATCGCTGGGGAGCCAGAGACAACCTGAACTGCCCCTGAGGCTCCAGACAGACTATGACCCACATAGTCCATGACTGCCACCTCTCCAGATTCAAAGGAGGTCTCGAAACTTTACATCAGGCTCAACCTGACGCTGTTGACTGGCTACGGAAGAAGGGCAAATGCAAGAAGAAGAAGAAGAAGAAGGAGAAGGAGAAGGAGGAGAAGGAGAAGGAGAAGGAGAAGGAGAAGGAGAAGGAGAAGGAGAAGGAGAAGGAGAAGGAGAAGGAGAAGGAGAAGGAGAAGAAGAAGAAGAAGAAGAAGAAGAAGAAGGTACTTGGGGCACTAGAATGCATTTAAAGAAAGATTTAGCACAACTATGTGAAATTAGAATGTATATTTTAACAAACACCTAGGTGTCCCCTATGCACGGCTGTCTAAGAAACAAGACTTTACCCACAAAATAAGGTAGTCAAGCAGAGAACCCTTCTTTTTCCTTTGAATGTCTTAGCAAGTCTTCCTTCAACATTCTGTCGCAGTTTTTGTCACAGCCTTAGACCATTTATCAATAGAGCTGTTCACAACAAAGGCAATATCCTTCTCAGGAGGAATCTGAAGAACATTCCTACATGCCATTTATTGTCACCCAATAAACCTCCTTTAGACCTTAAATACTGAATAAAAAGTATTGGTAAATAATTTCATTTCCCCATATTTTGTTCATTGATATTATAATCATAGTGTTATGATCCTGGCAAGGGAACATAAACAATTTTAGACAGAGAAACAGTCCAGAAAAAAAAAGTATTTTTGTTACTTTGATTAAAGCTCTGAGGCAAGTTAGCTTGATGCATCTAATCCCAGTGCTATAAATTTTAACACATGTTAAACTTTATTATTGCTAGAGAAGAAATATAAAAGTCATATTTCCGTGGCCCTTCAGATAGAAGATTCTGTTCTGAATGATTTGAACCAATGCATATTTTTCAAGAAAAAATATTGATTTTGATTGCTCCAAGTCAAGATGAATTTTTTTTTTAATTTTATATTATCTTTATTTATTTATAGTCTAGAGACAGCTAGAAATTTAAAGGGGAAGGAGGGATAGAGAGGGTGTGAAAGACAGAGAGACAGACACCTGCAGCACTTGGGAATCTTTCGCCCTCCAGCTGGGGATCGAGGGCTCAAACCCATTTCCTTGAGCCTTGTAACATGTGCGCGCAACCAGGTATGCGACCACCTGGCCCCAGTATTAATTTCCATTTCATAGTCAGTGCACTCTTTTCTCTTATAAAGTTCATTCTTTTGCTGTGTGATATCTACATTTTGCTTTCTCTCCTTATGTTTTTAGCAACGACAAAGATTATCCATGCCTAACCAAGAATACAGTCAACATTTATCAGTGTGCTATCTCAGACGTTGTGTGAAAAGCATAAATTTTAAGGGCCAGGTGATGTCATACTTGGTTTTAAACAAGGACCCAAGTTCAAGCCCCAGGTCCCCACTTGCAGAGAGGAAGCTTCACAAGTGGTGAAGCAGTGCTGCAGGTGTCTCTGTATTCCCCCCAACCGCTTCCATCTCAGTTCCTTTCTGTCTCTAACAAATGAGTACATAAAATGTTTTTTAAAAAAGGAAAATGTTTAATTGATTATTCCTATAAAATAGTGTACTTCTGTTAACAGACACATACATCCATGCTATTTAACTGAAACTAGTGCAATATTTTTAGTCTTCAAGTCACTGCGGAAATTTTAGGATAAGAAAGACATTGTGGTAGACCTGAGTTTACTTCTTGCACTTTTGCTATCTGTTTTAGCACTTGGGAATTAACTCTTATTGCACCAAGCATAAATCTGGTTTCTATACACAGAATCGTGGAACCAGATTAGTCTTAGACACAACCTTATATCAAAGACATCATCTGATACCCAGTTCTATAACTTTTCGCATTAAAACCAATGCTTCCCTGAGGCCCCAGAATATTATCTTAACTTTTTGAAAAGTGGTGTTTTTCTTTTCCTCTTAGTTATATAAAAAAAGAGGAGGGGGAGAGTTGCTTCCTTTTTCTCTTTTTCTTATTTATTCTAAAACCTAGAAGCTTATTAAATGTCTACTATATTTATAACCTCATATGCTTACTACAAAAGTAAATGCTTACACCTTTTCATCCATCCAGTCTGATTCATCTCTGGCTGACACTTCTCACTGAGAGGGATAGGAGGTGGCTAAATTATTTTAATCTCTAGATGTTCTTTTTTTTCCACTGAGCTCCAGGGTGATGAGCTGGTGGAAGGTATGAGAGCAATAAGGAAGGTATGCTGGCAGCTTTCAAAGTCCTCAGCCTTGAAGACTTAATCTCCTAAAAGTGGACTTTCAGGTCAAGATTTATTAAAAAAAAAAAGGGGGGGGAGGATTCTTCTACAGATGAAACAGATACCAGATGCAAACTACCCCTCTGACTTTCTCCAAACAGACCCAGCAGCTGTTATGTCTTCCATAATTTTCCAGTGAAATTTTTAGGCTTCACCTGTTAACATACATGACTGAAATCTGTCTCCCTTCCACACCCTAGCCTCATCCTCTCTTTAATGTCCCCTTAAAAGGAAAGGATCCCGAATTGATAGAAAGCTCAGCTCAAACTGACAGCTCTGAACACATCTTTGGTGTGTTTCATCTAGAAAGGGATGTATGTATGTACCACCACTTGTTAGACTGAAAAATCTGCAGTGATTTTCAGCTCTTGGTCCAGTGAACCAACTCCTTAAGGGAATGAGGCAGAAAAGCAGGCTCCTTCCCCTGCTAGCTGTTTTTCTCTTTCTATCACTTTGAGACTTGCCCAGGAGATCACTAACAAGCACCATTCAGGACAAAAATAGATACTGAATTTTAGGTTAAAACAAAGCAGTAAACACCAAAGTTACCAGTCAGGTGTTAGCTTTAAAAGGCAGATTCTCTCGAACTGAAATTGACTGTAAGATAAAAAGTGGGAAAAGGGAAGTGAAGGGTTTTCAGCAATAGAAAAAAATATATCCTTTCTCACTGGCATAGAGAGATGGTTGAAACCACTGGCTGATGTCTCTTGTCTCTTGATCTGCTTACTTTTTTTTTAGATAACTAGTTCAATGAATGCAGATAATTTGATATTCAAAAGTGATATCCTATTAGATCTCCCAGTATTTTCTATCAAGATAACACAGGACAGCTCTGAAAGATGAAAAACAGAAAACATTGTGAAAGCTAGTGATATAACAGAGTTAATTAAGATGCAACCAAATATTGGGTACAAGTTATATAACACATCACACACACTGCATGCAGCCTACATTTCTCTCTCTCTTTTTTAATGATGAATTTCACAAGGTTTCTGGTTAACTTACTTTTTTGAGCTGGCTTTTTTTTTCAAGATTTATTTATTTGGGAGAAAAAAAGGAGGGAAGCAGAGTATCACTCTATCATATGGGAATTCAAATGTAGGGTCTTCATACAAGTCTTGTACTCTACTGCTGAGTTCCAACCCCAATCGTGAGTTGAAATAGACTTTGTAACTTTTAAAAATATGTAATTCATTTATTTCTGAATGACAAAAAGAAAGAGAAGTAAAACAAGCACTACATCGTGGTGTATGTGTTGCAGAGAGATTGAACTCAGGACCTCATGACTAAGTCCATTGATCTATCCACTCTGCCACTTCCCAGATCACGACTTTTTAACTTTTTGATATGTCTCAAATCTGCCAACCCTGCCTCCTCTCTTACTTTTCTGAGCTAATGTCATTTCCTTCCATTCACAAAGTCAAAGTCACAGGTGGAAGCTTGTCATCTCCACTTATTTCCTTTTGAGAAACTCCTACCAATTTTCCTTTCCCATAGCTGTATGACCAACTTCTCTACCAAGTGATTCATCATTGTTTTATTTGGTCTATTAACATTTTGCTTTTTTTCACATTCCCTAATTTTATTTTATTTTTTTTTGTTAAAATTTTATTTATTTATTTTGAGAGAGATGCAGAGAGAGAGAGACACACACACAGAGAGAAACACCAGAGCACTGCTCAGCTCTGGTTGATGGTGGTGTGGGGGATAGAACCTGGGATTCAGGATCCTCAGGCATGAGAGTCTGTTTGCATAACCATCGTGCTGTCTCCCCTGCCCCCCACATTCCCTAATTTTAATTCATAATGCAAAGTCATATTAATCAAGACACTATGCTACTGGCATACAAACTAGATCCTAGACACATAGATCAATAGGACAGGACAGAGAGCCCAGAAGTAAGCCTTAACAGACACGTTCAATAAACTTTTAAATTATTTTGTCATTGTTAGAACTTCACTACTCCAGGTTGATTTTTGAGGTCAAAAGGGGGGAAGAGAAAGAGACAGTGGAGAGAGAGAGACCAAAGACACACTGGAACTTCCTTCAGTGTGGAGGGGGCCAGGATTTTCTATGCATATGACAAAGCAGGTGCACTATCCATGAGCTACTTTGCAAGAATCTTAATCGACTTTTGATATTGTAACTTTTCTTTTTAAAAAAATATTTTTTATTTATTAGAAATATAGGAGGAGAGAAAGAAAGAACCAGACATCACTCTGGTACATGTGCTGCCGGGGACTGAACTCAGGACCTCATGCTTGAGAGTCCAGTGCTTTATCGACTGCACCACCTCCCGGACCGTGTAACTTTTCTATCATTAAAACAAAAATAATGAAAACTTTTATTATAGCATTACACTTCAACTACTCATCTTTTCTTTTGTTGGCATTTGTGGCTATACATCTTAACTCTCATCCCCCCATAAGAAGAGACATTTATATTTTGTTCAATTACTTCTTACTAGTCATTTCCCAAAGGAAAAAAGGAAGAATTTTAAAAATATAACCTCATCCTACTAGGATGTTCAGCTCATCACAAAATAGAAGGGAAAAAACTACTCCCACCGACAAAATGTATGGCAGGAAAACAAAAATGCTTTTTACAGTCCAGTATACTGAAAAATAGGGTGGGGGAGGCTTGGTAGAATATCCAGTGTTTTATGAAGCATATGTTCAAAATACTAGTTCTCAACAGGCTACAGGATGAAATCTGCAGATAACACCCTCAGCTACCTATCTCCCTTCAAGGATTCACAAGTGATGGTTTTCTCCAACCAAATTAACTGTGGCAATAACAGGAAGCTTTGGCTTCAAGGTCATGTTTCAGGGATTTGGAGGCAAGTGTGGAGCAGCAATGGTACACATCTGAAAAGCTCTGCTCATGGGAGGAAGCAAGTGCAGTGCCCCTAGGGAGATGACACTCTATGCAGCACCAGGACACCAGGTAAGAGAGGCAGAGAGCGGAAGAAAGGAATCACAATTAAAACCTGTTGCCTTGGGTGATTAAACCTGACAACCAATTTCACAGACCTACTTGAGTATCTTCATTAATCTGTACTGAAGTTTCCTAGTCATAAAATAGAGTTGAAAACAACAGTCCCATGTCTTGGTTATTTTTATGTCAACATTACTGGGTGAAAAGATTCTCAGGTGCCTGGTAAGACCTTATCTCAGGGTATATCAGTGAGAACTGAATTAAAATGAAGAAAGTAGCTGACCTTCCCCAGTGTGGAGGGCACTATCAGACACCTTCACAGCCTAGAGAGAACTAAAAGGAAGGGGAAAGGTAAAATTTCACTCTGATTTTTTTTTGAGTTTTATTATCTACTTGCTTTTTATAGAACATCGATTCGCAAGAATTTTGGAAGCTCAGACTTCCAATGTTTTAGAAGTTCAATTTCATACCTCTTCAATCAATTCTGTTTCTCTAAAGAATCAAATATAATCATCTATTTACAGGGATCATTAGTGAGTGCACACAAGTACTGGTGTCTGCTCCTTATTAAATCTGAGCTATATTATTTTTATTTAACTGTCCCTCTAAGTACGAAAAGAATATGAACAAACTTTTCCCACACACATATGGTACATGGTGTCATAGTTAGCAGATGGATGGGAGAATTTTCCAGACTGGTTTTATTCCAATTCATGAAAATGAAGCAATGATCATAGTCTGATAGTGTCTGGTGTGCATGTCACAGTGCTCTCTGTCTTGTCAGTTTATCAACTTTACAGTCTGCTCAGTTTTTTTTTTTTTTTTTTTTACTATAGGAATCTGATGAAATACAACCATTTTTGGAATATCCGTTGGAACCGCTCTAGAAGCCACAAATCAATTTGTTTTCTGTGTTTTGCAAGTTTACAGTTCTGCTATAAAACATCTTTGAAACTAGTGAACACTAAATTCAACTGAGTTGATATCTAAAACACTGAAATGACTTTTTACATTTGAAATAAAGAGGCCATGCAGGAGGATACAACTTTAATTCCCCTAATGAAATAAAAAATCAAGGGAGTCGGGCTGTAGCGCAGCGGGTTAAGCGCAGGTGGCGCAAAGCACAAGGACCAGCATAAGGATCCTGTTTCGAACCCCGGCTCCCCACCTGCAGGGGAGTTGCTTCACAGGCGGTGAAGCAGGTCTGCAGGTGTCTGTCTTTCTCTCCTCCTCTCTGTCTTCCCCTCCTCTCTCCATTTCTCTCTGTCCTATCCAACAACGACAACAACAATAATAACTACAACAATAAAACAACAAGGGCAACAAAAGAGAATAAATAAATAAAATAAATATTTAAAAAAAGAAATAAAAAATCATTTAAGACTAGTAAGAGTAGTTTAAATTGCCCATTAAGTTATTTGGGAATTAGCCTTTGAATTATCATTTATTACATTATTTATACTTTGTTTCAATTCTAGATATATAATACAAATATAAATGCATGATCAACAAAAGACATAAACAAAAATCTTCAAATGGGCAACATATGTAATAGTCCTAAACTACAAAATGATTTTTTGAAGTTCTGACCATACCTAAATCTTCAAGTAATAACACAATTGTGTTTAACCTTAAAACCCTTACAGGAATCATACAGGGTGCCATTAACAGAGAGTCCCATTAACAGAAAACAACCTGAAATGTGAGTTTCTTGCCTTGAAGAGTAGATACAACACCAGTGAGACTGTCTTACCCAAAATACTCAAACCAGGATTTGGTCAAGACTGATGTCTAGAAAATATAAAAGGACACACCAAATTTCATCATGAACATATAATACATTAAGCTAGCAATCTGAAGAAGTATTAGGGTCAGAGATCTGATTCCTTCAAAAGATGTTATTGGTAAAAAAAAAAAAAAAAAAGGAATGCAGGTAAACCTATCTTTTATTTATCTGTTCAATTTATTTAGTTTTTTTTTTTTTCCGTGCCTACTCTACAAAAAATGGCTCCCATGGCCATTTTTTTGGATAGGACAGAGAAATTGAGAGAGGATGGGAAGATAAAGAGGGGGAAAGAAAGAGAGACACCACGTGCAGAACTGGTTCACTGCTTGTGTAGCGACCCCCCTGCAGGTGGGGAGCCAGAATTCGAATCAGGATCCTTGAGCGTGTCCTTGTACTATGTGCACTTAACCTGGTGTGCCACCGCCCAGCCCCCATAATCTACTTAGTTATTCTGCGTAGTTTCCATGTCAGTATTTGTTCTACAGTAAAACTCCAAGAGTTTGCCACTGTGCTGGTCCCTGAGCAAACATGATTACAGAAAGACCATCTTCTTCAAAGAGAATATGAAAATGTAATCACATACAGTGTGCAACATAATGCAAGTTCTGTAAAGACTGTATCTCATACATAGGAGAGCATATCAGCTAATTATTGGAGCAGTTCTTAATTATCCACTCAGTGGGCGCTTGGTCTGTTCAAGCCACCAGAACAATATGCAGTCAACAGGCTAGCTTTGACAACAGAAATGTATTTTTCACAGTCTTGAGCACTAGAAGTCTGAGAAGAAGGTGCAAACAGTCGCTATGAGGCCTGTCTTCCTGATATGTGGATAATTACTTTTTCATTGTCCTCACATGACAAAGCACCAGCTCTAACATCTCTTCCTATGTCCAAGAAAGGAACTAGTCACATGATGAATCTCTACCTCCATGACTTCATCAACACTAGTTGGTATCCAAAAGTCTTATCAACAAATGTCATCACAGTCGGAGGGCAGACAGCATAATGGTTACTCAAAGAGACCTTCATGCCTGAGGCTCCAAAGTCCCAGGTTCAACCCCAGGCACCACCATAAGCCAGAGCTGAGCAGTGCTCTGGTTAAAAAAAAAAATGCCATCACATTATATGGCGAAGACTTCAATATATGAATTAGAAAGGGAGGGTACCAGTCAGTTTGATTATGGAAGTTTAGGGGAACTCTCTGCACTTTCTTGGCACATGAGTGGCATGTACCCTCCAGTCATCTGCTAAGATCCCTAGGATATTTTACTCATTAACTAGAACTGACATTTATTACACTTAGGGTAAAAATGAAGAAAACTTGTCCGTCACACCTCAACTGTAGTGAGTCACAGATTCTAACTGTGAGCATTATATTTGTATTGAGTGAGTTCTTTCAACTTTGTTTTATTAGATGCCTTCTTTTTAACTTCCTGTGAATTTAGCATAGGAACATTCTTACTACTCTTCTGGGTAATTTAGATGTCTATGCCAGACAACATTGTGTGTGTGTGTGTGTGTGTGTGTGTGTGTGTGTGTGTGTGTGTGTATGTGTGTGTGTGTGTGTGTAGAGGGAGAAGAGAAAATAACACTGGTGTTTCCTCTGTTACCATGGTACTTTCATGTGTTGCTGGGGCTCAAATCTGAGCCACATGTATGGGCATGTCTGTCCTCCTCTTAACAGGGGAACCATAAACATCCAGCTACATGAATGAATAGAAACAAAACTGCATGAATGAAGGGAATGCAGTCAAAGAAAAAATGATATAGTATATATAAGTGCACAATGCAACATTACTCAAATATGAGAGAGAGAGAGAGAGAGAGAGAGAGAGAGAGAGTGGCAGGGTGAGAGAGACCACCATTTGCAAGAGTCTGGCTACAGGCAGAATAAATTAGACAGAAAAACACATACAAACAATATATGATATCACATATATGTAGAATCTAACAAGAGCCTCACTTGTAAAAACAGAATGGAATAGAGGTTACCAAATGCTGGAATGGGAAAAATAGAGAAACGTAATTTAAGGTATTTGAACTTATGATGATGAAAATTACTGGGGGGAGGGTGTTATTAGCAGCATGATGTTTATAGTTAATAACGCCATATTAATGTTGTTAAATGAGTAGATTTCAAATTTTCTCAGCACAAAAAAAGTGAGAGAGAGAATTCAGAGTTTTTAAAAGTGACAACTGAGTCAATAATTTGGTTGAGGAAGAGTCCAGCTAAAATCTCCAGCTGGACATGGCTTTGTGATACCTTGGCCCCCTTTGAAAATGTTGGACTCCTTTTTGCTCCTTTTCTCAACGGCAACTGTAACCCATCAGCTGCCTGTTTGAACCATGTGGGCAGATGCCCATGAGTGCCGGAAAAGGCCTTCTTGGTATTTTATTGGCAATAACTCAAAGCTTATTAAAACCCAGATGGAGAAGGACCTGCAGCATATTTAAGTCCATATGTCCAATCGAGTACTGCACTGTTTAACTGCCTGCATTTCTATCACAATTCCTTTCTGTTGTCCTACTTGGATTTTTTTCAAAATGTTCATGGAACCTTTCAGTTGATGTCTCCCCATATCATCTCTAGCATGCTCATCTATAAAACAATTACATTAAATTCTATGTATTACATTTTTACTATTTTTATATTGGTGTTAAATGAACATTGAACCATGAAGAGGCAATTGGGTGAGTCATTTATGAATCTTTCTATGCAGTTTTATTCAATTAAAAATGTCTGGTTTAAAATCTAATAATATTTTTCTAAACACATTAAGGCTATTATGTACCATCTCTGTAGTTTGGATAATTTGTATAAGAATTATGTCATTGAAAATGTTAACTGATACCTAGACTATACTTCATGCTAGTCAAGCCAGTAGTACTAAGAATAGAATGAACTCTAAATATTTCAAATAAAACAACTCACTTTGTCTCAATGACCAGGAACAGAGATCTCATAATTCTATACATAACTATTGGACTTACTGCCCTCATCTGTTGCCCACTGACTCAATTCCAGATTTGCACCCTTAAATGTTTGTAATAGGCCAGCACTCTCCTTTCAATTAAGTACTATTCCAATCAAGGGTGTCAGCACTCATTAACACTTAATCTTGCACGGTTCAGTTCTGAATTTTTTTTTTTTTTTACTACTTCCCTCCCTGTGTATTATTTTCTATATGTATAAACTTCACAGGGAAAGGGCTGTGTGCTACTCTGTAACCCACATGTCCATGTGTGCCCTGTGCCTTACACAACTTACTCGGAGGTGCTATACTGAATGTGTTTTCACAGCATGGGATTTATTTCCATGAATGTCTGTCCTATCTGTGTTGTAATAATCTGTTTACTACTTCACAGTGAGCACTGTGCACACTTGACGGCATTTTCCTCAGAGTCATGCCAGTGTGGGTGGGTTTGCAGGTTTGTTTTTGTCTATCTTATCATGAGAAATTAGAGAGCATCAGGTATATAAAGAAGAATCATACTTGCTTCTCAGATTTTAAAACTTATTTATTTATTTATATATTTAAGAGAAATAGGAGGTGAGAAAAAAGAGAGAGAGAACCAGATTATCACTCTGGCACATGTGATTCCAAGGACTGAATTTAGGATCTCATGCTGTCTTAGAGTCCGGCATTTTATCCACTGCACTGTCTCCCAGGGCACATCTCTTACAACTTTACTGAGTGAAATAGTACACAGTAGTGGGACTTCGGGAGATTTCTGATCTCAACATCGACAAGCCCTTGACTCCACTGGAATACATCTCTTGATTGGCTTTCTTTACTGTAACCATTTGGAAAATTCAGTCAGTATGCAAAGTATCAAAATGACACAGAACAAAACAATCTTTTTTCCCCCTATAATTTCTCAATCTCTTCTAAATCAATCTCTTTCAACTCTCTTTTAAGTCAATATTCTCACTCTATATACATAACCAAAACTAATGAACAAAATAATTAACTAGTAGCCAAAATGTCTCTTGGAAAACTATAGTGTTTATCAGAAGGAAGGGAGGGTTAAACCCAAGAACTTTGATAGCAGGTGCATCGAGTCATGCACACACACACCTATGGCTGTGATCTATGCTCATAAAACCTTAGGGTTTTGTAAACTAATTTAAATCAGTAATGCTAAAATATATATTTTCAAATTCATTCTATTCATTTATACTTGTGACATAGCACTAGACAAGGCTATATCTTAGGGAAACTTCAATCTCGCAAGACTATCACCTAGCTCATAACATTGCCATTTAAATACAGTAACTTGATGACCTTAATGTTATTTTCTTGAAATTGTTTAGAAAAAAAAAATTGGGGGGGAGACCAATGGTGGCAGGCCTAGTTGAGCACATGTTACAAAGAGTAAGGGGTTTGAGCCCCCAGTCCCTACCTGCAGAGGGAAAGTTTTGCGAGTGGTGAAGCAGTGTTGCATGTCTCTCTCCTTTTCTATATCCTCTTCCCTCTCGATTTCTTGCTGTCTCTAGCCAAAAATCAATAAAGATTTAAAAATGTGTTTCTTTAGCATAAGGATCTTGGTTTGAGCCCCCAGCTCCCCACCTGCAGGGGGTCGCTTCACAAGAGGTGAAGCAAGTCTGCAGGTTTCTATCTTTCCTTCCTCCTCTCTGTCTTGCCCTCCTCTCTCCATTTCGCTCTGTCCTATCCAACAACAACAATAACAGTGACAACAATAACAACTACAACTAGCACAACAAAATGGGAAAAATGGCCTCCAGGAGCACTGGATTCATAGTGCAGGCACCAAGCTCCCGCAATAACTCTTGGGGGGGGGGGGGGAATCTGTCAAGCTAAGCCTGAAAAACAGCTGGCCATGTAGGGCGTGTGCCATCCAGGTGCAAAAAGACAATCCTCGTGAAACTGAATTGTAACGGGATAATTTCTCCAAGCTGGTGGGAAGTAATGAACATCAGACTTACCAATTTGTTGTTCTTGTATCAAAAGCCGATGGAGAGTATCCCGTTGCCTATCTCTCATGCACAGGCACTCTCTGCTGGCTTTTGACTCAAGAACAATAAATTGATAAGGTCCCTCAAGTGTGTGTAACAGGCTTGGGTTAGATGGACCAATTTCTTAGAGAATTCTAAGACTCAGGAAGAGTCAGTTGGAAGAAGTACACAGGGCAAAGCGTATGAGATGAGGCACAGACTCATATGCTCTATCGACATGCGCACAAGGTCTCTCCAAATCAGCATGTGTTCTCCAATCTAGAAGCTCCTGTTTTGTAATAAAACACACTCTGACATATTCAGGATTTTTTTTTCCGTCCTTTATTTATAAAATAAAAATATTGACAAGACCATAAGATAAGAGGGGTACAATTCCACACGACTCCCACCACCAGAACTCCATATCCCATTCCTCCCTTTTGACAACTTTCCTATTCTTTATCCCTCTGGGAGTATGGACCCAGGATCATTGTGGGATGCAGCAGGTGGAAGGTCTGGCTTCTGTAATTGCTTCCCTGCTGAGCATGGGCTTTGGCAGGTTGATCCATACTCCCAGCCTGTCTCTCTCTTTCCCTAGTGGGGCAGGGCTCTGGTTTTCAGGTTTTTACCTAAATTAAAGCAGTTTTATAGAAGATTTCCAGTGTACTGTAAGTATTGACATTTTAAATAACACCCTAGAGGGGTTAACTATAGAATCAAAATTCTAAAATTACTTGATTATTATACTTTCTTTCTTAAAGATTTTACTTATTAATTAATGAGAAAGATAGGAAGAGAAAGAGAAAGAACCAGATATCACTCTGGTACATGTGCTGCCAGGTACTGAAGTTGGGACCTCATGATTAAAAGTACAGTGCTTTATCCACTGTGCCATCTCCCAGACCACTGATAATTATATTTTCTATTTAAATGATACATGAGTAAACTTTCCAATACCACTAAATATGATAGACCTTTTTTTTCTCCTTTATTCTATTTTTTTTTAATATTTATTTTATTTATTTATTCCCTTTTGTTGCCCTTGTTGTTTTTTTATTGCTGTAGTTATTATTGTTGTTGTTGTTGTTGGATAGGACAGAGAGAAATGGAGAGAGGAGGGGAAGACAGAGAGGAGGAGAGAAAGACAGACACCTGCAGACCTGCTTCACCGCCTGTGAAGTGACTCCCCTGCAGGTGGGGAGCCGGGATTCGAACCGGGATCCTTATGCCAGTCCTTGTGCTTTGCGCCACCTGCGCTTAACCCACTGCGCTACAGCCCGACTCCCTTCTCCTTTATTCTTATTTTCATTCAGTTGCTGAGGGAATTTTTTCTGGAATTGTCCTTTTCTTTCTAATTTCTTTCATTTTAGTCATTCTGGAAGACGTATGAGGTAGAATGAATTATACACTGATTTTAGGATTCGTTATTATTTTTTAAATATTTATTTATTCCCTTTTGTTGCCCTTGTTGTTTTATTGTTGTAGTTATAATTGTTGTTATTGATGTCATCATTGTTGGATAGGACAGAGAGAAATGGAGAGAGGAGGGGAAGACAGAGAGGAGGAGAGAAAATTAGACACCTGCAGACCTGCTTCACTGGCTGTGAAGCGACTCCCCCGCAGGTGGGGAGCCGGGGGCTCGAACCGGGATCCTTATGCCGGTGGATTCATTATTTTTAATTTGGTGGATTATCATATTTTGTCTCTTATTATTTTAAAGGGGTTTTGTCATCATCAGGACTTTACCACTCCTGGCTAACATTTTCAGTCAGAAAAGAGAGAGAGACAGAGGCAACAAGGGAAAGAAGTCATAGCACCAAAGTTTCCCCTAGTGCAGTGGGGACTGGGCGCTAACCTGAGATACTCGCCTGAAAAAAGTAGACACCCTCCTAGGTGAACTATCAATGTTATCATTATTAAAATTACTGTATATATTGTATATAAGGTCAAAGACTGTATATTTTGTTAAAGTTTTAAAACTTTAATTGTATCTTACCAAACACATTTTATACTGTTAATTTTGATATCTGATTCCTACCAAGTCATAGAACACTTCAACTATTTATATATGTCTATCTGTCTGCATGTATACAGAGTTGTGTGCATATGTGTGTTTTTTTAATTATTTAATATTTATTTATTTTCCCTTTTGTTGCCTTTATTGTTGTGTTTTTATTGTTGTACTTATTATTGCTGTTGTTATTGATGTCATCATTGTTGGATAGGACAGAGAGAAATGGTGAGAGGAGGGGAAGACAGAGAGGAGGAGAGAAAGACAGACACCTGCAGACCTACTTCACCACCTGTGAATCGACTCCCCTGCACGTGGGGAGCCGGGGGCTTGAACCGGGATCCTTACATCGGTCCTTGAGCTTTACGCCATGCGCATTTAACCCGTTGCGCTACGGCCCAGCTCCCATGTGTGTGTATTCATATATGTATGTATGCATGAACATTTGCATGTGTGTATGGTTAACACCAACATGCTTTCTTTAAAGAATTTCTTTATTGGGGATTGATGGTTTACAGTCGACAGTAAATAAAATACTTTGTACATGCCAAACATTTCCACATAACAATTCAACCCCCACTAGGTCCTTCTCCGCCATCATGTTCCAGGACCTGAACCCTCCCCCACAACTCAGAGTCTTGTCTTTGGTGCAATACACCAGCTCCAGTCCAAGTTCTGCTTTATGTTTTACCTTCTGTTCTTGTTTTTCAACTTCTGCCTGTGAGATCACCCCATATTCATCCTTTTGCTTCTGACTTGATCTCACTTAACATGACTCCTTCCAGCTCCATCCAAGATGAAGTGAAGAAGGTGAAATCACCATTTTTAATAGCTGAACAGTGTTCCATTGTGTATATATACCACAACTTGTTTAGCCACTCCTTTGTTGTTAGACACATGGGTTGCTTCCAGGTTTTGGCTATCACAAATTGTGCTGCTGTGAACACAGGCATACACAGATCTTTTTGGATGGATGTGTTTGGTTCTTTAGGATATCTCCCCAGGAGAGGAATTGCAGGGTCATAGGGTAGGTCCACTTCTAGCCTTCTGAGAGTTCTCCAGGCTGTTCTCCACAGAGGTTGGACCAATGTACATTCCCATCAGCAGTGCAGGAGGGTTCCTTTGACCCCACAACCTCTCCAGCATTTCTAACATGGTCTTTAAATTACTTTCTCAAACCATCTCCATACTTCATACATCTCCATACTTCATACATCTCCATACTTCATCCCCCCCTCATTTAAGATGCTTGAGAATGACTCGAGAGTAAAATTCAGAGACGAAATGACTATATTGATTTCTAATACATTTGGGGAACTATGAAATAAAATGTGACATTTTAAATCACCCAAGATCAAAAGGTATGATGTCTAGTCACAATGTCCTAGGAAGCCTATACAAAGTGAATAATTTGTTTGGATATAGAGCATTAAACGCTACCTCATCTCTTGAGCTAAACAATGATTCAAATTCTAGTGGATTTTAGTTTTGACTTTAACTCTGTTACTAATTAACATTTGGATTTTAGGTTTATTCATCCATGGATTGAAGCACTGAAGGTGCTGGCAGTGCTGATAAGCAGAGATCACCAGTTCTGCTCACATGTCATGAAGCCCAAGGTCATACTAAATTTAGCCTTGATAAAATTCTCTTCCTGCCTATCCTCCTTTTCAACAGCTAACACTTTTGTAAAGGAAAGCATGCCTGGAAATTTATATTTTATTAATTTTATTTGTTCTACAACACTGTACAAGTCTAGCAAGTATAATAATCCCGTTTATTTGCTAAAGGGATTTTTCTGCAGTACTATATAACATAAATGGAAATCACAATATATAAGCATACTAAAATATGGGTTATTTTGTGTGTTTGTATTTCCACCAATGTTATCACTTGGGATCAGTAAATAAATACAACTAAAAAATGAGGACTGGTAAGGATCCTGGTTCGAGCCCCCAGCAACCCACCTGCGGGGGTGCGGGGGTGGTTCGCTTTGCAAGTGGTGAAGCAGATCTGCAGGTGCCTACTATCTTTCTCTCCTCCTCTCTGTCTTCCCCTCCCTCCTCTCAATTTCTCTCTGTCCTATCCGACATTAACAGCAGCTATGACAACATTAACAACTACAACAAGGGCAACAACAAGGGCAACAAAATGGGAAAAATGATCTCCAGGAGCAGTGGATTCCTAGTGGAGGCACTGAGTCCCAGAGATAACTCTATAGGCAAAAAAAAAAAAAAAAAATGATAACTGGGAGTCAGGTGGTTGTGGAGTGGCACAAAGTGCAAGGACTGGTGGAAGGATCCCGGTTCGAGCTCCCCAACTGCTGAGGTGGGGGTTTGCTTCATAGGCGGTGAAGCAGGTCTGCAGGTGTCTATCTTTCTCTCACCCTCTCTATCTTCCCCCCTCTATCCATTTCTCTCTGTCCTATCCAACAACAATGACATCAGTAACAACAACAACAACAATAAAAAGGGCAACAAAAGGGGAAATAAATAAAGCTTAAAAAATAAAAAAAATTAAAAATGAGGACTAATAAGATAGCATAATGGTTATGCACAGAGCTTTCTATGCCCGAAGCTTCAAAGTCCCAGGTTCAATACTCAACATCACTATAAGCCAGAGCTGAGCAGCACTCTGGCAAATAATAATAATAATAATAGTTCCACAGAATGATTCCTGAAGATTTTAAAGGAAATGACAGAGTAGTTTGTTAATTTATTGATGGAACTGGTTAAAGAAAATATGGGAAGATGATCTAATTCTCGAAATATTAGAGATTTAGCTTGCTCGCTTGTGGCCAAGGGTACACAAACCTATCAAAAGTCCTCAAGGAAGCACAGGATAGGATTTATTTATCCTAGAGTATAAAGATAGCATTTATGACTACCAGATCATTTTTCAATCTTAAGGATACATTTTTTAAATGAATAAAAGAATAGATAGATAATATCTAAGGGTAGCCCACTCTGAAGTTTTATTAACACACAAGTGAAATTTAAATTCATCTACTGATATTTTCTCAAATCTTGAAAAATGATAAAAGGAATTTTACTCATAAGTAAACTCTTAAGAAAACTACTTAAAACATGAAGATGTTTTTAAGTAATTTATGTCTGAGGTGTTAAAATTCACTGCCTATCTACAGACATGAATGCCATATATATATATATACACATACACATATATATACATGTGTGTAATTCTCTGAGAATGGTGAAACTTTAGATTGAATTAACCCCAATTTACTGACATGCTAATATGTCCTTATTTGGAATGGATTTTCATTAAGGCAGTCAAGCTAAAATAAGGTCATTAGAATGGGTCCTAGTTCAACAATTCTGGTGTCCTTGTAAGAAGGTGGATATTTGTACAGAAAGACAATCACAGGTATAAGAGTGAGTAGGAGCCCCAGCCCCAGTGGCACAATTGGTTAGCGCTCAGTACTCATACAGGAATAAGAGTGAGTAAAAGGGCTTGGGAAATTGCTAGGCCAGTATGTGTTCTTGCCTTAATATGTGGGAGTCCTCAAGTTTCAACTCCAGCACCACATGGGAACACCATTTGGGAAAGTTCTATGCATGGTAGATGAGTGCTCTCGGTTTCTCGAACTGAAACAAAGGGAAGTGAAAAAATTTGACTTCATAGTGGTGGAGCTCTGGGTGTCATAAAAAGCAAGAAAGAGGGAGTCGGGCTGTAGCGCAGCGGGTTAAGCGCAGGTGGCTCAAAGCACAAGGACCAGCATAAGGATCCCGGTTTGAACCCCCGGTTCCCCACCTGCAGGGGAGTCGCTTCACAGGTGGTGAAGCAGGTCTGCAGGTGTCTGTCCTTCTCTCCCCCCTCTGTTTTCCCCTCCTCTCTCCATTTCTCTCTGTCCTATCCAACAACGACGACAACAATAATAACTACAACAATAAAACAACAAGGGCAACAAAAGGGAATAAATAAATAAAATAAATATAAAAAAAAAAGCAAGAAAGAGAGGGGGTGGGAAAGAGGGAGAGGAAGAAGGGGAGGGGGAAGGGAGAGATGGGAGGGGTGAGGGGGAGAGGGAAAGAGAGGGGAAGGGGGAAGAATGAAAATGCCCAAAGGGACACTGGAGGGGGATAGTTATTTATAAGGCAAGGAGTGGGATCTGGCATTTCACAGCTCTCAGAAGGAACCAGCCCTGTTGACACCTTGGTTTCAGACCCCAGCCTCCAAAATTGTGAGCTGTCTTTTGTTAAATTCAAATAGTCTGTATGACTTTTTTTTTTTTGGAAGTACTAGTATTGCTTATGTTGCCAATAATACCCAACTTTTGGAATTATTTGTTAAATTAGAATTTCTTCATCAATGAATAAACACACACACACACACACACGTGTGTGTGTGTGTGTGTGTGTGTGTGTGTGTATATATATATATGTATTTGAACAACTAAAAGAGTTTTAAATTTATCACTCTGGATGGAAATAATTGTTGAATTTTGAGGAACAAAAATGTGCTTATGGAGCTTAAACCTAATTTCAGGTGTAACAAACTCGGAAAATCAAAACAAATGTATGAATCAAAGCAAAGGAAGATGGACTCTCAATAATACAGAAAGTGCTTAAAATATTCCATAAAACTTTATAGCATACACCATAAATATTCATGTCTATTAATATTAATATGACTTATTAGTACAGTGTGAATATTATATAATGCAACCTAAATACATAATATAATATAATTGGAGAACTCTAGTCAGTTACCTTACTTTGAATTTCTCATATAATTCATATCTGTTTGATAATAGCCTTTTTTTCCCATTGTAATGTACCCACATTTTGAAACACTAAGATTCTTTTTTTTTTAACTGATTTTGGGGGTATTTTGTTTGTTTTTGTTTTTTATCTATTTATTTTTAAATTTTCTTTATTGGGGTTTAATATTTTACAGTCAAAAGTAAAATACAATATTTTGTACATGCATAACATTTGCCAGTTTTCCACATAACAATTCAACCCCCACTAGGTCCCCCTCTGCCATCATGTTCCAGGATCTGAACCCCCCACCCCCCGCAACTCCAGAGCCTTTTAGTTTGGTGCAGTACACCAACTCAGTCCTCGGTCTGCTTAATGAAACACTAAGATTCTGTTTCAGTTATCAAAGATTCTGTATTATAATGGTACTTACTATATGCAATCTAAATTCCCTAGATTCTTTGATAGCTGATTTATCAATAAGAAAACTCACTCTAATGATTTTTTTTCCTCCTTCTCACTACACCACTTCTATTACATAATAGAGGCATTTTAAACAGCTGGTCATGAACTTTGCCTAATAAAAAAATGGTGAACTTTTGTTCCAACTGTCTTCATTCATGAATATAATTTATGTCTTGTGCCATCGTCACCAGTAAGATTCTGAGATTTATAGATTGCAAAATTATATCTTATCAGATCTATTTTCCTTTAGTTATTTTCTTCTCATAAAAAGAAGTAAACCCAGAAAAAGGGTAGAGTTTACATAGGAAATCTGGGTCAACCGCAAGTCCCTAAACAAGCTGCTAGAGCAAAATCATATTTTAAAAATATTCATATGTGGAATCCCAGAAAGGATGAGGGACTATAGTTTTAGTTCACATTCAAGGAATTATGAAATCATATATGTGTGAGTTGAAGAGTCACTAAAACTAAAATGTTTGAAAATTTTTGATCGTGTGTGTGTGTGTGTGTGTGTGTGTGTGTAGTTTCAAGTATTTATCTTTGAGGAATGGAAAAGAATATGAACCCGATGCCAACTTTTGTACATCCCCTCCCAAAAAAAAGACCTCATTTGATTTAGAACAAACCAATTAAGCACTAACACAGATATTTTTTTCTGTAACTGTACACAGAATGATTTTCTTTAAACATTTAATTTGTTTATTTATTGGATAGAGACAGAAAAACTGATAGAAAGGGAAAAAATCAGAGAGAGAGAGAGAGAGAGAGAGAAGCACTCGTGAAGCTTTTCCCTTGCAGGTAGGGAACCTGGGGACTGAACCTGGGTCCTTGCGCTCTGCAGCATGTACTCTCTCCCAGGTGTACCACTACGTGACCCATTAAACATAAGAATTTTGAGTAAGTTCTAAATTCAGAGAACATAATGTACTTGTTTAAAAAAATTTAAAAACACACCTTTTAATAACAAAATCTTTGTCCAACTGCTCAATGAATCCATGTTCTTTCTCCAATAGGATCCAACCTAATCTCATAGCTAGGAGAAGCACCCTGGCCCCGGATAATGGCCAGAGAGAGCACATATACCATGATGTACTACAGCTCACTAACAGCACCACTAGTTGGCCTGAAGCAGAATCGTACCTATGATAGAAGTTCATTACATTTTTATCATCTTTCTGTCATTGCAAGAACTCATAGAATTTTTATCTAGAGAATTAAGCCTATCTATGAAATAAATGGACTCCTGTGTGCTAATAAAGCATTTGAACGCTTCACTAGAAGCATAGTAGTTCTAGAAACATGCATGAATATAGGCATGTCAATATGGCTGCACAATTTTATATCTCTGTAAACATTTATTATTATTATTATTATTATTATTATTCCTAAGAGTCAAACAAAACCACCCTTAGATCTAGGCAAATCAGGCCATGCTTGAATCTTTGTTTTAAATGTCTCTGGCACAGGGACACACAGTTAACTCATAAGCTTGCACTCAGCAGACACAACTCTCTCAAGACTTACAAATGTATGCCAAGATTCACACCTTTAAGATTTACCAAAACACATCTTCCCATCTCTTGTACCGCTATCTTTATATCAAATCTTAACTGTCAAGTTTGTCAATAAGATGTTAGTTATATATAAGCTTAATTTATTTCACTAGGGTTAGAGCAATAGAAATAAATGTTTCGGGAGTCAGGCAGTAGCACAACAGATTAAGCACAGGTGGCGCAAAGCGCAAGGACCGGAGAAAGGATCCCAGTTCGAGCCCCTGGCTCCCCACCTGCAGGGGGGGTTGCTTTACAGGTGGTGAAGCGGGTCTGCAGGTGTTATCTTTCTCTCCCCCTCTCTGCCTTCCCCTCCTCTCTCAATTTCTCTCTGCCCAACATTGATGACATCAATAACAACAACAACTACAACAATCAAACAAGGGCAACAAAAGAGAATAAATAAATAAATATTTTTTAAAAGAAATAAATGTTTCAAACTATGGAATTATTTCAGAATTACATATATTTCATCACTCATCCAAAGATTTCAAGCTTGAGAGCAAAGCACAAGGCATATATTGCAATAATCTAAGTCACTCATCTTTGACATTTTGCCAACTTTTTTTTTTTTAATTGTGAAGATAAGTTTGCCAGGCATGGAGAAATAGAACAGATTTTACTCTAATAGTCTTTTTGCTTGATATATAACTTTAAAATATATGACATATTATATGTGGGCATCCTTTCTTTTTTTTTTCCCTGGAGGGGTTATCACTGGGGCTCTTTCCATCTACACCATGGCTCGGCCTCGCGTGAGCTTAATGTGCAGCTTGGCGATACGAGAATCCGGCATGAAGCCCAGCCAGTCTATCTCTGCGTTACTCTCGATCGCACTCTGTCATTTCACGAACATCTCATAAAAACTGCAGCAAAGGTGGGCGCGAGGAATCACATCATTGCAAGACTGGCCAGCTCCTCATGGGGCGCGAGCGCTTCCACACTGCGATCATCATCTCTGGCATTATGCTATTCCACTGCAGAATACTGTGCCCCAGGATGGTTCCGTAGCCCCATGTCCACTTGGTCGATTCCAAATTATATTCCTCCATGAGGATCATTTCTGGAACCATCCGTTCCACCCCAGTCCCATGGCTGCCAGTTCTTAGCAACATCGCCCCGCCAGATATTCATCGGGATGCGGCATCATCTAAGTTCATGTCCCACGTCTACGCTCGACCGGACCTGCCAATATACGCGGATATCTTTGCCCACCCTGTCCAATGCTTGACGTCTCGTCACCCAATCTGGTCCCCTACGCCTACACTGAACTTCTCTGTTCCAGACTCTTGGAAACAGAGCTGGCAGACAGCTGAGGTAAAGAACAAACACCTCATCACAGACCCCTGCAAGCGTCAACCCGGCTTTGACCTGGCACGTTATGATCGGGCCCTCCTCAATCGCTATGGAACAGGCCATGGCCGGTGCGCCACTATGTTCCATCGCTGGGGAGCCAGAGACGACCCGAACTGCCCCTGCGGCTCCAGACAGACTATGACCCACATAGTCAACGACTGCCACCTCTCCAGATTCAAAGGAGGTCTCGAAACTTGACATCAGGCTCAACCTGATGCTGTTGACTGGCTACGGAAGAAGGGCAAACGCTAGAAGAAGAAGAAGTACCAGTACTCAGAATCCACAGATCCTGGCAGCCATTTTTCTTTTTCCTTTTTTTTTTTTTTAATTGGATAGGACAGAGAGAAATTGAGCAGGGAGGGGGAAATAGAGAGGGAGAGAGACAGAGAGACACTTGCAGACCTGCTTCACTATTTGTGAAGCTACCCGCTGCAGTTGGGGATCCAGGGACTCGAACTCGGATCTTAGTACAGGTCCTTGTGTACACTTAACCTGGTGTGCCACCGCCTGGCCCCCTGGGCATCCCTCTTTACTCTTGCTCCAGGCCTTGTAAATGTTACAGCTAAATGTAGCATCCGAGGAGTAGTATTTAGAAATGTATATACCAGGATCAACAATGGTACAGAATGTTCCATCCTCCGAAGGGAGCTGGATAACATCCTCTATGCTACACCTAAGAAAGATGGGTCCTGAGATTGGGGCATCTTGGAATGTTCCTACTCATGACGACAGAATGTGAGCTCAGACCTACAGGGATGCAGAGGTCATATAGGCTCCTAAGCTGAATATGGGCCCAAATCACATCTAATCAAATTGATGGGGTTTACAGTCAACAATATTTAAACACCTTTCCCATATTTGGGAGCTACTCTCTTCCCTAATCCAGCTTTCTGGTCCTTTTTGCAGCCATGACATCATCTCCACAGACTATAACTTGTATCCACCTGCATATCAGACTTCAGGCTCAACCAACCGGATACAGCAGTATATCAAAAAGATTGTTCATCATGACCAAGTGGGGTTTATCCCAGGCATGCAAGGTTGGTTTAATATACGTCAATCAATCAATGTGATCCACCACATCAACAAAAGCAAGACCAAAAACCACATGGTCATATCAATAGATGCAGAGAAAGCCTTTGACAAAATACAACATCCCTTTATGATCAAAACACTACAAAAAATGGGAATAGATGGAAAATTCCTGAAGATAGTGGAGTCTATATATAGCAAACCTACAGCCAACATCATACTCAATGGTGAAAAACTGGAAGCATTTCCCCTCAGATCAGGTACTAGACAGGGCTGCCCACTATCACCATTACTATTCAACATAGTGTTGGAAGTTCTTGCCAGAGCAATCAGGCAGGAGCAAGGAATTAAAGGCATACAGATTGGAAGAGAAGAAGTCAAGCTCTCCTTATTTGCAGATGACATGATAGTATACATGGAAAAACCTAAGGAATCCAGCAAGAAGCTTTTGGACATTATCAGGCAATACAGTAATGTGTCAGGCTACAAAATTAACATTCAAAAGTCAGTGGCATTCCTCTATGCAAACAGTAAGTTAGAAGAAATTGAAATCCAGAAATCAGTTCCTTTTTCTATAGCAACAAAAACAATAAAATATCTAGGAGTAAACCTAACCAAAGAAGTGAAAGACTTGTATACTGAAAATTATGAGTCACTACTCAAAGAAATTGAAAAAAGACACAAAGAAGTGGAAAGATATTCCATGTTCATGGGCTGGAAGAATTAACATCATCAAAATGAATATATTACCCAGAGCCATCTACAAATTTAATGCTATCCCCATCAAGATCCCAAGCACATTTTTTAGGAGAATAGAAAAAATGCTACAAATGTTTATCTGGAACCAGAAAAGACCTAGAATTGCCAAAACAATCTTGAGAAAAAAGAACAGAACCGGAGGCATCACACTCCCAGGTCTCAAACTGTTTTATAGGGCCATTGTCATCAAAACTGCTTGGTACTGGAACATGAACAGACACACTGACCAGTGGAATAGAATTGAGAGCCCAGAAATGAGGCCCCACACCTATGGACATCTAATCTTTGACAAAGGGGCCCAGACTATTACATGGGGAAAGCAGAGTCTCTGCAACAAATGGTGTTGGAAACAATGGGTTGAAACATGCAGAAGAATGAAACTGAATCACTGTATTTCACCGAATACAAAAGTAAATTCCAAGTGGATCAAGGACTTGGATGTTAGACCAGAAACTATCAGATACTTAGAGGAAAATATTGGCAGAACTTTTTTCCGCATAAATTTTAAAGACATTTTCAATGAAACGAATCCAATTACAAGGAAGACTAAGGCAAATATAAACCTATGGGACTACATCAAATTAAAAGCTTCTTCACAGCAAAAGAAACCACTACCCAAACCAAGAGACCCCTCACAGAATGGGAGATCTTTACATGCCATACATCAGATAAGAGTTTAATAACCAACATATATAAAGAGCTTGCCAGACTCAACAACAAGACAACAAATAACCCCATCCAAAAATGGGGGGAGAACTTGGACAGAATATTGACCACAGAAGAGATCCAAAAGGCCGAGAAACACATGAAAAAATGCTCCAAGTCTCTGATTTTCAGAGAAATGCAAATCAAGACAACAATGAGATATCACTTCACTCCTTTGAGAATGTCATACATCAGAAAATGTAACAGCAGTAAATGCTGGAGAGGGTGTGGGGTCAAAGGAACCCTCCTGCACTGCTGGTGGGAATGTCAATTGGTCCAACCTCTGTGGAGAACAGTCTGGAGAACTCTCAGAAGGCTAGAAATGGATCTACCCTATGACCCTGCAATTCCCCTCCTGGGGATATATCCTAAGGAACCCAACACATCCATCCAAAAAGATCTGTGTACACATATGTTCTTGGCAGCACAATTTGTAATAGCCCAAACCTGGAAGCAACCCAGGTGTCCAACAACAGATGAGTGGCTGAGCAAGTTGTGGTATATATACACAATGGAATACTACTCAGCTGTAAAAAATGGTGACTTCACCGTTTTCAGTCGATCTTGGATGGACCTTGAAAAAATCATGTTGAGTGAAATAAGTCAGAAACAGAAGGATGAATATGGGATGATCTCACTCTCAGGCCGAAGTTGAAAAACAAGATTAGAAAAGAAAACACAAGTCGAACCTGAAATGGAATTGGAGTATTACACCAAAGTAAAAGACTCTGGGGTGGGTGGGTGGGTGGGGAGAATACAGGTCCATGAAAGATGATGAATGATATAGTGGGGGTTGTATTGTTAAATGGGAATCTGGGGAATGTTATGCATGTACAAACTATTGTATTTACCGTTGAATGTAAAACATTAATTCCCCAATAAAGAAATAAATTATTTAAAAAAAGAAAAAGAATCTCAGAGAGATTCCTGAAAATAAGAAAAATTTGGCATCTGGCTTCTTTATGATCAATAGTGACATATTAACTCTTGAATATTAGACGCAAGGTAGATCCAATCAATTCAATGAGAAATAGTAATCAGGCAACTTGACCCAAAGTTGTCTCAGGGATGAGTAATTACATATCATAGACTTTGAAAACTTTTTTTAAATTATCTTTTATTCATTTATTGGATAGAAACAGCCAGAAGTTGAGAGGACGGGGAAGGGAGAAGATAAAGAAAGAGAGCCAGAGAGGCACCTGTAGCACTGCTTTGCCACTTGTGAAGCTTTCCCCCTACAGGTGGGGTCCGGGGGCTTGAACCCAAGTGCACTGTAACATGTGTGCTCAACCAGGTGCACCATCACCCGACCCTCAATTAACAGCATTTCAAAATGAGATAGCCAACTACATTTCTTGACTTATAATACTACAAAAAAAGAGTCCAAGTCCCCAGTCACTACCTGGGGGTGGGAGTGGGGAGAGTTTCAAGAGCAATGAAGTTGATCTACAGGTGTCTCACTCTTTTCTTCTCTATTTATTTTGCCCAGTCTTATCAAGTAAAAAGAAAAAAGAAAAGGCTGCCAGGAGAGCTGGATTTATCATAAAGGTATCCAAAACACAGCAATAATCCTGGTGGCAATTCAAAAAATACTAGAAAAGCATCCATCTTAGATGGAGCTTGAAGCAATCATGTTAAGTGAGATAAGTCAGAAACAAAAGGATGGGCATGGGATGATCTCACTCATAGAAAGAAGTTGAAAAATAAGAACAGAAGGGAAAACACTAAGCAGAACTTAGACTGGAGTTGGTGTCTTGCACCAGAGTAAAAGACTCTGGGGTGGGGGGGCCAGGTCAAAAAAAATACTAGAAAGAAAACCAACTAGTGTTTCTAGATCTAAGTCAGTTTATAAATAAAGAATCCATTGATAGATCTCCTTGAAGAATGTTTTAGACTCATTTGCACAGACTAGATGCAAGGTCTAATTTAACTTTGGTAGAAGGAAACTGAATAGCATAATTATTTCTCCCGTCTTCAAGTGCTTATTAAGGGTAGATAAACTTAGGAGCTTGTAGAACTCTTACCTTGTAATAGAAAGTTATTATGGTAGGAAGTGTCAAATGAAAGTCTCTGTCACCATCCTCTCACTTTATCCAAAGTAGATATTTAGAATAAATATTAGCACTCTCCCCAAGAACTTAATACATTAAGATGACAACTTAATACAGTTGGTCATCCCTGTTATCCCAATTCATTTATGCAGTATAACCCCTTGTGGAAGCCAACTGTTTAGAATCACAATGAAATGGTAACTTTCAACAACTAAAAGACTCATCTACAGTGGGAACAAGACATCTTCACTAGAACACATTAATGCTTGATATCCAGCTACTAAGATGGTGAGTATGTTTTCAATGCCTATTCTGACTGTTTTCTGATGCTAACCTAAGTGGCACTGGTCATGGTAACGTTCCACAGAGCATTCACCAAACTCTTGTATTGACAATAGCATACCAGTTGGATTTGGTAAGCACTAAGTGGTGGTATGTCAGTAGATGGAAACTAAATGCACAAATATTCAGAGAACTGTCTCATCAGCCCAGTATTTGAATCATGCCAGGAGATTTCTTCCTCTCACGGGAATAACAAATTGCTGTAACTTGCTACTAAAAAGGAAAGGTGATCTCCACCGGCAAGGGTGGAAACCTCACTAGCAATGAACCAGTGCTGCCTATGTCTCTCTTTTTCCCTCCTTTTTCTCCCCCTTCCCTCTCAATGTCTCCTGTTCTACCCAACAAATAAATATTTAGTTAAGAGGCACATGCACATATGTCTGTTTGTACACATACAAGCACAGCACAAACAGTACTGAGGAACAGACATTAAACTTCTGGGTCATTATTTTGTTTCAACAGAAGTATTATCTTCATTTGGCAAATTGTTTACTATTCTGCTTAGATATAGTATATTCTATTTAGGTATAGCCACAAATTTTGATTGGAGATATTAGAAAAGAAAAATCATTAAAATATTGATTTCTTTAGTCTCTTAGTTTCATTCATAATTAAATACAATGCTGCCTAGTCAAAAATTTCCTGTCTGAAAATTTTAACCACCAGCTTGGGCAGTAGCACACTGGGTTAAGCACACATAGTGCAAAGCTCAAGTACCTGCTCAAGGATCCTGGTTCGAGCCCCCAGCTCCTCACCTGCAGGCGGGGTCGCTTCACAAGTGGTGAGTGAGGCAGGTCTTCAGGTGTCTATCTTACTCTCTCCCTTTCTATCTCCCCTTCTTCCTCTCAATTTCTCTCTGCCCTGTCCAGTAAAATGTAAAAACAGGCACTGAACTCAAACCCCAGCGATTACCCTAGAGGCAAAAATAAATAGATAAATATGGATAATGTCCAGTATGTAATTTTTTCTCTATTTTTATATTTATTTATTTATTTATTATTCCCTTTTGTTGTCCTTGTTTTATTGTTGTAGTTATTATTGTTGTTGTTATTCATGTCATCATTGTTGGATAGGACAGAGAGAAATGGAGAGAGGAGGGGAAGACAGAGAGGGGGAGAGAAAGATAGACACCTGCAGACCTGCTTCACCGCCTGGGAAGCGACTCCCCTGCAGGTGGGGAGCCGGGAGCTCGAACCTCGATCCTTAATGCTGGTCCTAGCTTGTTGTACCACCTGTGCTTAACCTGCTGCATTACTGCCTGACTCCCAAGTATGGAATTTTTCGTCGACAAATATGCCACGCTTGTTTAGATTGAATGTAGTATTTCACTGGACAGGTTTTTTCAATCTTTGTGTCATGATCTGTTAAATACACTAAGTGATTCTGCTCAAATTATTTAATTGCATTTGTAAAGCTTATCTAAATGACTTAAGGACTCCTTCAGTAACACTTATAACTTGCTTGCTAAAACTACGTCTAAACTGCAGACAGCTTTTGTCAGAGGTTTCCCAGTACAAAAATAAGTAAATAAATAAATAAATACACAATACATAAATAATTGATTCCAGAGCTCTTGCTAATGAGGTGCAAAGTTTTTATGCACGTGGAGTATTGTTCAGATCTTTATCCTGTTGAAGTCACACTTAGAAAACTCAGCCCCTAATTTCCTGCGTTCAAAAGGGATTGTTGTTGTTGTTTCAATTTTTAGCTAATTTCCTTTATTTATACTGCTTTTGTCATGTGTGGATAGTGTTGACCAACTTCAGATATTTACAGATTTGAAACAGCTGCAAACATATAATTAGATCTTATCGACTTTGGCCATATGTGTGTGAACAAAACTCTCTTCCCCTTTGCAACCAAAGGGCTACAAAACACTTAGGAATTTGGCAAGTCTACAGACTTCCTTATTCTTGCTTGTCCTACTAGAATTGTAGATCTTAATGAGCTTCCTAAACCTAGTCCTTGTGAAATCTAGGCATTGTCATTTCAGAATCTGTTACCTAATTTATGTAAATGATGTACTTAACTGTCTGGTAGCTTATCTGAAACACTCTTCCCAAGACTACTGTATTCATGTCAGTGAGGATGGCCTAACAGTAATTTGTAATAAAAATCACCCATCATCACCCAAATTCACTTTGCAAGGGAGCTTATTCTTTCTGATAACTGAATATACCTCCCTCCATCCCTTTTTTAGAGTAAACTTCAAAAAAATATTTATTTTAATGAGAAAGACACACACACACACACACAGAGAGAGAGAGAGAGAAAACTACTCAACTCTGGTTTATGGTGTGCAGTGGATTGAACCTGGGATTTTGGAGCCTCAGGCATGAGTGTCTCTTTGCATAATCATTATGCTATCTACCCCCACCCAGTAGATAACAACTCTGATTTTAAACTTCTTGGTTGGTCTGCAAGGTAAATTTGTACAAACCCACGTGAGTCATTGCCTTGTTGAAATTTTATTCCCTCCCCCCCTACATAATAATTCTTTTAGCAAACCTGAGTCAGTGAAGAGCTGCTTTTGAAAGCAGAATAGGGATGATTGATCCTTGGTTACTCTAATTCTATAAAATTGCTAACAAATGAAACTGCATCAGTAGTGGAAATTAAGGGAACAATTACATAATACAGCATAGCAAAGTGAGTTCAGAAACACAGAGTTCAATCTAAATTCAAAATTAATTAAAACATTGCAGGGTCAAAAAACTGTAATAAAACAAACCAAAAATAAATGCATTATGTATGCTATCCAAACTGAAGTCAGTTCCTTTTTAACTAAAAAATATGGCATGGCATGTGATTGTGACCTACGTAATAAATTTTACAAGAAGATGACACATGTTCAAGTTAGCAAAATGTTTGTTACAAAGAACGAGGGAGAGGAAAAAAATGGAAGAAAAGCATGGGGTGGGAAGAATCATAGTCCAGTTTTCCTGTAAAATATATCAGTTAACAGTATTTGTATCCATTTCTTTGCCAGAGTTGGGACAAGCTATAAAACTACTTCTTTTTATTATTATTATTGTAGTTATTATTGTTGTTGTCATTGATATCTTTGTTGTTGGCTAGGACAGAGAGAAATGGAGAGAGGAGGGGAAGACAGACAGGGGTAGAGAAAGACAGACACCTGCAGACCTGCTTCACAGCCTGTGAATTGACTCCCCTGCAGGTGGGGGAGCCCTAGCCAGGGGCTATGAGGTCCTTGAGCTTTGCAGCCACCTGCGCTTAACCCGCTGCACTACAGCCAGACTCCCATAAAGCTACTTCTATTAGAAGAGTTTAATAAGTGTTTGTGTTCAAATGCAAACCTCATTGTATTAGTCGTCAGAAGAGATACCCAAGCAGTAAAGAGGAATTTCATGGTGCATTTTACTTTGAAGCATGCATAAATTCAGATTGTCTCCTTTTCTTCCTGGAGTGGTGGGTGGGACGGAGGATGAGGAACAGAGAAAAGATGCTAGATGGAGCCACATTTGAACAAAGCTGAAGTTAGCTTATATTTTAATTCACTTGTGTAGGTGATTTTCTTCAGAAAGACAGAATCCAAGTGATCTCCTGGTGAAATGTTTAGCCATAATGAAAGCAAAGTATACTTCAGAACCCTAAGAACAATTAAGCATCAGTACTGCTCCTTTTCAAGTGAAATAGTCTAGTGTGAACAGACTGAATGATATGCATTTTGTGCACTTGTTTCCTTTACTGCATGAGCCTTAAGATTAGCTCCACCATCTCCTTCATGATTTGACTGATAAATACTCAATGGCTGATAGTCTTTTCTCTGGCATTTTCTTTACAAATAATACTAGACTTGCAGTCCTTGTAACAGAAAGCATTCTTGGAAAATTCAGAATAGAATTCAAATGAAAAGGCAAATGGACAAATTAAAAAAAAAAAAAAAGGACACAGCAGAGTCAGAGACTAATGTTGTTTTACAAAGTATTTGTGCATCTTAAGTGGCCAATTAGTGAAAGGATGAAGAATAGAATGCATTATGGTGTAGAGACTGTCCTTGCTCAGATATATAATTGCTCTACCAATGCTCTGATATCAGGGTGGAATTTTACAACTTTTTCTCGTCAGTGGATTGTGAGAGGAAAGGTTTGGTTGGCTGGTTGTTTGTTTTTCCTCCTGGCAGAGACAGTGACAAACCAAATGGCTTTTCTTCCTCTGATGTACCAACTATGGAAATCATGGTTTCCAGATAGTGGACCTGCAAATTGGTGATAACAATATCCTATTGGAAAGTAACTACTACTCAAGAAAGCTACTGAATTCAAAATGGCTTTACAAAAGGAGAAGTAAATACTTATGTGTCAAACCACTGCTATTTGGGGGCCAGTACATTATCACAATATGACCCAGTCCCCAGTCATTTATTTGAAACACAAATCTGAAATTATGAGAGTCAAAGATGTAGAGCTATAACTAGGAAACAATTATACAATATGACCTATGAAAATAAAGTGCAAATTAAAATAAGATGTTTTTTATATTTATTTTTTAAAATTTATTTATTCCCTTTCGTTGCCCTTGTTGTTTTATTGTTATAGTTCTTGACGTCATTGTTGTTGAATAGGACAGAGAGAAATGGAGAGAGGAGGGGAAGACAGAGAGGGGGAGAGAAAGACAGACACCTGCAGACTTGTTTCACCGCTTGTGAAGAGACTCCCCTACAGGTGGGGAGCCGGGGGCTCGAACCGGGATCCTTATGCCAGTCCTTCCCTTGCGCTACCGCCCAACTCCCAAAATAAAGATGTTTTAAGCTATTATTTAACACCTTTCAAATACCTATAAAGGCAAATTTCTGAATTTTTTCAATAAAAATATTCATAGTTTTCATCAATAGTACTTAAGATTATACAAAATATATTTCAGTGTCATTGCGACAAAATTAATGAATCCATCTTAAACACGAGTTAATAAATGATTTAAAAAACTATAATAAATCAATATGATTAATATTTTAGAGACATCAAAATTGTGCTCATGAAGACTAGACATAATATAAAATCTAGTGGTTCTGTTTCCTTCTGAGAAAGGAACTTAAAGGTTGTAGTCTGGAAAAATATGTTTATAAAAAATGTCATCAGACTGTTATAAGTAGTGAAAAGAAAAAAGTAGGAAGGAGTTTTTACTAAAAAGAGGGTGACATAATATGAGTTTTGCCTTGAGGGAGGTGGTAGAGGAAGAAATCTAAATGGCAAATCACAAGACTTTGGAAACTAACTAATGTGATAGAAAATTTGAAACACTGGGGCTAGGTGCTGCAGCTCGTGGGGTGTACGGGTTACAATGCCCTAGGGCCTGGGTTGGAGCCTCAGGTCCCCACCTGCAGGGGCAAAGCTTCACAGGTGGAAGACAGTATTGCTGGTGTCTCTCTTCCTCTTTCCCTTCCCCCTCGATTTCTGGCTGTCTCTACCCAATAATAAATAAATATTCAAAGAAGAAGGAGGAGGAGAAGGAAAAAGTAATAGAAGAAAAAAGAACTTAAAAAAAAAAGAAAATTAGGGGAGTCGGGCTGTAGCGCAGCGGGTTAAGCGCAGGTGGCGCAAAGTACAAGGACCGGCATAAGGATCCCGGTGCGAACCCCGGCTCCCCACCTGCAGGGGAGTCGCTTCACAGGCGGTGAAGCAGGTCTGCAGGTGTCTGTCTTTCTCTCCCCCTCTCTGTCTTCCCCTCCTCTCTCCATTTCTCTCTGTCCTATCCAACAACGACGACAACAACAATAATAACTACAACAATAAAACAACAAGGGCAACAAAAGGGAATAAATAAATAAAATAAAATATTTTAAAAAAAGAAAGTTAGAAACATTTACAAAGGAAGTACAATGTAAATTCACTATCATCTACCAAGTAAAATATTTATTAAATTTTATCTTGTTTACTTCCACAATAAGTGGATTATTTAGAGGGCACTAAAAGGAAAGGGATGCTGAATTTATAAACTTTAAAGAAGTGAAAATAAAGTCCGAGTAGTATAACACTGTAAAACTGGAGGGGCCAGGTGGTGGTGCACCTGGTTAAGGGCACACATTATAGTATGCAAGGACCTGGGTTCAAGCCCCTGGTCCCCACCTGCAGGGGAAAAGCTTCATGAGAGGTGAAGCAGGGCTACCAGTGTCTCTCTGTCTCTCTCCCTTTCTATCATCCCCTTCCCTCTCGATTTCTGGCTGTCTCTACCTAATAAATAAAGATAATTTTTTTTAAATTAAAAAAGAATATAAAACTGGAAAAAAATATATAGGTTACATGAAAACAAATACAACAACAACAACAACAACAAAAAACCATCTGGAGATATAAGTGAAAATGAAATATATGACCTTAGATCTGTAAATGCCCTAATTTCCTCTGGGAGAACTCAGTGGGGACATCATATGTGAGGCAGGGATCCAACTACTATCTGCAAACCTACCACAGGTAGGCAGATACAGAACCTGATGATCTGGAAAATAAGAGACAAATCTCTGAAGATGAAGCTAAGAGTGGAGAATGGGAGAGAGTGATTTCACAACCAAATCCAAAGAGTAAATGGAATCAGTTAATGAAGCAACATCCCAGGTTAGAAACTGGTCTGAAATGAGACCACATTAGTTACTGTAGCTCAAATTCAAAGACTACTTGAAATGTCTTGTAATGTCTGAAAGACATTACATGTGCCACACAACATACGGGCTATATTGCTTTATTTTCATAGAGAACTATGTTTGTTTCTTTTCAAAAAGATGTTTTGATATATTTTGAAGAATCTTTAGCGTAACATATCAAGGGTTTTATAAGCTGACAGCTTAAATCCCCCTCCCGAAATAGTTTAAATTTTTAGAAGGAATTGTAATTTCAATAATCAGACTGGGGTTGGGGGGTGGGGAGTAGTAGAATGTAAACATGACCATGTGTAGGAACCCTGGTTCAAGCATCCTGTCCCCACCTGTAGTGGCGGAGGCTTCAGAAGTGGTGGAGCAATGCTGTACCACTCATGTTCCCCACTTAGGAATCAAGCCCCTGGTGCCAATAAAAAAAAAAAAAATATATATATATATATATATATATATATATATATATATATATATATATATATCAAAATAAATGATCAGGCTGAGTGAGCTGGGGGAGGAAAAATTGGTGACAACGAATTTAAGCCGAAATTAGTTAACCATAGGAAAATATAGTTACCTTTCTCAACATCACTCACAAGATGAGATCTTTTTCATTCTCAAATATTCCAGCTTCAAATCTAAGATAATCCCACATGATGTGTGTCTTTAAAATATTTATAGCCCATTTATTTTCAAAAGCAATTTTTAATGACAGGCAGTAAAACATAGTTAAAACAGGACACTTAAAATAAACAGTTGTTGAATGAGTTCAGAATTAACAAATGGATGGGACATGAATAGCTGTGTCTTTTTAGGTCACTCCAAAACCTTTTTTTTTTTATGCATCCTTTATTATTATTTTTTTATGACGGATAACCGCTTGTTGATAATACTTTATTATGTGGACTAGTGTTTATGAGTGGACTGTATGTTATTTCTTGATCCAAACTGGGTTGTTCTATTTAACTCTCTCTATATCAATAAAATATGGATCTGAGGCAGACAGACTTTCACTTACCTACAATCATCACAACAAAGTCCAAGAAAAGCAAATCAAAACCAACTGGATTAAAAGAGAGAAAAAGCTGCCTTGGAAAAAGCAGTAGATTCCAGAAACAGAGTATTTAGACATTTCTAGTATATGCTCTTTGATAAACTCTAGCACTTCTGAATTATTTAACCTTTCAAATTAAGTTTATGTTATTTACAGTCAAGATTTCTAAACCATACAGGTAGATGCAGAAGAGAACTATAATAGATCTAATACTTCTTACCTTCTATAAGATACTGTGCAAATTAAATTTAATATAAGAAATATTCAACCATGCAATAAATATCCGTTTCGTTATATTTATTTACTAGTAAACTTAAAACAAAAGTTTCATAAATGAAATACTAGGCTTAAGAGTTATCATTTCAATATATGTATACAATGGACCAAAAAAAATTTTTAAATACTATTCAGCAAATATTTTCAGAACACATTTCTATTTTCTATCTTTCACAGCATTTATATTTATTGCTTTTTCCTATAATAATAAATTTACAAACTACAATTTTCCTAAATCAGTATTTGTTTTTAAAAATCAAAAGAGATGTAACTATGTTTATTATACTGAAATTGTTGAAGCAAGATCATTTATAGATAATTTGAAATGTCTCTGGAATATTTGCTAAATAGAGAGCTTCATTTCCTTGAGTATTCTGAATTCACCATATCTTATTCCAATATTCCTGATATTTGATCGAAATAACACCATTTTATGAAAAAAATGAGTAAAATGTATTTTATGTTATACTAAATGGCTAAAATTTGAATTAAGTTTGGAAACCTTCCTATTCCCTTCCTAATCTTTCTTTAGTTCCATTAGGCAAAGAGAAGAAAATATTTCAGGAGAAATGGGAAATTCTAAAGGCATGAACAAGAATGTGAAAATGCCCCTATAACATGATAGTGACCCTGAGATACAGCGAAGCCTTTTTGAAATTGCATTTTTTGCAGCTATTCAGAACATTTCAACAAATGCCTTTGCTCCAAAAGTGTTTGCTACGTGGGCATCTACCCAGCTTCTTCATTCTAATGCACTCAGACAGTCTTCCATTTATACAAAGTGTTGAGTATTATATATACATAGATATATATACATAGATATTTTTATCTCCTTTCTAGTTCTCTCAGTTTACACTTTGTTGACTTTAATTCTTTAATTTTCTATCTGTTTTTAATTATTCCTTCCTCTAATATGAAGTCCTCTGCAAATCATAGTAGATTTGGAATAAAGCTTCTTGGATTAAACTCTGTTTCTAAGAGTTTGGTCATCTTAGATCAGATTATTTAATTTCTTCTGCTCTTCAAATAGAAACTAGGAAACTAATCAACCTGTTTGTATTAGTTTGTATGAGAGTAAAATAAGACATACTCAAATAATAATGTTCAGGAAATGACAATGAATAAATATTGAACTGCACATGCTAAACTAATATTAGCCTTTATTAGGTCTCTACTAGGAGATATCCCTAACATTTGGAATAGTCATATTACCTATTACCTAGTATTTGTATGGTCTGAATCAGCCAGGGACTAGGATGAAAACAAATGAGGGAATTGAAGATTAAAAAAAAAAATTAAAAAAATAAAGCACTATTAACAAAGTTATATGAGCATAAGGGGAGGACCCTAGTGGATAATAAAGCACTAATATTAAATGAAATCAGAAAAGTTTTTGTTTGAATATTTTACTAATTTTTATTTTCTTTTTTTAAATTTTGTATTATCTTTATTTGCTTATTGGATAGAGACAGCCAGAAATTGAGAGGACAGGGGAGACAGAGAGGGAGAGAGACAGATACACACCTGCAGCACTGCTTCAGCAGTCATGAAACTTTTCCCAGGCTGGTGGGGGCCAGGGGCTCAAACCCACATCCTTGTGCACTGTAACATGGGCGCTCAACCAGGTGACCCACCACCTGGCCATTAATTTTTATTTTCAATGAGATTTCATATATATGGGAGGGGGCACCAGATCAAAGACAGCTTTGGCTGTCCATGGTGGTACTGGGCATTTAACCTGGGATCTCAGAGCCTTAGCCAGGAAGGTCTTTGTGCATAACCATTATGATATCTCCCCAAGCCAAAAGTCCTTAACAATTTATAATTAAATGAGTAAGATATGGGAGTGGTTAATGAAAGACAAAAAGAACTGTAAGATAAGACTGACAATAGCTGTAGCTTCTTGGAAGGAGAAAACAAAGAAAAATATACTGTCTAACCACAAATAAGCAGGAAAGTGACCAAGGTTGACCAAGGTGACCATAGTTGACCTCACTCTCCTATTATCCCATGCAGCAAATCCATTCTTGGCATAAACATAACTGGAAGTCAGAGAGCAACGGAGACTTGATGAAGGCTGCCAGAGTCGCCCTCTAGAAGTACAGAGAAGGGCACCCGGCTAAGCACATATGTTACCATGCTCAAGGAGCCAGGTCTGAGCTCCCTCTTCCCACCTGCAAAGGGAGGGGGCACTTCATGAGTGGCAGAAGCAGGTCTGCAGGTGTCTCTCTCTCTGTCTATCATCCCTTACCTCTCAATTTCTCTCTGTCCTATCAAGATAACAGAGAGAAAGGAAGAAAGGAAGGAAGGAAGGAAGGAAGGAAGGAAGGAAGGAAGGAAGGAAGGAAAGAAGGAAAGGAGGGAGGAAGGAGGGAAGGGAGGAATAGGAATAAAGAACTAAATGGTTGCCAGTAGGATTTGAGTGCTGGCACTGAGTTCCAGTGATAACCCTGGAGGCAAATTAATTAATTGATTAATTAAAAATGAATTAAAAGGAATAAGCACAAAGTAGGCAGATAGTGGGGAAGGATAGATATCAAGATGTCAAAGGACATTATTCAGTCTGACTTTCTGATCTGCTCCTGAGCATTTGCTCCTGTCATTTTCATAAAAGTAAAACATGTGGCCTCACAGTGAAAAGTTATATAAGCCTAAATGACCATGAACAAAGGAATGAATAGAGGTGACCTCATATACTCACACTATGGAGCACTACCCAGCTATCGAAAGTATGAAATTCTGCCTTTTGGTAATAACATGGACAAAGCCAGAATGCACGATGCTAAGTGAAACAAGTCAGTAAAGAAGGCAACTACAGTGTGATTTCACTCATAAATGGTCGATGGACACATGGACGAGTAAATTTCGATTACCAGAATGAAAGAGTGTGCACCCAAAGGAACGGAGGAAAGTGGGGAGGTCAGCCTGGTGAGTGGAGCCAGTAGCAGTAGTATGATACTGTATGGGAACTAGACTATCAGTGGCTGTATATAGAGTCATATATACAGATGTCACATATACCGACAATGTAATATAGAGACATTGATTTCTAAGGCCATACACCCAAGATCTATACAGTATTATCAGCAGTTTACTTTGATAGAAAAGAGACATAAAAAAAACATGTGGCTTCAGTGATCCAGGAGGTAACACTGTGGACAAGGCATTAGATTTGCAAGCAATGAGGGTTCTACCCCTGGTAGTACGTAGGCCAGAGTGATCCTCAGTTTCTTTTTCTCCTCCTCCTCCTCCTCCTCTCATTCATAAATAAAAAAAACCCAAATAAATAAATCTTGGAGAAAAACTAAAACACATATAAGGTTTCAGGATGGAAACCCACAAAATCTATTCAACAACCATAACAGGTGATATTAACTTGGATATAATCCTAACCAAAATCTTCAAATCTAGTTACTCCCAGTTCTGTTCACTTAAACCATTGGAGTTAAAAGAGGGAGCAGAAATAATTGATTCAAATATATCTGTGTCATTCTTGCCTCTCTATCTGGTCATGGGGTTAGACTAAAAAATAATCCATCAAGTATTATTCTCAGCCTTTCTGTATGCTCAGTCTGTGATTTTTATATTTCATTCTGTCAAAAAATGCATTATAACAGCTATTCAAGGGTTTATAAGTATTGTAAAATTATTGAATTTTTAGACTTACTGTAACCATACGTGAGCTCTGTACATAATAATCTGTGTATTACATCAGTATTAACAGTCTTCACAAATGCGTGCTCACACTGTCTAAACTGAGAAACTGCATTCAACAGATGTTGTGCATAAGTAAATTCAGAAACGGATGCTTCCTAAGTTAAATTTTAGATAGTCAAGTTTTGAGAAGAGTTGTTGAGAACCTCTCAGATACAAAATATTCTAATAGTTTATGGGAAAGGTAACATTCATATTGTCCTTATCTGAAAAATATTTGTCAAATACAGTCGCACCATGAAATGATAAACATACTGTGAGAGAGAGGTTGGAGATTCCTTTAAAGTATCTCTAAACTATTGTGTTCACAACTCTAGTGCTCCCTCTTCCTTACAAAGATGCCTGCATACAAAAGACCCTCAGTAAACATTTGTTGAAGAGAGAAAGAAAATAAAATGACAAAAAGAGCAGAGTATATAATAGGAAGTAACCGTGATGAATTATTGAGACACAAATATTGTTACTTGTGAACCAAACAAGAGGCATCCATGAGTAAATCGGACTAGTAGTTTATAAAAATGTGACTCCAAAATATTGAGACCAATACCACTATGTATTGTGACCATGATCATGGGATCATGATCAATCCACCACTTAACAATTAAGACTCAATAGGTCAACTCTGAAAGTGAAAAAACACACAATCCACATCACAGGACTGGATAAAGAGCTGAATAAGAGTTAGTTCTCAGCATTCAATTGATGTGTCATATAGCATTGTTCTGTGATTACCGCTGCAGGTACTATTGACAATATTCTAGTCACAGTTCTAAGGCATTACACATGTATTCATTTATAAATTGTTGCTTTAAACCACTCAGTCCTCTTAAGAATTTTTCAACTTGGGGTGTGTGGAAGGTGTCCCTAGGTTGTTTGTTTTTTCTGAAAATTCTCTTGATTTTGGAAAATATATTTTTAATAGATATGGTCATTTGTGACGGCAGCTTATGAAAATTCCTAGACCTCCTCCAACCTGTGAGCCACCCACAAAATTCAGGTACATTTGAACAGAAAGGATGAAAAGAAGAGTGAATGGGGAAAGGAAGAGAATGAAAGTAAGAAGGGAAAAATGAAGTCCTCTGCTCAGTTCGTGTCTCCCCAGAGATTGATGTAGAGCTACTGTGACGCTTCCTCTTCTCTCTGGGGCTGACTGCTGAGTCAGACAGGTTTCCTTGTTTAGGGATGTGACGGAAGGTAGTTTTGTTGTTTCTGGGGAGGACATTTTAAATATCGGAGAAATTTTAACATGAGACAGTTAGGAACCTAGAGTACCATTAGTTAGCAGTGGAGCAAAACTCTTTCCTGGAAGAAATGTGAGCTACGGGAGATGTTTACTGTCAGCCTCCTGCCTCCTGCAGCTACGCCCTGAAATTGAGATAGACTGCACAAGGAGTCCAATTAGGCGCAAATGACTGCAGTCACCAGCGGAAGTGATAAACTGGAATTCTCACGTGGAGACAGAAAGGGATGACCGATTATAATATTTTTAAAGGAATTTTTTTTATCATAACGTCATTTTCAAAGTAACAGTTTCTATTAAAATGCCCTATGTTAGCCTCTGGATTTTAAGTCCATCTATTACAGAAATAATTAATTATAAATCAGATTCTTGTATGTCAAAGACTTCCATAAACTATATCCCAATTCTTTTCCTTAAAAACTACATGATAGAAACTGGAGTGGGATATGTGAATTTAACAGAACATACGTTTTTAAATCAATGAAGCGTCAAGGAACCTAAGCCTATGTTCTAATCATAAGCGATGTGATGATATTAGGAACTCCTGTAAAACCGTGGTGAAGACTGTTTGGTAGCCAGAACAATTACCGTGGTATATGCCAGGAACTGTTTTAAATAGTCGGTATACAAAAATGAACACATGCAATTTTTTTTGTTTTGTTTTTGATTAACCTGTTTTCTGATGAGGACTAGAAGGCAATTTAAGGACATAAAAAGTAAATTATTTAGTATACTAGAGAGTGGTAACTCAAGGCTTGAGCAAGATAAAAGGAATGAGTAATGTTTGGAGGAGAATAGAGAAAGTTAATGGCAATGATATCTCTCTCGACAGAGGCAGGGAAAGAAGAGAGAGAGAGAGGGGGGGGGGGGAAAGAGAAAGAAAGAGAGAACATGGCATCAAAGCTTCCTTCAGTGAAGCAGGGCCAGGTTCAAACGTAGGTCATACACAGTTCAAAGTAAAACTGCATCCATGTGACCTATTTCACCAGTCCTTCAGTAAGTCCTTTTTAAAAGATAAAACTTGAGTAAAACAAATTTACAAAGCTCACGGATTATCAGTGAGAGACATCTGGAGAAAAGGACGTTCTGGATAGAGACAACAACCAGCATTTCGTATGACAGCTGAAAACAAACATCAGTTGTTTGAAGAATATTATGGAAACAAGGTATTTGGAGCCCAGGGAAAATGGAGCATATGGAATGCAGGAATGAATGGAGGTTAGGACATACAGACTTCCATGACAATTGAGAGGATTTTGATTTTACTGAGAGTGGAATCAGAAAGATTTAAAAAAAAAAAAAAAGCACAAGATATATCAAAACAAAGACAAGATTTGAGTTATGGTTTGGAATGATCCGTGTCCTTCACTGTGAATAAACTATGGTAAAGTAGGCTAGGCAGTGTAGTAATTCAAACAAGAGCCGATGGCAGTTGAGTCCAAGGTTGGTAGTAAACAGAAGTGAAACTAAAGAGCCTCGTGTATAATCCACACTCCATTAGTTCTAGGTCCTAGTTATTATCATTTAAGGAAGTGGGCAATAAAATGGAATTCCCTCTACTTGCTTTCCCAGTAAAGCTGATACAGATTGTGAATAATATGGAGAGATTCACTGGATCTCAAAAAAAAATTTTTTTTTTCCTGCATGAGATTTAATCCAGTTCAATCTTAAATCTAGTCAAAATCAATAGATGTTTGGACTTTTTTATTTCACTAACAACTTTGTGATAACTAGATTTTATGACTCATAAATCGTCCAATCTAGGAGTCTGTTTTATGTGATATTTTGGCTCCAAGCCATGAAAATAATAGCTTAATTCTCATCCATATTTTTGTAACAACTACATTTTTCTACATCTGTTTACACAAATTTATTACATTTCCAACTGTTTCTATATACAATTCCACTTTTTCCTCATTCTTTTCTCAACTACATGTTTAAATTCTTTTAATTCATTCATCACTTAGTATTTTCCCTTTACTTTAAAAGGATGAAAAGCTCATGAAACCAATGCTGTCTAGCAATCCATTTGAGAAATAACTTTAGGAGTAGATAAGTTGACTTGTATGAAGTTACTATCAGCTAGCGCACGCCAAAAATGTGCATTTATAGAAGACTGAAAAAATCGACATGCACGCACCATTTATACAAATAGGTTTCACAGACATATGAAATAAACCCGATTACTGAATTTCCATTCTGGAAAAAGTTATTTGTGGCCAATTTTACAAAGCAATGACTTTTTTTTTTTTTTCTTTCTTGTCATCACTGACTTCACCACTCAGGGCCAACTTTTTCAGATAGAGAGACTAAGACACAAAGACAGAGAGACAGAGAGGGGGTTAAAAAAAACAAAAACCATAGTACCAAGACTTCTCCCAGTGATTTGGGGCTCAAGCCTGAGTCATGCATAAGATAAAGCAATGATATTTTTCTCAATCATATGTGCTTTGTTGAACTTAATGCAATTTCCAGAGGAGACCAAAGTATATCATGGCATGCCCTGAACTCAGTCACATTAATTCACTTATTAATTTGAATATCTATTATATGTCAGAAGCTCTGGTAGCACTAGCAATCAAGTGTTGAATAACAAGTGGGAAAATCTCTGCCTTCACAGAGCTTATATGGTAGTGGAAGGGCTTGGATGCACAAAACAACCACACTAAAGGACTTATGATTTTAAATGCAGAAACTGATTTCAACTGTAAAGGAAAATGATTACTTTGTAAGAATTGATTTTGCAGACAATCAATGTAAAACCCTTATGCCAATTCTTAAAAATGGGACTTAAATGTTAATTTTTACATTTTATTTATTTATTGACTAGAAACATAGAAATTGGGAAGGAAAGTGGAGATAGTGAGAATGAGAGGCATTGGATCGACCTTCTCCTGGTGCATCTATCCCGTGAGTCCCCATTCATTGGGGAAACTGACGATCCTTCCTAGCCGACTGAATCCACATGGATCCCAGTCACTTTCAAAGCCAGCAACAAGCAGCTCCTGACAGCTTTCAACCTGACGCTGTTGATTGGCTACGGAAGAAGGGCAAACGCTAGAAGAAGGGACACCTGCAGCACTGTTTCACCACTCGTGAAGCTTTCTTCTGTAGGTGGGGATTAGAGGCTTACACTGGGCTTCTTATGCAACGTACTGTGTTCACTCAAGTGGGTGTACCCCACCCAGCCTCTTAGTTGTTAAATTTAAATTATATGTATGTAAGAATCTGAAAACAAAGGTTAATAGTAACCCTGAATCAGTATAGAATTACAATCTGTGGTCCAGGAGGTGGCATAGTAGATAAGACATTGTATTCTCAAGCATGAGGTCCTGAGTTCAGTCCCCGGCAGCACATGTACCGGAGGGATGTCTGGTTCTTTCTCTCTCTCTTCCTATCTTTCTCATAAATAAATAAAATATATTTTAAAAAAAGAATTACAATCCAATATTATTTCAATCAACCTTGCAAATTGGATGGACACGCAACATGATTTCTCAAGCAGGTTTTATTTTCATATGAACTAGTAGTAACTTTCTCCCTAACATTAAATAATTGTATGTTTAATAGGATTGAATGCTAAACTTGCATTAACATATATTTTATCTGTCATACTCCATACACTTGTGTCCTTTTTCATGACTTTTACTAAATTCTCATCCACAGATAACTGTGAGAATCCTTCAGATTTCTGCTATCTTTTCTCAAGTGGAGAAAATAAGCACAGCAATTTAAATATACTTACTTCTGCCCAATATGTCACTGGCAAATAAAATGTCCTTGTATTTGATTGCTACTTATGCTATAGGGTGGGTAGTGTGCTAGCATAAGTAAGGAAAGTGGTGCCTCGGAGGATTTAATTGTCTTCTCTCATGACTCATATTAGTTAAAAGCATATCAAACGTTCAAATGTGAGTTTTTCTCGTTCCGAACTTGATGTGTATTCCTGTCTCAGTCTGATATCTTTCTAACAACAGCAGCAACAACAACAAAGACTTTTCTTCAGACTTTAAGTATCTGTAAATCATATCTACCCTTGATCAGACGAGATCGGGTGTGTTCAGGGTGGTATGGCCGTAGACGGAATATCTACTCTTGATACAAAACAAACAAACAAACAAACAAACAAAAAAAACAAGACCGCCGAAGACGCTATGGAGGTAGAAAGAAATCATTTTGTGTTCTTCTGTGTTCTACAGAGACTGGAAAACTAATCAAATAGGCATGTTGATGAGAGAAATGAAAGACAATTATTAACAGTGTGTCTGCTTCCTATACACATATGACAGATTCATCAGAACTGAGTACCCTACAATATGGTCTCAGTGTGGCTTGAAGAGCTTCTTAACAAAGAGTGTTTTTAGAAGAAGAAAGGAGGGTTCAGAAGGTTATCAAAAATAGGTCACTTGGGGTTGCTAGGGAAATAGTTCAATCTCTTAGAGGACCAACTCACATGTTTGAGGTACCAGAGGCCACAGGCTAAAGGCCTGACATTACCTCATGCCAGAATTGTGCAGTGTTCTCTTCTTTCCTCTTCCTCTCTCCTCTCCTCTCTCTCATAATTATGCAAATAAATAAATGTTTAAAAAATATAGGGTGGAAGGCTGAAACTAGAGACATAGAGATTTACGTTTCCATGCAGACTTGTTTGTTTTTGCAATGGTGTGTTGTTGTTGCTGTTGCTACTGTTAAAAAATACTATGCTGGATATGAAACTTACATACATTTTAGAGTCAAATTTGAATTTTTGATCTGTTGTTCTTAGTAGGAGAAGATGCTTATCTCAAGGGTAATTTAATTCTGCTTTCTGGGCCCCTGCCACAAAATTTACCTTCTTCAAATGACATGTCTGAGAGGAGTAGATTTTTTGTTTCCCAATAATATAGACAATATACATATATTTTAAAAGACACCATCTCTCTCTCTCTCTTTGCATTTTAACACTCTTTTATTATTTTTTTATTTTATTTTAATTTATTTATAAAATTGAAACACTGATAAAACCATAGGATAAGAGGGGTATAACTCCACACAATTCCCACCATCAGAAGACATTATCTCTTTTATCCTTAAAAAAAAAAATGTCAAAAAAAATCACACAACTTTATTTAAAAAATTATCTAATTCTTCTGTATGTTTCATGGAACACGTGAAGAAAATATAAATCATGAATGCCTAGAACAAAACTTAATAAGAAACCTACCAGGCTGGGGAGATAGCATAATGGTTATACAAAATGACTTTCATGCCTAAGGCAATAAAGATCCCACATTCAATTCCCAGGAACACCACTATAAGAAACAGCTGAACGGTGTCCTGATAAAGAAAACAATAAAAAAAAACCTTTCTTAAATTCTAGTTTTATTTTTAATATTTAGTTTCTTTTTATTTTATTGCTTAGAAAGAAATCAAGAAAGAAAGGAGACACAGAATGGAAGAGAGAAAAAGAAACAGCTGCAGCATGACTTCATCATTCATGAAGTCTTCCTCCAATAGTTGGGGCCCACAGACTCGAACCTGGATCCTTGTACACTGTAATGTGTAAACTTAGGCCCACCACCACCTGGTCCCAACACTCAGTTTCTTGACCAAATTGTCAATATCTCATTACTATTCATTTCTTCATGATTTTTACTCTTTTTGAAAGCCAAGTTTCTCATTTTAGCACTTACACGACTAAACATGGCCACCCATGTAGCTAATGAATTCGCAGCTTCTGCATTTTAGTCACATCATCTGAGCATCAGAAAATAACTATAATAAAGAACTATAATGAAAATTCAAAGTTACCATAGAAGGAATCTGACTGGTTGTTCATTTCAATCCAGGAAACTGTAACTGGGAACTAGAAGATAAAGCAGAAAATTGCAGGTGCAAGGGTCAGAGAAGATTAGATTGGGCACTGGATAGTCCATCAGGTGTTCACACATGGTACAGTTCAAAAGGCAAATTTTTAGAATGCATGGAATGGAATGTGAGTGTATGAATAGAATAAAAAATAAATATGAAAGAAAGTCACATGGTTAAACTATAATGTTGTTATTAATATTTCTGTTTGAAGATCAAAGGAAAGAGAAAACAAGAATTTGGTGATAGACCAGAGAAAAGTTATGATATTGTTATAAAGGTTAATAAACAAAGAAGAAATAAGAAAAACCTAAAGTGAGGACACTGATAAAAAAATTAAATAGAAATATTTCTCTCTTTTTTTCCATTTTCTTGCCCTTGTTATTGTTGTTATTGCTGTTGTTGAACAGGAAAGAGGAAAATCGAGAGAGGAGGGGAAGACAGAGAGGGGGAGAGAAAGACAGACACCTGCAGACCTGCTTCACCGCCTGTGAAACGACTCCCCTGCAGGTGGGGAGCCGGGGCCTCGAATCGGGATCCTTACGCCGGTCCTTGCACTCTGCGCCATGTGTGCTTAACCCGCTTCACTACCAGCCAGCCCCCAAAACATTTCATTTTAAAAATTAAAATGTTAGATATGTCGTCGGGGGGGGGGATTAAGAAAGCTTTTTAAAGTCTAACTAAAAGTGAAAATCTTACAAGATAGAAATAATTGTCACAGCTGTGGAAATATCTCAGATTGTATGTCTGAGGTTCCAGGGTTGATCTTCAGCACTATAAGTACCAGTTCTCTCTCTCTCTCTCTCTCTCTCTCCTCTTTCTCCTCTCTCCTTTTTCTTTCTCCTCTCTCTCTTTTTTATTTTTTTTTTGTTATTTATCCCCTTTTGTTGCCCTTGTTTTTTATTATTGTAGATACTATTGTTGTTGTTGTTGTTGTTGTTGTTGGATAGGACAGAGAGAAATGGAGAGAGGAGGGGAAGACAGAGAGGGGGAGAGAAAGACCCAGGCAGACCTGCTTCACTGCTTGTGAAGCGACTCCCCTGTAGGTGGGGAGCCAGGGGCTTGAACCTGGATCCTTACTCTTGTCCTTGTGCTTTGCATCATGTGCGCTTAACCTGCAGCACTACTGCCCAACTCCCTGTCCTCTCTCTCCCCCCCCCCTTTCCCTCTTTCTCTTTCTCTCTGACTCATGTGAAACTCTCACATGTAATAAATAAAATACCTCTTTCTTTAAAAAAAAAAAAAAAAGGAAGAAAAGATACAAAATGAGTACTATAAAGATAGAACAGCTCAGAGGTGCCAGGTTCAAAACCCAATACCACCATAATCCAGAACTGAGCAGTGCTTCAATCAAAATAATATAGGTTATTATATCATTATATATTAACAAATTTATATATAACACATTATATTATATATTACTATATGTATACATAATATTTTCAGTGGAGTTATACAATATAGAATTTTAAGATTTAGGAAAAGAGTAAAAGTTATAAGGCAGATAAATTGCAGCAGTAAAGTGGAGTTTAAAATGTGCAAAATCTCAACATTGGCTCTATCATTACATGGAAAAAAGTCATCAGGAACCATATACAGTAAAAACATGATTAGAATGCCTATTTGCTATGATTATTTTAAATGGCTATATCATTCAGTGTTAAGTTGGTAATCATGTTTAGACAACGGCATATGGGAGCATGAAGGAACAAGAATATAACTGATGTTTTTTTTTTTTTGGAATTTTTTTTCCGTCTTTCTTTTTTTTTTTTTTATCCTTAAATAAAAAAGGGCAGTCCTTTGGTCATAAATCTTCCAGAAGCAGAGTATCTACTAAAGCCCAGGATTAGGGCAGGGTGTAACTTTGTGTGTAAATGAATAGGATGATTTATTATAGTTAACTCATGAGAGAGAAACTGGCCCAGCATTTCTGGTGCCAAAGAGTCAATCCAGGTCTCAGGCATGCAAATCCAGAGCTCTAGCCCACTGAGCCACTTCCTGGATTTGTGATTTCTTTTATCTTAAGCCACTATGCTGACAATTTTATGTTATCTTTCTGGAGACTAAGGATTTGCATTTTCTACTTATTTACTCTTTAATTTAAAAAAGCTCCAGTCACTGTTGAGGGTACAGGATGTGTAGTTTTTGTCAACTCCCCAAGAAGAAACGTAAAACCATCATTCTGGGGCCTATGTCAGTTATCTCTATAATGTAATTCGCCTTTTGTTCTGGTACATGCAAACTCTCCTTGTCTACAGTGTTGTTACACATAGAACTCTTTCTGCTTTAGATCTATGCTCAAAGAAAGTCTTTCTCTCCACTACAATTATTCTTTGTTTTGTCATGATTATCTTGAAAGGCAGGTGATCTGCTGCCCAGATTCTACTTGAAATTATTCCATAGCCCCCCACCTATCCACCTTTCCTCCTGGGGAGTCCTTAATAGTCATTAAAATGGCTTTTAACTATTTCCTTGTTATGAAGAACCAAGGTGCAAGACATGCTTTTTTACCTCTAACATTCTAGCAATTTGCTTATATTTTTCTTTGCTAAAACTTTGGAAATCTTCAATAACATCAAGAATTAGAGTCAGGAGTTATTCTAGAAATTCAGTTTCCTAACTTAACATTGTTTTGAAACACTCAGCTTTACTCACACTGGTAATGTGATGTACTAGTTAATATGCCAGATAACAGTGTCAAACTTCTTCCTTTAAAATCTTGTTTGTTCTTCAACAGATTTGTTGAGGTATAATTGACTACACAGATTTAGTGTAACAATTCCATGATCTTGGATATATATATATATATATCTGTAATATCATTGCTGTAATCAAAGTAATATCCAACACATATCCAAATCTCTGTGTCCTTTTGGTTATGTCTGTTTATAATAATAACACTTATTTTTTAAAATTATTTTTACATGAGCAACATGTTTAAATATAGATCATAGGATGGAACCTTAATTCAGGTGATTGATCTTGATGAAACTTTCCACATCTTTTAAATAAGAATATTATTATTATGGAACTTAATTAAAAATTACAGCAATTCTTAATACTTGGTTTGTAGACTCCCAAATACCCAACTACCCCCCTTATTTTAATTTTCTTTATTGGGAGATTAATGATTTACAACACAAAGCACTTTTGAGAGGCCTAAGAGAGCAAACCACATGGGGGGGGGGGGGCTGGGTAGTGGCACACTCAGTTAATCACACATAGTAAAAAGTGAATTTCGGCCACCATGTTCCAGATGCTATCATGATGCCAGCTGGAATTCTCTGGACAGATAATCCCACTTCCCCAGAACTCTGCCCAACTAAGGAAAGAGAGAGATTTGTGGGTGAATGGATCAACCTGTCAAGCCCAAATTCAGCAGGGAAGCAATTACAGAAGCCAGACCTTCCACCTTCTGCACCCCATGATGGCCCTGGGTCCCGTGCTCCCAGAGAGATAAAGAATAGGAAAACTATCAAGGGAGGGAATAGCATATGGAGTTCTGGTGGTAGGGATTGTATGGAATTGTACCCCTCTTATCCTATTGTCTTGTTAGTGTTTCCATTATATAAATAAAAAATTAAAAAAAAATAAGTGCAGGGATCCAGGTTCAAACCCCTGCTCCCCACCTGCATGAGGGACCCTTCATAAGGGTGAAGCAGGTCTTCAGGTGTCTATCTTTCTCTCTTCTTCTCTATTTCCCCCTTCCCTCTCAATTTCTCTCTGCCCTATCAAATAAAAGAAAAAAAAAAAAAAAAAAAAGACCACTAGGAGCACTGGATTCATAGTGCAGGCACTGAGCGCCAGTGATAACTCAGAGGCCAAAAAAAAAAAAAAAAGAGAGAGAGAGATCAAAATGCTTTATAATAATACGAACATATTTTCTTTCATCAATGGTATGGAAAACTGTTGAAGTCTTAGGACAAATCAAAACAGAAGCCTCAAATTGTACCTAGACTCATCACATTCTTACCAGTAAATATGCACATTTAGTTAAAAAAAATTTTTTTAATTTAAGAAAGCTAGTTTTATTTAGGAATATCCTTGAGGAAGGAAGCAGTAAAATTTATGACTTCTACTCAATTCCCACCATTCAGTATACCTATTTTTTTATTATTTTTATAATGGAATAGGAAACATTTCTAAAACATTCTGCTACCTACTGAAGTGCAGTGATTGTCTTACACTTATGCAATTGTTTGAGTGACAAGGTGAACTGACTTTTCTTTTTTTCCCAGGGAACATTGTTTTTACTTGAAAGAACAATTGACAGACAACTATGGTTTTGCAGACTTGGTGCTTGGCAGAGCTTTACTTTGCAAATGAACAAAATAAGCCTGTCAGCTCAAGGAATTAAACGGGCGATATTTGCTGGCAGTGATCAAATTTGAGCTTATGTGAGAAAACTTGAATTCTGCAAATCTCCTGTTGGCCACACAAACAGTTTAACAACAACCAAGACCTGTGTTGATTTTTGATGGTACTCTTCCACAAATAAACAAGCTCTCTCTCTGCAGTTCTTACAAGTTCCATTTCAGACCATCACAATAAAGCCCATAGCTCAATAAAGTGAGTCACCTGTATTTTTTGTTTCCCAGTACACATGGACTACACAGTCTCCTACCACAGTAACTTACAAGAGTATTTGTCTAATTGTTTTCTTTTTTTTTAAGGCAGTGTGTATACCTTACTGTTTAAATACCTTGCAATCTGGTGTTTATTGTAACCGTCTACATCAATCATCTTAGCTAGATTTTTCTGAACAAGATTTAGAGCTTCTAAAATAGAACTTGCAGTTTCACTCTGTGCTTCCATATTGTGGAGAGGACTTTTTTCTTTAAAAGTCATAAATGGGAGTCGGGCGGTAGCACAGCGGGTTAAGCGCACGTGGTGCAAAGCGCAAGGACCAGCTGAAGGATCCTGGTTCGAGCCCCCAGCTCCTCAACTGCAGGGGAGTCACTTCACAGGTGGTGAAGCAGGTCTGCAGGTGTCTATCTTTCTCTTCCCCTCTCTGTCTTCCCCTCTTCTCTCCATTTCTCTCTGTCCTATCCAACAACAAACAGCATCAACAGCAACAATAATAACCACAAGGCTACAACAACAAGGGCAACAAAAGGGAAAATAAATAAATATATATATATTTTTTAAAAAGTCATAACCATCCTGTTCTAGCTGCAAACTTTTCTTCCATACTGCCCTCTCTTCTCTCCATCTTTACAGAGACCTGCAGATCATCATTGCCTTGCTCTCAATTAGGCTATGGACTAAGGGAATATTATAACTGGTTTGATAATTTATTCAGGCTACTACTATTCTTTCACAGTGAAGCCATTTCACTTTCTGTTATCTGTATATTCATTGGACTAGCACTTTTAATGTACTTTAAGATCTTACCTTTTTAAAAGAAATCTTTTTATTTATTTATTATTGGATAGAGACAGTGAAATTGAAGGATGGGGGTAGATAGCATAATGGTTATGCAAAGACACTCTGATGCCTGAAGCTCTGAAGTCCTAGATTCAATCCCCCGAACCACCATGGCCAGAGTTTATCAGTACTCCAGTAAAAAATAAATAAAATAAAATAAAATAAAATAAAATAAAATAAAGGGAGAGTTAGAGAGAGGGAAAGAAACAGAGAGACACCTACAGCCCTGCTTCACTATACTACTTGTGAAGCTTTTCCTCTCCCGATGGGGAACAGGGGCTTGAACCCGGGACCTTGAGCACTGTGTGCATTTTTCTTTCTTTTTTAAAAAATATTTATTTATTTATTCCCTTTTGGGGGCCTTGTTGTTTTATTGTTGTTATTGATGTTGACAAATGGAGAGAGGAGGGGAAGACAGAGAGGGGGAGAGAGAGAGACACCTGCAGACTTGCTTTACCACCTATGAAGAGACTCCCTTACAGGGGGGGAGCCGGGGGCTTGAACCTGGGTCCTTACGCTGGTCCTTGTGCTTTGCGCCACTTGCGCTTAACCCGCTGCACTTCACCCACTGCGCTACTGCCCAACTCCCCCTTATGTGTGCATTTAACTAGATGTGCTACTGCCTGGGCCCTGTTAGGAACTTTTTGCACACACAACTGAATTAGTTACTTGGTACTAGAGGTCTAGTTTTGTTTCTTTTTATTAAAGTATACATACATATATATATATATCTTTTAAGGTGGACTTTAATATCACATGGAAGTTCTACAGATTTTATTTTATTTATTTTTACCAGAACACTGCACAGTTCGGGTCTATGGTAGTGCAGGGAATTGATTGAATTTGTCACTTCAGAGCCTTAGGCATGAAAGTCTTTTTTGCATGACCATTATGCTATCTCCCTTACCCAATAGATCTAGATTTTGACTTACCTCAGCTTTCACCATCTTATAATCATTTTCTAACTTTTTAATCTAAAGTGAGACCTGGGAACTCTTTCTTTTATTTTAATGCTTAGATGCCATATGAAGGTTACCAATAGCTTAATTTCGGTAAGGCTGCGTCTCAGAACAAGAAGGCTTGAAGAGCGCAGAGATGGGGAAATGTCGGCGGTGAAATATTCAGAACACACATTTCTGATGCTAGAGACTAACTACGCCCTTCTTTCTGGGTGAAGTAGACAGCCCACGCCTTTAAAGACAATGCTGTTCACTTCAGATATGGCTGCTGCTCCTCTTTCCTGAAAATCACACCTATAGTCAGGGTCAAGTGTAGGCACCTGGAGGAAGAAGATGGCCCCTGCTAAGAAGGGGGTTATAGGGCAAGGTGGTGACACACCTGGTTCACCACACACATTACAGTGCACAAGGACCCCAGTTCAAGCCTCTGGCCCCCATCTGCAGGGGAGCAGCTTCACAAATGGTGAAGCAACCCTGCAGATGTTTCTCTTTCTTTCTCTATCTCGTATTCTCAAGTAAATAAAAAGATATATATATATATATATATATATATATCTTTTTATTTACTTGAGAATATATATATTAAATGTCGTTTGAATGTCTCTATCCAAAATAAATAAATAAATAAAACAAAATATAAAAAGGTTTGAAAAGATCAAGTGGGTGGGGAAACAGTATTTTGGTGGTGGGTGTCGTGGGGAAGTACGCATTGTAAACTTACACTCTTGGAACATGTTATTTAAAATAAGAAATAAGTAGATAAATAAACGCAAGATCAAATGGAAGCCCCGGAACTTCAAAGAGTGCAGCTGAAAAGAAGAATTCACCAAGCTACCGTAAACCAAATAGAGTTCTCATTATAAAATGGGCAAAATACCATATGAAAACCCAAAAGGCAATATACAGAAATGTCCTCCCTTTTTACAATTTAAGTGAGGTGGTAATTGAGGGTAAAAGCTAGGAATCTTATCAAGAGATAAGCAGGCATTAACCAGAGGGGTGAAGTATTGACCTGATTTCTCCCGCGGGGTAAATACTGATCTTCCCGCATCTCATACAGCTCTTGGTGTCTTTTTTGGAAGAGAAGGAAGAGCCACTATTTCTAAGGTGAGGAAAACTCATGGCGAAGAGTTTTGATGACTGACACCAACCTCCATGCAAATCAGGTTTGCTTCATGGGGGACTCAGAGGCGGACTATAGGGTCCTCCCCCTGCAGTGCTTAGTCCTGCACCCCTTACCGGTGCCCACGCCATGCCAAGGCTGGCGTGCATAAATCTGAGTTTTATGCAGCTCCTTAAAGAATTGTGTCACTCTCAGGTTCAGCCAAGCCTCTGTCAGCCAAATCAAGTCTGTGGTAATATATTTGTAAGGGTTTCGATGCCAAGGAGTCAATTTGTTGTTTTATAAGGCCAATAATCTTATTAAAAATAAAGGGTCCCAAGGTAATCATTAACAAAATACTAATCATGGGTCCCATAAGGGGCATCAAAAGGGAGAACATGGAGGATTTCCACCAACCATCAGCGGCAGCAGAAAATTTTTGTTTTTGTAATTCAACGTTAAGCTTGTGTAACTGCTGAACCCGGGTCTCCACTAAACCAGACTCATTAACATAAAAGCAGCACTCCTCTTTTAAAAATAAACAGGTACCACCCTTTTCCGAGGTCAGGAGGTCCAAAGCTCGCCGGTTCTGTAAGGCAACCTGGGCAAGGGAGGTTAGTTGTCTCTGTAGGGAGGCCAAAGATTCGGCCGAGGCTTCCACTGCCAACGAGAATTGTTGAGAGAGCTTAGCAGTGGTAAGAAGGGAATGGCCTAAGGCTCCTCCAGTGTCTGTGCACACAATAAAATTTAGAGCTTGATCAGAAACCTGTCTTGCTCTCGTTCTTTGTGTCTCTTGTCCCTTCCATTCTCTCGCCCCCTACCCTAGGTTTCCGTCGATAACCCCGCAGGCCGGGGCACCTGGCGCCCCACGTTGGGCGCCAGAATGCCCCGACCAGCAGGGCGGTGAACAGGGGCTAGGAACCCAATGAAACCTGAAATGATAGGGACAAGAAACGCGAAGAACGAGAGCAAGTCAAGTTTCTGATCAAGCTCTGAAAATTTTATTTTGCAGCCGCATTTTAAGCACACACCATGAGGAAGTTCTGCTAAGGTAGTGGGGGGAGGGAGGTGGGTGAGCAACTTTCCAAACAGTTAGATGGTAATCGCACTTACAATGATCAGAATGTCTATTCACTGGTTATGTGAGAGACTTAGCTAAGGTTTTGGCTCCCGGCACAGAAAATGCACAAGGACCCAGATTAGATGGCCAGCTCCCCATCTACAGGAGGGATGTTTCACAAGCAGTGAAGCAGATCTGCAGGTATCTCTCTCCCTCTCTCTCTCTCTCTCTCTCTCTTTCAATTTCACTTTGTTCTATTCAATGAAATAGAATGAAAGGAAAAAAGTGATGAAAGGGCATGGAATATGCAGGAAAATTCTAAAATAGTTGTAAAATTTAATTCCTGGAATGAATTAGATGAAGGAGAATAGATTAGAAGCGATATCTGAAAAAAAAATACTGCCTGACACTTTTCTCTAGTATAAAATAATTATCAAAAATGATTTAGTTCACCACTCTGCAACTTAAAATTGTAGAAAACTGCAAGCAAGATTAATCAGAGCAAAGCCACACACAGACTTATCAATGGGACACTGAAATTTAAAGAGAGAACTTTAAAACTACTTAGAGAAACAAACACATTTCTTTCCATGGAAATATAATTTTGACATCTTAACAGAAAAGACAGATCGAGAAGATCTTCTCCTCAAATAAGTTAACATATGATTTTTATACTTAGCAATTTTTTCAAAATAAAGGTTTAAAAAAAGGTTATCAGAAAAGCAAATGCCAAGGTAATATGCCAACAACATTAAAGACTCAAAATGTTCTCTGATCAGGTCTTTGAAGCAACATGATCCCAGGTGGAAATACTACACAATATATGTTCTAACCTCATTAAAAAATTGTCAGTAATTTTTTTTTAAGGATCTGTTGCTGAGGTGAAAGCCTACAACCAACAAAACTCTATTTTAAAATCATCTTTGCTCAAATAAAATGTTTGCTCTAATGAACAAGGGCTTTTTATCATGACATTGAACTTAAGTATAATTAGATATTTATGGTTCCATGGCATGAAGACAGATTGGAGAGAGGCCATCAGAAAGTTCATAGACATTATCTCTAATCATCACCTCCCCATCTTTCTCTTGCCATCACTAATGGGAATTTCCCAGTGGTCACTCTTTATAATTTGACCTGTGATTTAACTCTTGGTGTTTTCTAATTTTTTTTCCTGAAAAAAAAACTATTCTCACCCTATCTCTGTTCAAACTAAGCTGCTCCTATCTATGTCTGTCTTCACCCTCATTTCCTGTGGCATATATTAGTTGACTTATTATTTTATTTTTTTTTAAATAACACAATTGTGTCTAGGAAGAAGTGATTTCTGAAAACTAAGCCTTGCTCCTGTAAGCAGCTCTCTCCATTTCATGAATGGAGCACTAAATGCTTATTAAGGAAACCAGAATGCATTGCCTAATAAACAAAGGCTGATTAGCGCAATACTTCTCTCTCCAAATTGTTTCCATTTTGCTCTGTTTACTAACAGGTGAAGGAGAGAGCATGGGTAAAGCTGGAACAACATTCCATTATTCCAGGAAAAGAATGAGTATAGATGCTGATAGACTGGCGACTGAATAAGTTACTTTTCAAAGTCTATTGTAGGTGTCTAGAACTTCCAAATTAATGAAAACAAGTTTGACAAATCAACTCCATGCTGTGAAAACACACACACTCATTCAGATGCTACAGAAAGGAATTAGTGTTGGAAAAACAAACAAACAAACAAACAAACAAACCCAGAGGTATAGATGGCTATTCATCAGTGAACATTTTAACCTTATGTTCTAAATATGTGACTGTCTTGTTTAAAAAAAAAAAAATCAAAGGATGGCTCATAAATGTAGTACCATTACTGACAATTACAAAAGCAAATATTTTAAGAGCTTACTGGTCGCTAGGCACTATACTAAATACTTTCTATGTTCTACTTAATAGTTGGAAATCTTACGTGTATCAAGCACAATGCTTGCTCTGTTCTTTTTTATAGTTAGTGATCTGATGAAAGAGTGAAGTTAACTTTAACAGATAGGATGCTGGGAATGGAAGGCCTGGGGGGCTTGGGGGAGCGTCAGCCTGCTAAACTACTCCCTCAGCTGCTTTTTCCATTTTTCTTGATGAGGAAACTAAGTTGTAAAAATATCAACATCTTGTTTCCAATTCAGTTTCATTCATTGAACATCAGAGATAACTTTAGATTCAGAAATGTTTCACTCCAGAGTAAATGTAACTATTATTCTATTCCGCCTGGTGTTTTCTTTCAGACTTACAACAATCTTTTCTGCTCCTACCCAGTTACTGATTGCCAAAATCTAGACCCACATTAGGACTGCTAAAAGTCCACTGAAAGTTTGTTTTATCATTATTTCATGTGGAAACTAGTACCAAAAGTTTGTGATTTTTTTTTTTTTTTTTTGCTTTGTTGTTTTCTCAGCTGTGTAACCTTTCTTAGGTTTGGGTCAATAATAAGCAGAGTGAGTTTTACTAGAGTGATTGTGATAGAGGGAAAAATAGAGTTTGCTTGGAGAAAATTGACAGAATTATTAAGTCTATAATCTAAACTGACGGCGGAAGTGAGTAAAATAGATCGGTAGACAAAAAAAATAGTGGTTGCACAAGAAGTAAGATCCCTCTTATAAGAAAGATGTGACACTGTGTCTCCTTAAATCAGTTGCTATGCCCCTCAGTAGATTTAGAAATAGAATCATTTAGAGGATTGCATAGTCAAACAAAATAACATCGAAGAAGATAATGCAAACCTCTAAATTCAATATCTTCATTTGCACGGTACAGATCTACCCATTGACTTAAGCTTTAATTTGTTACAAGCCACAGAGTAATGTGGCTACTTCATTTTAACATTTCTAAAAAATACCACAAAGCAGTAAAAAATGTATGAATTTTCTCTAAGTCTTGAGGTTTGGAATATAAAAAATTAATGGGATTTCCCTACAGTAAAAAACAAAATAAAAATTCAAAAATCAGAGCTATATACTCAGTACTATATCAGTATCATTAAAAATATAATGTAAGGAGTTGGGTGGTAGTGCAGCGGGTTAAGCGCACATGACTTGAAGCACAAGGGCCAGCAGAAGGGTCCGGGTTTGAGCCCCCTGGCTCCCCACTTGCAAAGGAGTCACTTCACGGGCGGTGAAGCAGGTCTGCAGGTGTCTATCTTTCTCTCCCCCTTTCTGTCTTCCCCTCCTCTCTCCATTTCTCTCTGTCCTATCTAACAATGATGACATCATAAAAAGAACAATAACTACAATAATAAACAAACACAAAAAAACCAAGGGCAGAAAAAGGGAAAATAAATAAATAAAAAAAAAAAGAAATTGTAACACCAAATATACATACATACAAATGTGTGTATGTGTGTGTGTGTGTGTATAGTAGACTGACCCTATGATCCAATTTTCTTGGTAATTTATTTCCTGTATCTGATTAAACATGCCATTTCATTGTAAATTTTATTGCATGAAAACAGTACTTAATGACCCAGGAGACATGTGAACCTCCTAGCCTTCACTCTTTGCTAATAAACCTGATTTTACAACAGCTAGTGTTGTTAGGCAATGATTTCCTGGGAGTCTCTTAATTGTGTGCCATGTTGACTCCAAGTCAGACATTCCCATCCGAATCAATGATAGCTCCTTCTATGGAGGCATCTTTAAAGCATGAAAAGTCACAGTGTATAAGAAATAAAAGCTGTCGCAAACTATCAGTCAAACAGAGGGCAGATGTTTGGCTATGGACAATATTTTAATGAGAAAGTCAAGGGTGAGAATATTGTTCCAATGACATTTTGTTCTAAAGACAGACAGATAGTATATGTAACATAGTCTTCTGTATTGTCCTTCAATTCTACAGCTGTCTCTCATGTTTCTATTTGATGTTTTGTTGTTATCTCATATTACCATTGTTATTTCTGATTATTACTGCTTACCATCTTAATCCAACAAATTTATTTCTTCTTTGTAATCTTTTCTGTTATAGCTCCTTTCAACAACAAATGATAGTAAACTCCACTGGTTTCTTTTGTCTGAGGAGACTGGTACATTTTCCATCATATCTGAATGATAATTTTTCAGAATAAAGTATTCTAGGCTTGCAACTTCTATCTGTTAGCCTTCTGAATATATTGTTGCTCTATTTCCTAACCTGTGGTGTTTCAGCAGAGACCTGTTGTGAAAGCCCAGGAATGTTGTAATTGTATGTTACTTTTCCCCCCACTACCCAGTACCTAAATATTTTTTCTTTGAACTTGACTTTTGATTATTTTCCAGTAATATGTTTTGGTTTAGGTGGTTTCACATTGATGGATTTGAGTGTTCTCTCCACTTCCCTAAATGTCTCTTTTGGGGAGCCAGATAGTGGTGCACCAGTTAAGTGTACACATTACGGTACACAAAGACCCAGGTTCAAGCCCCTGGTCCCCACCTGCAGTGGGGAAAACCTCATGAGTGGTGGAGCAGGGCTGCAGATGTCTCTCTGTCTCTCTTCCTCCCCCATCTCTCTCAATTTCTCTCTGTCTCTATCCAATAATAAAGCAATAAAAATATTTTTTAAATGTCTGTTTTGGTTGACCTAGATAGGGAAAGCTTTCAGCTATTGTTTCTTTGAATGTGGTTTCTAATCTTCAACAACTCTGAAAGTATTTTTCTTAAAACCTTCTTTCTCTTTGGTGAAAAACACCTTGTATTCTTGTATCTTTTTACCTTTTTTTTTTCCTTCTTTAATCTTGAGTCTGATTTTTCTTGTTGAGTTAGGAATATAACTTTTTGAATAGCATTCTGATGATTCTTGTATTATCTTTGTCTGGAACACTCTGCAGTGTTACCCATTAATGAACACTCCCTATGCATTTATTATCTCTAGGGGATATATCGCATTTCTAGACAGGTTTTCTGAGGATATATCTGTAGTAGTTCCAGTCATTAACTTGCAGGACGTGCTGTAGCCACAGTGTTGAAATTCTTTGATTATATAATGTAGTATGACTGGAAAAGTAATGAAGAGATGAAAAAAACAAAAATATAGTGTTTTGGGGGTGTTTACAAAGGGGGTGGCTCCACATTTTGCCTCACTCTCTTTTGATTTCCACTACAGTTTTTGCACCATGGTTCTCTCTCTACCTTTCACTGGAAAAAATGCTCCTTCTCCTACCTGTGCACATGCAGGCACCTTTTCACTTCTGGTTCAATGCTACTCTCAGACCCATCACGTTCTCTTTCAGAAGAAAGGGGATTTCGTCAGACTGATTGCTCCGGCTCAGTCATCAATTGATCTCTTTTGCTATCCTATAGTTGAATTTTTGGTGGGGAACTTCTCCTATCCTATAGTTGAACTTCAACTATCCTATAGTTGAATTTTTGGTTGGAACTTCTCCCTATGAAGTTCCAACCTGAGGCTGAAGGTCAAGAGACTGTAGTCTCTATTTTAATTCCAAAAGGGTCTGCTCTGCCTGTAATATACAGCTAGCTGGCAAGCATGCAGCACACTTCCAAACCTAATGTGTCTGCTCAGTTTCTCCTCCACCGATCACCACTTTCACCAACCATTAGGTGGACATTTGAGTCCTCAGACAAGCCCAGCTGTACGCTGGTAAGACTTTTATATGGTATACTACAGAATAATATCGATAATGGGTTTCTCAGCAAGATAGAGAAACACACACACACACACACACACACACACACCTTCCTCCCTCCTCCATTCTCAGAGCAAATTTCTTAACCTTATTGTGGGAGATACTACTCATTTGGGTTTTAGTTTGGTTTTCGTTTTGAGTAGAATGATTTTTTTAAATGTAGATTTTCTGTAATTCTAGTAAGAGGTTAACAGTTTCATCTGTATCATACTGCTGCCACAGCACCCTATTATTTAAGGAGTTATTTCATTGCAGTTTTTCTAAACTTCATTACTATTTACATTTGCAATCAGATCTTTTTATCTTTATGTATTTATTTATTACTGGATAGAGTCAGAGAGAAATTAAGAGGGGAAGAGGCAGTGGGGGGGGGGAGAAAGAGGGGAGAGAGAGAGAGAGAGAGAGAGAGAGACCTGCAGCTCTGCTTCACCACTTGTGAAGCTTTTTCCCTGAAGGTGGGGACCAAGGGCTTGAACCTGGGTCCTTGTGCAATGTAATGTGTGCACTTAACCAGGTGCGTCACCTCCTGGCCCTGAATCAGATAATTTGTTATGCCAACTTCCATGTGCTGGTACCCATAATATCAATTTACCTGATGCTAGCAGCACCCATCTTATCCTTAATTGTGATGATCAGAATTGCCTTTAGATACTGACAAAGCTAGTCTCTTCCTTGTTTATATTCCCTCAGACATGACCAATACATTTAGGAAGGTATACCAAGAGACTCTTAGATGACAGTATATCTAACTTAAAAATGTATCTCAGTAGGGTTTACTCTAGTAAACTGGTATATAGTGGGCACTCAGTCTTGATAAAAATTTAAATAGAGAATTATGTCAATGACACATCAAAGCAAATGTCAGCACTGAGTTGGAAAGAGCATATTTATATACTACATTCAGTTTCTGACCAAAGTTCAGATAAAATACAATGATTCCTGTTTGCACTGGGGGAGAGGGTTCCCAATAGGTTTGCTTCCCTATCAAGATCACCATCCACCCTCAAGATCACCATCCACCCTTCCCATAACTGTAGGACACTTACGCATTATTTTATTCCTAAGTTGTCCTATTATTCTTCATGATTACTAGAAAAGCAGCTGCCCATTTGAACAGCTGTTAGTCCTTGTGGACAGAATAATAGGAGGAAAATGGGTTTAACTATTTGCTACACGTGTGCATTTCTAGCCTGAAGAAGCAAGTTTGGAACAGCAATGCTGCTAGCCTAAATATAAGCTAGGATGAACTTTTTTCATTTCAACTGTTCATTTTAGAGTTAATTGGTTGTACAGGCATACATCGGTGAGAGAAGACTAGTATACCTACACATCATAGCACCATTAGACTTTTTAATTATGACAAGTTACATAGAGCAGTTGACCGAATTATGGATAACTAAGCTAACACCTTTCCTTCCCGATTCAAGAGTTTTATGACACAACTCAGAAAATGACAGGATATCTGATCGGTTTCTATAGGGTGAGAAGAAAAAAGAAACCCAATTTGGGGGTCAGGCGGTGGCTCAGTGGGTTAAGTGCATGTGGCACAAAGCGCAGGTACCAGCCTAAGGATCCCAGTTCGAGCCCCCGGCTCCCCACCTGCAGGGGAGTCGCTTCACAGGCAGTGAAGCAGGTCTGCAGGTGTCTGTCTTTCTCTCCCCCTCTCTGTCTTCCCCTCCTCTCTCCATTTCTCTCTGTCCTATCCAACCACGAATAACATCAACGATGGCAATAATAATAACCACAACAAGGCTACAACAAAGGCAACAAAAGGGGGGAAAATGGTGGATTCATGCTGCAGGCACCGAGCCCAGAAATAACCCTGGAGGGAAAAAAAAATTTTTTTTACGAGTCACACTGGATGAGAAATTTGCTCTTTTTCAAAAGTGAACAAATTAGAGCAGTTTTTTTTTTTTTTTAAAGAAGACATGCAAGAAACATTCACTGCTTTTGAAAGGCAATTTAGCACTGTCCGGCCTTTGAGATGTCAAGATTCAGTATAGGCATTTTGTTTTTGTATCTCAAAGATCAGAGAGTCAAATCAATTTTGCAAAATCACATAAATAATCCCTTTCTCTGTATCTTGCCAAACTTCTAAGTAATTTCCATAAATACTGTAATTTACCCATGTAAGAAGTTCCCCTTTTACAAAAGTAGCTGTTACAGGACTTTCTCAATCATAAACATATTTTGAGGAAAGCAAAAGTAAAACCGAGCAGGCTAGGTATGTAATAGTCTGAGCTATGACATCGCACTGAGTATTTGTATTTGGTTTTTCTGACAACATAAGGGAAAAAACATATTTTCATTTTTTCCAGGGATTCAATGTATTGAAAAATCAGATTGTTCAGTAAAGTGTATAATTCCTTTACAGAGATGTTTCATCAAAGATGATGAGATGAGGGAAGTCATATATACATAGCATATGTAATTTCCAAAGACCTGCATTTTGAATGTTGATTGAAAACTATGCTCATTTAAATAACCTCCAGTTATTTAAGTATTAACTCACTTTACCTAGTCAAGTTCTATAATGCTATATGAAAAATAAAATCTTCTGGGTGCCAGGCGGTAGCGCAGCGGGTTAAACACACGTGGCACAAAGCGCAAGGAGCAGCATCTGATCCCTGTTCCACCCCCCGGCTCCCCACCTGCAGGGGAGTTGCTTCACAAGCAGGTTTGCAGGTGAAGCAGGTTTGCAGGGGTCTGTCTTTCTCTCCCCCCTCTCTGCCTTTCCCTCCTCTCTCCATTTCTCTCTGTCCTATCCAACAACAATGACATCAATAACAACAATAAAATAAAACAATGGGCAACAAAAGGGAATAAATAAAATGAATAAATATAAAAAAAACGAAAAAGAAAATCTTCTATAGACTTAGAAACCAGGGGGTTGCCATTATAAGTTCTAAAATGTGAAAACCTGAGAATCAATCGTTATGATATGGGTAAGAGAAGATGGATACTCCCAGACCAAGAGGGAAAAAAAGAATATGTCCTTCCTTTCCTCCCCAAACACCACTGTTCTGGCCTTTAGTGGACTGGATGACATCCAATCTTTGAGGCATGTCCTCTCATTAAATCACTTTAATGACTAAAATACTAACCATTGTAGGAAATATTTTCATAGACACATTTAGAAATAAAGTTCGGACAGCTATCTTATATCCTTTACCCCAGTAAAGTTGGTGTATAAAATTCATGATAACAATATGTAAACCTAGTCAAATGAATGTTTTGCTTATCTACAGTTGTGACTTTTGCCAATTTAGTTGACTTATCTGACTTATAATTAATTTAATTGATCAACTATATATCTGTGTACTGCCACTTTTTGCTATGCTTAGGGACACAGAGAACAGAGATAAATGACTAGATAGACAGACAGACAGACAGTTAAAGATACTGCTAGTAGCCATCAGAAACTTGCCTAGAGTGTCAGTTTCCTTGGAGATTCCTGATGACTACTATCAAGGCATATTTTAATTTATTTGAGATCATTAGTGTGCCTAGTACATAATACATAATAAAACGTAGTTTCTGCTCCTATTTATTACTCTTGTAATATTTAATAGATCATTGTAAGTAATACATAAAATGTGAGGTTAGCCTGATTATATCCCTTCTTACAGATGAGGAAACTGAAGGTTAGGTATGGGAACCACTATACAATTTCTAAATATATGAGGGAAATTGTTAGAGGTTAACATTGGGAACCCTAATTTCAGGTTTCATTATGATAGGGTGATGGCTGCCAAAATCTTACCCCCAAAAAATGTAGTGAATTTGTATAGGAAATCAATTTTCAGTTTTATCACCAGTCTTATTTTAATAAGAAAGTGTCTGATGCTCTTACAGAACATTTTTATTTAATTTTAACATCTTTTTTGTATAATCCTAAGTGATAAAATGAAGACAATGTCAATATTTAACCTGAAAAATGTGGTAACAGTATTTTATTTGACCTTATCAGCAGTTTTAAAGAGATGTATTTAGTTCAGGATTACTTAACATAGAAAAAGTTAAACCACTCACAGAAATTAATTAGCTGCTTTGACTTCGCTAGCCACTGTCACAACATTTAAAGAAATTAAATTCTTTGCTTATTCATCTATAACATTTGAAACAGTAGGACCTTTATGTCTCATTCAATTCTACAGACATATGCACTTGGGTTGTTTTTTTTTTAAAGTCTCAGACAAATGGAGATAATAACCCATAAAAATTTACCACTGTTATCCCAATTAAAAAAGATGTGACATTTTAGATTACTATATGGATGTCATATATATAATACATACGTACATATGTGATACACAAGCATATATATATATATATATATATTTTTTTTTTTAAACAAAGCTCCAGTGGTTTCAATAACCTATATGTTCAGCAACTAGGATGTCACCTCACTGACTGTCTGAGTAAGAATGAATTGTGTTTATTATCCCAGCAGGATTTGTATAAAACTGACTCATGAAGTACAGGCTTCAAAACACCCCCCTAAATGAGTCAAACACATCAAAATGCATACTAATGACATTTATAGTAGAATTCAGTATATAAAAGGGGAGTAATTTCAGAAAACTTTCACTCAACATCATGCTGACATTAAGAAGAAAAGAAATACAGCGTTTTTTGGAAGGGGGAAAAACCACATGTATATTAAAACTACTGCATTGCTAATCTTTAAAACAAATTTGAAGGGAGGAGGGTCAAGATGGCTGTAAGAAGACAATTGTAGGCTTACTCTGCTCAAGAAATCTCTTCAGTTCTCTCTTCAGAGCCCTCATATCCTCTTCCTCCTGTCAATTCTCCCCTACTGGAAGTACAGATCAAAATTATTTTGAAGGTGCAGAAGGTAAGAGTTTTGGATTCTGTAATTGCTTCTCCACTGGACATGGGCATTAGCAGATGGATCCAACCCCCAAGGCTGACTACCATAGTGATGGGCCCCTAGAAACATGCATAAAATGGACTTCCTAGCTTTCTTCCACTCTAAGTACCCTAATCTCATCTGCTCTGTTCCTATTTTTTGCTTCCTGTTCATTAACCTTTTGTCTGACTTTATGATCTGCCACTTTCCAGACACCAAAGTGCAGATGCTACCATGATTCCATCCAGATTTCTCTGGGCAGATGATGTCACCAATGGGTCCTGGAACCTCTCTTCTCCTGAACTCTATTCCACTAGAAAGATAGAAACAAGCTGGGGGGTTGGATCCATCTGCCAATGTCTATGTCCAATGGAGAAGCAATTACAGAAGCCAAAACTCTTACCTTCTGTACTCCAAAAATAATTTTGATCCATCCTTCCAGTAGGGGAGAAGTCATAGAAAGGAGAGGATATGAGGGCTCTGAACTCACGTTCCATCAAGACCTGGAGAGAGAGGAGGAGGAAGGGAGGGACATTTGCATATAATAATAGTGTCATGAGTGTCCTGGAGGGGAAGAGAGATCTGGACCTGGAATAAAAAGGAGTGGGTGCAATTATGTACAAATGTAGACAGATAGCTGTAGAGATGAAAGTTAACCGTGTCTGCAACTTTAGGAGAACTGCTATGGCTTGCAATGGAAGGATTGGGGATTCAAAATTCTGGCAGTGAGAAGGGTGTGGAATTATATCTCTGATGACATGTAATTTTATAAATAAACATTAAATCACTAGTAAAATTTTAAAAAGAGTGAGAATAGAACAAAACCTACAGACATTTATCTGTAACTGGAAATAACCTAGGATCACCAAAGAATTTTGAGGGAGAAAAAAACATTTTCCATATTTAAAACTATATTATAAGGCTATTGTAAACAAAACTGTCTGGTACCAGAAGTAAAATAGACACAGTGACCAGTGGAATAGAACTGAGAGCTCAGAAATGATCCCCCATACCTATGAACATGTAATTTAGACAAGGGGGTCCAAACTATTAAATGGAGAAAAGAGAGTCTCTTCAGCAGATGTTGTTGGCAAAATGGATTGGAATGTGAAGAAGAGCCATTACATTTCACCACACATAAAAGTAAACTCCAAATGGATCAAAGACATTGATGTTAGACTAGAAACTATCTAAGAAATAAAACATCCATCCATAAACATCTGTGTATACTTATATTCTAGCAGCACAATTTGCAATAGCTAAAACTTTGAAGCAACCTATGTGTCCAATAACAGACGAGTGGCTAAGAAGGTTGTGATATATATACACAATGGAATATTATTCCGCTATTAAGAATAATGGATTCACTTTCTTCAGCTCATCTTGGATGGAGTTTGAAGGAATCTTATTAAATGAGATAAGCCAGACAGAGAGAGGTGTGAATAAGGGATGATCTCACTCAAGGATTTGCTGTATTTCACCAGAGTAAAGGACTCTGAGGGTGAGTGTGTGTTTGTGTTGGGGGGAGAGCTTTCAGGTCCTGGTACATGATGATGGAGAAGGATATTGGCTGGGAGTATGATTATTTTGCAGAAAACTGAGAAATTTTACATATGTACTATCAACTGTATCTATTGTAAACCATTTGTCTTCTGATTTAAGAAAAAAAAAAACCTTCCAATTTCACAACTTATGAATTTTAACTTTTACATTCAACAAGGGGTCTTCATACTTATTTGAAGATGGGAATTGACTTGAGAATTTGGTTCCTTAGTGTTGCCACTCCAAAGTAGAGTGATCAAACTGCATCTTCTGAAATACACTGAGTGTGGATAGAACATTGTCACTTATCTGGGGGATGGGCAGGTCACGCCCCACATTGGGCGCCATATGTTGTTTTAACCGGGCTGGCTTCACGGGCGGGTAACAGAGACGACCAGAGACACACAGCTGAGCTGAGAACGCAATTTAATCTTTATTCACGAGTGGGCAAACATGTGCTCTCCTGTCTTTCTGCTCCGGCGGCAGAGAGAGACTCTCTCAGTACGTAGGGTAGGAGGCGGGGAGAAAGAGAGGCGCAAAACTAGCAGGGGCTAAACCGCAATCTCCCAGAGGCGGGGGGGGGGGGGGGGGGTGAGACCAAAACTAATGTGAAGCATACAACAGAACATCTCTTGGTGAACTTGACAAATACCTGAGACCAGGGGCTGATAAGGATGAAAGAGAACAAAAATAAAGGCTATGCAAATGGATCAGGGCATCATGTAAAGAAGACAGAGCTTCAGGAAGTGGAAAGAGGCTTAGGATACAATTCTACCAATGATTAGTCATGACCAGTGAGGAAGTAAATTTAGCAGAAATTCTATTTATTTATCCAAAAAATAGATCAATAATATTTACCCCATAGCACATTTAGGAGAAGGATCCTAGCATATGTCAGTAAAGAATTTAGTATGGTATCTGACACAGTTCAGTTATGAGGGGTAGAATAATGTCCTACCAATAATGTCCTAGTTTCTGGACCTATAGCTAGGATTGGCCTTCCAAAAGCTGATTCAGCTCTTGCTCAGTTCTCAGAGAAGAGTTTCAGGACACAAACTTCATCAGCATAAATAACATAGGTTTATCAGATAAAGCAAAGGGGGAAAAGGAAAGGGGGATTGCTGATGTACACACTCAAAGATGTGGGAGCATGCAAGTGTGGAGAGAGGATATTCGCTGAAGTCAGATACCCTCAGGATTTTAATGGGCTTTCCTCTCCCTTGTTGTGAATGGCTGACTCAAATGTATGTAGCTTTGCCTAAGAATTGTTGGGTGGTGTTCAATAATTGGTTTTTCTTTAAGACTTATTTATTTACTTATTGCTTTGTTTATGAGAAAGGAGAACTAGAAAGAACTAGAAAATCACTCTGGAAAATGTGATGTTGGGGCTTGAACATGGGACTTCATGCTTATAAATCCACAGCTCTACTGTGCCGTCTCCTGGGGCTCATTGGTGGTATTGAATAGGCCCTTTTAACTGTCTGTGATAGGCCATTATCTCTCAGCGACTCACATCAACTGGATGCTCTCCATATCAGCTTGTGTATTCAACTTCCCCTCATTGTGTCTGTATGGTCAGAACCCTCTAACTTTGGGATGTCTCTCCTATTACTGATATAACAAAACCCATTGACATATATCTCCTTCTACAGGAAAACAGAATTAGGTTTTAGATAGGATTGGTATTATTAATTAAATGCTTCTATGAAAGGATTATGGCTCACTTAGATAAGCCTAGTGGCACGGCAGACATCATTCTGCCTGGAAGAAGGAAGCAACAGAGTTAATATTTGAGTGAAAAAGTCTTGATTTGGTTTGACTGGTATGAAAGTTGGAAGGGACCATCAACTAGTTTCTAGAAGGTAGAAAACGTAAGGAAACATTACCCTGCTGGAGTCCCCAAAAGAAATATAATTTTGTTGGCACGGTGTTTTAGTACAACATAAATAGCTATAAAATTCTGATCTCTAGAATTATTTGTATTATTTGTATTGCAATGATTTTATTTGTGTTAGACCCTCAAGGTCATGGCAATTTGTTGCAGTATGAACAAGAAACTCAGCAAATGGGCTGTATACTTGTGAACAAAGTTCTATCTAAAAATTAAACATGATACTGTATATACCTTTTTTATTTATTTTTTTATTTCATTTATTTATTCCCTTTTTGTTGCCCTTGTTGTTTTATTGTTGTAGTTATTATTGTTGTTGTCATTGTTGGATAGGACAGAGAGAAACGGAGAGAGGAGGGGAAGACAGAGAGGGGGAGAGAAAGACAGACACCTGCAGACCTGCTTCACCGCCTGTGAAGTGACTTCCCTGCAGGTGGGGAGCTGGGGTTCGAACCGGGATCCCCATTGCCGGTCCTTGTGCTTTGCACCACCTGCGCTTAACCTGCTGCGCTACAGCCCGACTCCCTGTATATACCTTTTTTTTTAAGTGGATTTTGGGGGACTTGGGGTGGGGAATGTTGAGCGGGATATGTCTATAATTAAATTTAGAAGACTTTTTAAAAAGTCAGGATCAGGACAACATTATGCAATGTTAGATCACACCATTATCCTCCAACTTCATAAGCAGTTGAAGTAAGTTCTACTTTCTTAAAACCAGTATTCATTAACTAAAAGTTCACTATGCCAAGCACTTTAACATGTCAATACTCTAAAGGCCTTTAAACTTTATAACATTATGATTTGAATAGTATTATGTTTATTTAAGAGATCAGATTTGAAGATCAAAGAAATTAATTTGTCTAAAGCAAATATCGGAGTTGTTACAAACCCATGATTCAATTTTGCCTCAAATTCAAAATTTCATGTCATTCTCTGATAGTACAACTTAAAACTCAAGAGTTATAGCATTCACCCATGTAAATCAACAAGTATTTATTATGTGGTTACTACATGTCAGACAGATTCTGCTGGATCTTGCAGTTGTAACAGATAAATTAGAGTGACAGAGAATGATGCCCTGCCTGCAAAAAATTTATCTCTTCTGTGATAACTGCAACGAGGCAGGAAGCAATATGTTAGGAAAAATTGCAGAATAATCTGATCTACTAAAGATACAAAGTAGTTAAAAGTTTTCCCAAGTTGAAGCAGAAGGCATGGTGGTTGAACAAGAAATAATCAAGCAAAAAAAAAAAAAAAACAAGTGATGGCTATTTAAAAATAATAGACTCACAAGTAAAAAGAGTGTGACCTGGTAAAGAGTTTAAAACCCATATGTAATGTAACAATAATAGGAAAATAACTGAAGTGGTGGTAAATGGAGAGCTAGCGAAAGAAGAGCTGTGTCCTCCATCTAACGCAAAGGGCATGGAGTGACAGAATTGGATTTGTACTTCTGGTAGAGTATTGACTGGTCTAGGTGTGGACTGACAAGGGATAGTAATGCATTGGCGCGGATGTAAGAGGAAGTACTGCATGTTTTTAGCAATGGGTATAAAATGAAAGTGCCTCTTGAGATTTGGGAAGCAGAACTCACAGAGCTGTATGAAAGGAGGAACTATGTCAAAAGAAGCAGAGTTACAAAGGATTATGTTCAGATTTCAGAGTCAGTTTTGTTGGAGGTGGTTGGATCGATACCAGTGAGATTTTTTTTATTTTTTTCCTCCAGAGGAAATATTTTTTATTTTTTTTTATTTTTTCCCTCTTGTTGCCCTTGTTGTAGCCTCGCTGTGGTTATTATTATTGCCATTACTGCCATTGTTGACGCTGTTCGTTGTTGGATAGGACAGAGAGAAATGGAGAGAGGAGGGGAAGACAGAGAGGGGGAGAGGAAGATAGACACCTGCAAACCTGCTTCACCGCCTGTGAAGCGACTCCCCTGCAGGTGGGGAGCCAGGGGATCAGATGCCAGTCCCTGTATTTTGCACCACATGCGCCCAACCCACTGTGCCACCGCCCAACTCCCACCAGTGAGTTATTGAAGGAGGCAGATATACCAGTAGTCAACCAACTCTACAAGACTTTCTGTCAATGTAAAATTGTGACCTGGAATTACAGAATGTGTTCTTTTTAGTGTGTACATAGTGATTAAGTTCAAGGAGCAGATGACGAAATGTGTGGATCAAAGCAAGGAACAAATTCTAAAGTACAGATTCCCTGAGGAGCATCAACATTGAGAAATAAACCAAGGAATGGGAAACTGCAAAGTAAATACAGGTAGGAAAGAATGGAAGGAATTAAATGAGAGGGGGCAAAAATCAGGGCATGGGTATTTGGCAAACTTTGAACTCAACAGAATATTGAGTATTTTTCATGACTACTTAGATCAAGTATATTCACACTTATTGATATCTCTTTCTAGATTTTTTTTTTGGCTTATCTGTGCATTTCCCTCTTTCCATTCTTCTACTTATCCTTGAAGATACAACTGAGAACTTGCTTTCTCTGAAGAAGTTCAGGAGTTCCTGTTACATGTTCCCTAGCATCCTGTTCTTTTGTCCAAAGAGTCATCGAGGTTGTGACAGATTAGAATTAGCTAACTGGTTATGTAGCTGGCTAATTCTCTGTCCTTCTTACATCATCACCTGTAATACCCCTCCTATAGTACCCAGCACAGAGCTGAAGCTAAGTCTGTAGTGTCTCATGTGTGAAACCAGTAATTTCTCCATGCACCCTGGTTATAGCTGAGAAAGTATAGGAGTGAATTTTATCAGCTCTGAAGTCATATTGTTTTGGATTCTAATCCCAGCACAGCCACTTTTGAGATACATGATTTTTGAGCTATCGTTTAAGCAAATCATTCTGCAAACTAAACAGAAAGGTCTCTTAAATTCTAACCAGGAGTCTTCAATATTCTCCATGGATTTTGGCTTTTTATATATTTAAATTATTTATGAAGTCACTAAATTCCCATCCAGGGCAATCTTTACCCTACCTACTCACACAAAATCATAAAGAGATACATATAACATGAGAGAAAGAACACGAAACGCAAAACAAAGCCTAACTACTGCAACATAATCGCCCTAGCTGGCACCTGAAATTCACCTCTCATCAACCTGTGTTTACTCTTGGTTTAGTTTTAATGACAGCTCCATACTCTGATTAAACAATTATTCTCAGACTTGAAGTGGAGCAGGTGGAATAGAAATTGCTTAATTGCATGTGTACAAGACTTGGCAGATTGAATAATACTCACCATGATAAAATAGTGGAGAAAGGTAAGTGCCCCCAGGTATCTCTAAAAAGTCTAAAATGGTGTCAACAATTATCCAGTTTTGACATCCTTGGCATGCTATGTCATGTCTAAGAAACAGAATGAAGGTCCTAGTTTTGGGAATATGTGAGTTCTCTTTGATTACTTTTCATGGTCTAAGCATCCCAGGACTGTCTGGTAATTTGTTACATACAATAATAAACTATCACTGGCATGATCTCATGATGATTCTAACTATGTCAATACACAATTTGAAATGCTTTTCCAAAAGAGAAATCACTATTCTTAATCATGAAATCCCTGTGTGAAATGGCATGGATATACAAAATACTGTATGCAGGAAGAAATAAATCTAGACAATGGACTAATTGTTCATGTGCTTTCAACTCCATTCTAAGTAGCATTTAATAACTGATGAATGTACCTGATCATGAATACACAGAGACTACCATGCTTCCTACCCAATGAAAAGATTAGTTGTAAATAGATACGCTACAACCTCAAACCTTATACAGAGATATTTGCAAGCCTTTTCTAACCAATTGCTAGTAACACATATTTTAGACATGTAAGTCTATATGTACCCACACATATATATTCATACAGAGATCATATGGAATCATATTTGACTATAAAAAATACTAAAGATTGATGTTTTCAGTAGGATAAATGAAATCTAAGGGGTGATGCTAAGCAAAAAACAGTGAATTAGAAGGAAGATTTCATATACATATATATGTATATTCTATAAAGATACAAAACAAACAAACTAAACAACCCAGATTCTCACAGCAAAATTGTCCCCCATGCATGCACATGGGGGAGGGGATGAAGGACGCTGCAGAAAAGATGATTTCATAATAGTAAATGCTACTAAAATATTAGTGGTAGATATAGTGTGACGTACATATTTATCAAAATATAAAGCTGTATTGAAACTGGTAAAGTATTAGAGTATTAGACACCAATGGGAAATCAGTAAAAAAAAAAAAAATCCCACAGTGGTATACAGAGCTTAATTTGTTTATAAAAGTAAGTTACAAAGATATTTTTAAATGTTTATGCAATTGACTTTGTAATTCATTATATATAGTTAGTGGGTTAAACATCAACCTGCTACATTTTTCTTTTAATGTTTGCCTTCATCATAACAAATAGCTTGTCAATTCAAAATATTTAAATCTAAAGTTGTTAAAGTTTGTAAAAACTATAGCAGCCTCTCACCTCTGAGAATAGGTGCTTCTTAGCCACCTGAAAAAGACACATTTAAGGCCTGCCACATTCCTCTATTAGACAACTTCTAATTCTCACAAAACTACCTTCACTGAGAGAAAGGAACTTTGATTTAGTGTGAGTAACCTAAAACATGAGAAATTCTCTGAAAACCACCCAGAGGCTTTAACTTATGACATGAAATACCTTGATATTCCAAAAGTAAATGAAACAGTAGACTTGGCCTTCAAAGGATCCTTTTTTTTTTTTTTTCCATTCTTCTTGTCACTTTTGTTGCTCTACAGTTTGAGAGAATAGCCAGTAACTTAAAAAGAGAAAGGTATTCATATAAAGGGACAAGAAAACGAAAGCTGGGGTGGGGTGGGGGAAAGGTCACTTAAGAAGAGGTCTTGGTCTGCCTAATGCTGAAGTGTCTTAGAATCTATGAATAGGATAGATGTCACGACTCCTAAAGTGATTAAAACCTGAAAGATCCCATGCCAGAGGTTTTTCTTTTTTAGAGAGTGGTAGTAACAGGGAAAAGTCCCTTCTTTGTCACAAGTCAGGCACGAATGAGGACAGAAGAAAGCTAGTTGCTTTCTGTCATTATTTCAGGGAATCTAGTGCATGATCTTATTCTGTTTGGGTTTTTGTAACCCAAGTCTGACGTGCATGATACGGGTTCTCAGAGGCTGTGTCAGGGCAACTATCATCTCACTCTCTCACCTGACCTTGATTAAGAACTTCAGTGCCTTTTATCCTCCAAGCAGTCAGGAATAGACAGCATCTACAGCAGACTCTGAAGTCTTAAGGGTCAGATAATAAAAGATGTGGGTAGTTGTTTCATCATCACTGGAGAGGAACCATGGTTTGAGGGCATCTATCAAAAACTCAACTTAAGCTGACCTTGGCTACATTTACGGTAGAAACATAAAAAGCACCTTGAAAAAAGATAGGTGTTGACTTTTCTTTATTGATTAGATTGTCCACAGTAAGCATTGCTGATTACATTTCACAATAAAGCTTTTAAGAGTATAGTTGACTCTATCTTTTATTACATATATGTAAATATATATACATATATTTCAGTTTCTCAAAACCATTTTTGCAATATCAAAATTATCAAAATAAAATTCTAAAGATGAGAAGTTGGTATGACTCAACAAAAACTTAAGAGTTAGGATTAATGGTTCCAATAAAGTTATTCTCTTTGTATTTTTGGAAATCTCCAAAACCTGTCAATTCAGATCAAAGTAGTATGAATCAATAATCAAACAAGTGTGATAGGGAGTCGGGCGGTAATGCAGCAGGTTAAGCGCAGGTGGAACAACTATAATAAAGAATTATGAATAAAACAGAGTAGACTACCTCTTAGCTGTAGAGACTCCAGACACTGTAAAATCTAAATTAAAATTAGCATTAATACAGGCAATATGATTCAAAGATATTAATCTTAACTGCCAAAATAATTTCTGTCACACATCTGACCAGATAGACATCATTTATACAAAACTCCAAAGCAAGGCAGCCTTTAAAATAATAATCTCTTTCACTGTGAGTTAAACAAACATCTAGTCACTGACTCAGACAAATGAAGTAACTCCTAGTTAAATAATGATTCTTTTACTTTTCAGAATGTAGGAACAACACAGTCTCACGTGTGTCTTCTTTATCAGCCGGGACAAGATAGAAAGGCAGATAGGCATACAAATGTCCCTGGTGCCACGGTATTCTCACGTGGTGCAGGGATTCAAAACTGGGCCATGTGCATAGGAAGAGAGATACCCTACTGTTAAGTTATTGTTCTAGTCCTCAAAAAATATTTTTTAAGATTTCTTTTTTTCATATTTATGACAGAGACTGAAATCAGAGCACTGTTTATTTTGGTATAGGTGGTCTCTGAAATTAAACCTATGGTCTCATGTCTGTGAGCCCTGCGCTCTCCCAGAGAAGCCAACTCCCTGACTGCCTGATGTTTTTGTGAACATAACTTTAATCTTATTTTATCATATTAAATATATCTGAGAGAGGGAGAGATCTCAGGAGAGTCTAGAATGGACACATGAGGTCTCCAGATTTGATCTCTAGCACTTCACATGCCAGAAACACTTTTAGCAAATGATTTTTAAATGTAAGACTAAAATATTTGTTGACATTTTTCTTAAATTGTTCAGAGCAGTTTACAAAAGTACTTCAAAGCACAGCAGCTTAGAAATAATGCACATGTATTATCTCACAGTTTCTAAGGATCAGTAACAAGGTTGTAATTAAGATACCCAAGAGGGCTATGGTCAGCTGAAGGCTTAACTGAAACAGTGCCTTTGCCTATACTCCGTATTGATTAGCCGGATTCGGATCTTAGGATGTTAATGGAATTGATAATCTAACTTCTTCTTTAGCTTTTGACCATAAATCCTCCTCAGTGAGAAGTGCCTCAGAGGAGCTTAGAAATGAAACATTCCCTATGTTTTAAGAAAACAAAAATCTGAAAGTAATCAAACCACTGAGGTTTACAAATGAGCCTTGTGGAGAAGAGAGAATGTAACTTTAAAACTGTCCACTTTCCTTTTTCTTTGTAACAACTCTTTCCCAATTAATGGTGAGAACATCAACTTCCTGGAAGAGACAGAGACAGAAGAAAGAGAGAGATCTAAGTTTGCTTCAGGGCTGGCCCTCTTGGCATATACTCTGTGGAATGCAGGTCACATTTCTAAGTTAAATATTTTTAGCTACTATAGCAACTGTCCACGGACTGTCTTTCTGTTATGGGTCATCAGGTATCTATGTCAGACTTCTATTTCTCCCTTAGTTTGTCCATAAAGTGATGGCAGCTTTTCATAAAATTGTGTGAATTTTTAAATGACCATCAGTGGCTGTATGATCCTGAAGTAAAGATTGAGCAGTCATAAGGTTATATAATCAAGAAATAAAACCAAGAATATAAAACGAGGAAGACATGCTTGGCAACACTTAATTCTGGAATTTGTGATTTTTAAAGCTATAAAACTGTCCTTCTATTTAATTTCACAAATTATATTAGCCAATTTCAGCTCGTATGTAGTCTTAATCCTGTTTTACTCTGATTATTTTACTTTCACAGACTCTTTACAAAAACTGATATGAAATTCTAATTTTCTTCAACAAAATATTTCTTTTCATCCATCAGTGAACATTCACACGGATTGGAATAGGTGGCTTTTTTTTTTTCCCCCTTTGACTGGGTAATGTAGATAATAAAAAAGTGGAAGTCTCAGTGGCAAACCACAAGAGACAGATTATTCCCCATATTTTCCAGCAAAGTGTCACACTCTAAAGCCAATGACTTGGACGAAATGCAGAAGAAAATATATAAGACTGCTAAGATGTGACTTCTACTCTACACCTTTAACAATGTCACATGGAGAGCCATTATTAAAAATAACCCATTTGTTTACCTCCCTTTTTAGACTAACATGATTTATCACTGATGTCTTGATGTCTCTCTTTTAGGAAAGACTTGTTGTTGCCCTTGACATTACATAATCCTTGTGTCAATCTAGCGACTCACTGCAGAGTAGTCATTATCCCCTAGAGAAAGGAAAACTTGACTTTTATGTTAGATTTTTTATTTATGTCTCTGGTGCAAACACAGGTATAGTTTTGCCTTTCCCTTACCCCGCCACCCAGGTTAAAGATAGAAAGGCAGAGAAGTAAAATGAAAGAGACCACAACACTGAAACTTACTGCAATGTGGTTGAGGCCAGGCTTAAATCTGGGTCTTGTACAAGACAAGACAGCACATTCTGCAAGTGTATTGTTTTGCTGTTCCCACAAATACACTTTTTTTAAACATTTATTTTATTTACTTATTCCCTTTTGTTGCCCTTGTTGTTTTATTGTTGTTGTCGTCATTGTTGGAACAAATACATTTTTAAAAGTAAGATGATCTGATAACATCCTATAGGGGTCTCTCTTTCTCTTCCCCTACCCCTCTGTTCTCTATTGATTTCTCATCTCTAACTAAAAAATAAATGAATATTTTCAATTAAAAAAATTTCAGGGAGTCGGGCAGTAGCATAGCGGGTTAAGTGTACATGGTGCAAAGTGTAAGGACTGGCCTAAGGATCCCGGTTCAAGCCCCCGGCTCTCTAACTTCAAGGGGGTCCCTTCACAGGTGGTGAAGCAGGTCTGCAGGTGTCTTTCTCTCCCCCTTTCTGTCTCCCCTCCTCTCTCAATTTCTCTCTGTCCTATCCAGCAGCAACAACAACAATAATAACCACAACAATGATAAAACATCAAGGACAACAAAAGGAAAACAAATGGCCTCCAGGAGTAGTGGATTCGTAGTGCAGGCACCAGACCCCAGCAATAACCCTGGATGCAAAAAAAAAAAAAGAGATTTCAGAATGAAGGTGTTTGACACACAGTATGATTTTTTTGTTGTTAGATTCAAAATAAATAATATTGCTAAGTCCTTTCAGATTTCAATTTTATATAAACACAAATTAAGATCATCAAAACACCATGCAATTATTAACTTTGGAAAAAGAATTAAAATATTCTTAGAAACTAGCTCAATTTGAAAAGAAATTTTGAAAAAGAAATGTTTCTTATTGTTTATAATTTTAAAAAAGTAATATACTCAAGTAAAAATAATACAGAAAAATGATTTAAAATAATCTAAGACTATCATGGAATGGATAGTAAGAATTTTTTATGTACACTTTATAATTAAAAAGGATCATACACATTGATGGCTACATTATTAAGTACCTTATTATTTGGTTTTTGGAGTTATCTAACTGCATTTGCACATTCACGAATTACATGGGACAGTTGGAAATCACTTCAACTGTTTGTTTTGTTTTGCTGTTGTCTCATAGGGAGAAGAAGAGGAAACAGATTAAGCTGACAATTTGAAAAGTAGATAGTCCATTTCATACAAAGTAGATAGTCCATTTCATACAAAAGTAGATAGCCCATTTTTGTAGCATGCTACAAAAAGATCTTAACATGAAAAAAAAAGTCACATTTAAATGGCAAAAGAATGGTAATATAAAATGAACAGTGAACCCCATCGAGATCCAGTTGGAATTTCTGGAAGCCCCAATTTATAAATGTTCTGGGTTTCAATGAAATAAAATGAAAAGCAAAACAATGGCAGCTTAAAGGTCACCTTCATTATCAAAAACAGTTCACAATATAAAATTCCACTTTTGCAAACAGAAAAATAACCCCCATCAATGTCTACACCTTAATGCCAGGTATCTGTGAATACGGTAGCTGTCAATAAGATACTGCAGATGTGATTAAGTTAAAGATATTTATGTCTTGCAATTATCTTGGGTTATCAAGGCAAGTCCTAATGTTATTGTCAAGCCACTAAAGAGGGAGGTAGAAAGGTCAAAATTGAAGATGAGTTTGGCAAAGGGATAGTGTTGCCTATTTTATCATGCACAGGGCCCGTGTTCCAGCTAGGCTCTTACTACTAAAGAAAGCTCTGCTACTGTGTTATCTTGCTCCCTCTAGACCCTCTTCTCTGTCTTGTTCTTTCATTCTGAAAAAAAAAAAAAAAGTTGGAATGCTTGGATCAAAGTGCTCTAAAGAGGAGAAAGAGTTATAAGTTAAGAAAAGCAAGAAGTTACTACAAACTAAATTAGTCAAGTGCATAGATTTTCCCCCCTACAATCTCCAAAAGAAGTGTAGCTTTGAAGAAGCTGATTTTAGTCTAAAAGATCTATTTCAGACTTCTAACAATGTCAAATACTTGTATTGTTTTAAGCCACTGAATTTGTGTCAATCATGACAATAGCAATGAGGAACTAATAAACTCATCACCCTGAATATATATTTTTTATTTTGCTCGTCTTCTATTTTTTTTTAATTTCATTATGGTTAACCTGCTGGTATTGTTCTTAGGTTAATTCAGAGAGACCATAAGCACTGCAAGTCTTTTCTTTTAAATGTTCACTTTAGTGAAGTGAAAAAAATTTTTTTAATTACTCAGAAGAAATGATAGAAAATGTTGTAAGATTTTTTAAATATTTATTTATTTGTTTATTCCCTTTTGTGGCTCTTGCTTTATTGTTGTAGCTATTATTGTTGTTGTTGATGTCGTCATTTTTTGATAGGACAGAGAAATGGAGAGAGGAGGGAAAGACAGAGAGAGGGAGAGAAAGATAAGACACCTGCAGACCTGCTTCATGGCCTGTGAAGCGACTCCCCTGCAGGTGGGGAGCCGGGGGCTCAAACTGGGATCCTTACTTCAGTCCTAGGGCTTTGTGCCACTGGCACTTAACCCACTGTGCTACCTCCGGACTCCCTTGTGAGATTTTTTTTAATAGAATCTTTAGGACTAGAGGTCCCTAGTAGAAACCTTCAGTAATGAAATTATGATGAATCACAGTAATTATAAAGAAATCATTAGTAGGATGTCAATAGAAAGTGTCCAAAGAAAAACTGAATGATAGACATCCTCGTAACTACTTCCTAATTTTTCATGTGGCAGTCCTTTCAGGAGAGGTGTAAGGCAACTGAGGGAATTGTTTATACATGTCTGTCTTCTTCTGAGATAATGGCCCCCACATTTAACTTCCTGCTAGTTGTTTGTATGTTTTTCAAGATGTCAAGGAACTAATAACCTTAGACAATAACTTGCTCAAATCAACTCAATTTAGGGAGAAAGAAAAAATTAAAAATATATATCCAGTTATCATTTTGACAACAAAATCATACTGAAAATTATGATTAAGTCCATCATTCCCAACGTACTAGAAGATTATAGAGCTATATGAATTAACCAAACATTAGATTTGCTTAGTCAAACAATCAAGACTGTGGAGTTATAAACTTTCTTTTTAAAGATTTTATTTATAAAAAGGAAACACTGACAGAACCATAGGATAGTAAGGGTACAACTCCACACAATTCCCACCACCAGAACTCCATATCCCATCCCCTCCCCTGATAGCTTTCCTATTCTTTAATCCTCTGGGAGTATGGACCCAGGGTCATTGTAGGATGCAGAAGGTGGAAGGTCTGGCTTCTGTAATTGCTTCCCTGCTGAACATGGGAGTTGACAAGTTGATCCATACTCCCAGTCTGCCTCTCTCTTTCCCTAGTGGGGCAGGGTTCTGGGGAATCAGAGCTGCAGGACACATTGGTTGGGTTGTCTGTCCAGGGAAGTCTGGTTGGCATCATGCTAGTATCTGAAACCTGGTGGCTGAAAATAGAGTAAACTTACAAAGCCAAACAAATTGTTGACTAATCATGAACCTAAAGGCTGGAAATAGTGCAGATGAAGAGTTGAGGGGTCCTCCATTTTGTAAGTAGCTGGTAGGTATATTTTAGTTATATTTCAAAGGGCCTGTGGCTATACTAGTTTTTTCTTCTTCTTCTCCTTCTTCTTTTTTCCGATCCTGAAATCTGATATGCAGGTAGATCCATGTTATTGTCTGGGGAGATGATGTCATGATTGGAAAAAGGACCAGAGAGCTGCATCAGGAAAGAGAGTAGCTCCCAAATATGGGAAAGGTATATAAATATTGTGATTATAAACTCTATTAATTTGATGTGATCTGGGCCCATATTCAGCTTAGGAGCCTATGTGACCTCTGCATTCCTGTAGATCTGAGCTCACATTCTGTGGTCATGATTAGGAACATTCCAAGCTGTTCCAATCTCAGGACCCATCTTCCTCAGGTGTAGCATAGAGTATGTTGTCCAGACTCCCTTCAGAGGATGGAACATTCTCTACCGTTGTTGATCCAAGTTGAGGACAAGGTCCTATGGGGGCCACAAAGGGGTCTATTTTGTTTTTCCTGATAGAGATGACTGGTAACAGTGACAGAGAATTAATTCGAGGTCTAGGCCCATCATTTCTTTTTGGGAATCTCAGGACTCCCCAAATCTCAGGGCCCCAGCTGATGGGGTGGCCTGATAGTGACTAAAGAGTCATCATTAAGTACACCAGTCTCTTGCCCTTATTCAGCTTTTGCAGTCCTTGCTTTGATAAGGTTAACTTTGGAGTGAGTGAGAGAAGTGCATTGAACAATATTTTTGATATACTGCTGTATCCGGTTGGCCTGGATCTTGTTTAATATTTTGGCTTCTATGTTCATCAGAGATATTGGTCTGTAGTTTTCCTTTTTTGTTGTGTCCCAATTTGCGTTTGGTATCAGGGTGATGTTGGCTCATAGAAGGAGGAAGGGAATGTTCCTGTTTCTTAGATCTTGTGAAAGAGCTTTAGAAGTATAGGTACTAACTGTTTCCTGAAGGTTTTATAAAATTTGTTTGTGAAGCTATCTGGTCCAGGACTTTTGTTGTTGGGGAGGATTCTTAATAACTGTTTCAATTTCTTTGTCTGTGATTGGTGCATTTGGGTTTTGTAGTTCTTCTTGGTTCAGTTTTGAAAAGGCATATGTTTCTAGGAGTTCTTCCATTACTTCCAGATTCTCTAGCTTGGTGGCATATAGGAAAAAAGGGAAGCAAGAATAGCCAATGATGCAAATCTACTATCCACTATAAATTCTAGGGATAGCAAGAGGAGAAAAGGAAGTAGAAAAGAGAGAGAGAGAGAGACACACACACACACACAGACTCCACTCTGAGTCAGATTTCTTCCCCCAAAATAATTCACAAAAGAGTATCAGTGAATTCAGAAAGCAAAAACAGGAAGGAAGAAAATAAAAACAAGAGCAGTGAAAGGAAAGAGGTTTTTCTTGTTGTTGTTTGGTTGGTTTTTTAATTAGCTAGGAGAAGAGAAAAAGGAGAATGGAGGGAAGATGGAGAGACAAGTTCCTCTCACAATGGATAGGACCCCCAGTCACCTATCAATGGAAAAAAACAACATTTAATTTTGGTCAGCCTGAAGACGGAGAAGAGAAAAGGTACACGTGTATATAATAATAGTAATAATAGAATAAAATGGAGTAAAAACCCTGACAGTCAGTCTGCTGCTTGGACCACTCCAGATTGGCTGCCAATTATAAGAAGTATCAAAAAACAAACAAACAAACAAACAAAAAACCCTCCAGGTAGTCTTCTTTCCCAGGCAGGGCTGAGGCTCTGATTGATCAGGTATTTTGTCACTCAGATAGAGCTCCAGCCACAGAGAGAGAGAGAGAGAGAGAGAGAGAGAGAGAGAAGGGAAACAAGAAGAAAAAGGAGTGCAACGACACCCCCAGTGAGCCAGGAATATTGCTAAAGAAAATAGCTCAACCGGTGGCCTGCTAGGAGGGGGTGTCCAACCCTTGGGGGCTGGTTCTGAGGTGGGAGGGTGAGTTCAGAAATAGTCAAGCCAAAGATTTTCCTTTCTTTGTCCTTTTGGCCTCCCTTTGCCAGCCCAAGAGTGGGTTATAGGACTCCTTTTTGGCTTCACCCTGACCACCCTTGTTCACCCTCTTACTGAGGACCCAGCATCCTACCCTCTCCAGAGAATCCCAGGTTGTAAGCTGCTTCTCTTTGGAGCTCAGGCCTGCTGTTGTTTCCAAGTTGCCATCTTGGCTCCGCCCCCCTGATTTAGATACTTTCAAGTATGTTTGCCTGTAGTTCGCTTTGCTCAAACAAGTTGTTTGAGGAAAAGAAGCAAAATTATCCAGAGTGACTGATGCTTCTGTGATAGTAGAGTAATGCAAATTTCTTCAAGATTATCAGTGAACTTGAATGTCACCTCTCAGGTCATAGGGGCAGTGGTGGATATCTCATTAAAGTCTGACATTGTCTGTTTTGTAACTTCTGGAAATTTATGCTCAACCTTCTAAACTCACAATTATAAACCCACCCTTCACCTTCAGGTTGAAGTTCTTGTTTTCGCCAACCATATGTTTTTAATTCCATTCTGGAATTTCACTTATTCCTCCTCCTCACTAGACTCACCCAGCTTTCTCATTTCACCCACACACTTGGGCCATAAATTCTCTTGCCCTCTGCTCCATACTTCTTACTCATGACCAGTCAATCAAACGCATTACATTTCTAGTTCAAACTCCCCCCCCCCCACCCCCGCAGGGTTCTCACGGTGGCTCAGTGCCTGCACTATGAATCCACTACCCCTAGAGGTCTTTTTTTCCCCATTATTAAAAAAAAAAAAAAAGCTGAATAGGACAGAAATAAATTGAAAGAGGAGAGTATGATAGAGATGGGGATAGAAAGACAGACACCTGCAGACCTACTTCACTGCTTGTGAAGTGAAACCTCTTACAGGTGGGGAGGCAGGGGCGCGAACAGGTATCCTTACAGGATCCTTGAGCTTTGTACTTTGTGCACTTAAGCTGGTGTACTACCCACCCACTCCATCTACCTCCATGTTTAAACTCTTGTTTCAAGTCTGGAAAAGTTCTCAATTCAGTTTCTTTCTTTCTTTTTTTAAAGGTTTTTTTTTTTTTTAAATAAATTGGGAGGGGAGTGGAAGACAGAGGGAAAGAGACAGAGAGACACCTGCAGCCCAGCTTCACCACCTCTGAAGCTTCTGGAGGTGAGGACCAGGGGCTTGTAAGTATGTGCTTACAACTAGGTGCACCATTAGTTAATCCTTCCAGGTTTTCTCTAGAGATTAGATTCTCCTTATGCAACTATATATCTAAGGGTCTTTAGTCAAAAATTGATGCTATTTACTAGCATAGGTGAAATGAGTGTTTTTTTTTTTTTTCTTAAAACTCAGCATAAAAAGGAACTTTCTGGTACTTGAAAAGAATAACTCTGAAAGATAAAAACCAGAGAATATGACCAAGGTGTGACACCTGAGATATAACTTGACCTTCAGTGGATGGCATGTCTAAAGAAGGAAGATGAAGATCTCTAACTTGTTACAGGTTGGTCTGTCAAGTAACATCTAGTTAGTGGAATATTAAAAAAAAAAAAAGTGATTTCAGTCTTCAGGTTAAAGCCAAAGTTAAAGAGGGGAAGTAGTTAATATCCCAGTCATAAAGTATCACTAATTCAAATAAAAAATTATAATAAATAACTGGTGAAGCTCAAGATAATATTTCTTTTTTTTAAATATTTTTTATTTTATTTATTTATTCCCTTTTGTTGCCCTTGTTGTTTTATTGTTGTAGTTATTATTGTTGTTGTCGTCGTTGTTGGATAGGACAGAGAGAAACGGAGAGAGGAGGGGAAGACAGAGAGGGGAAGAGAAAGACAGACACCTGCAAACCTGCTTCACCGCCTGTGAAGCGACTCCCCTGCAGGTGGGGAGCCGGGGTTCGAACCGGGATCCTTATGCCGGTCCTTGTGCTTTGCGCCACCTGCGCTTAACCCGCTGCGCTACAGCCCGACTCCCTCAAGATAATATTTCTAATCCATTTTCACGTCAGCTATTAAACTCAAGCAAAGAGTACTAAAGTCCTAGGTTCCTAGGAATATATCTAAAATAGACATTCTAGCTTCTAGGGTACCTAATATCATTGGCTTTAATCCTACTCTTTGGTCCCTATTTATTAAACATTTTGTCCTACTTTTTTATTTTTACATTTTATTTTACTAGTGATTTAATAATGGTTAACACTATCATAAGATCATAGGGGTATTTTCCATACCTCACCCACTCCCACCTTTCTTTTCCTTTTCTTTCTTTTCTTTTCTTTTTTTTTTTTATAAAATGGAAACAGGAGCAAGACCATAGGATGAGAGGGGTACAACTCCACACAGTTCCCACCACCAGAACTCCGTATCCCATCCCCTCCCCTGATAGCTATGCTATTCTTTATCCCTCTGGGAGTATGGACCCAGGTATGTTATGGGATGCAGAAGGTGGTAGGTCTGTCTTCTGTAATTGCTTCTCCGCTGAGCATGGGCATTGGCAGGTCAACCTATACTCCCAGTCTGTCTCTCTCTCTTTCCCTAGTAGGGCAGGGATCTGGGGAGGTGTGGCTCCAGGTCATATTGGTGGGATCATCTACCCAGGGAAGTCCAGTTGGCATCATGGTAGTATCTGGAATCTGGTGGCAGAGTAATGAAGCTGATGAGTTGACATTCCATGCCTGACATCTCTGGATGCAGTCCGATGTGAAATATGCCAAGATGGTACTGGTTGCATTGATTGGGCTGGGATCAACAGATGAAGTATCAGTTGGTATGAATTGGGAGAAGCATGCAAGAAAGTGAGCCTCACCCTAGAGGTTTCAGGACTGGGAGAAATGTGGGCTTTATAAAAGAGAAAAGGGAAAGTTCCTGCTGTCTTAGGGTTTAAGAAGGCAATAGTTAGTTATAGTTATAACCAAATCATTCGGCAATTGGGTTAACTTTGAAAATCTCATTGTTAGGATTTGCTGTAGCATATAAGACCTCACCATAATTTATATCCTTTTATGCTATTTACTAATAGCTGTATCTCACAAAGGAACACCACCAGTTGCTTCTGTTCTCCCTGGTCTAACTTTATACCTTACTGCCTTTCAGCCACCAAGTTGCAGATGTTACTACAATTCCATTCTGGCTTCCTGGGCAGACGACCTCACCAACATGTCTTAGAACATCACCTCTCCAGAGCTCTAACCCACTAGAGAAAAATAAGAGTTATGCTTGGGGTATGAATCAGTCAGCCAACATCTATGTCCAGTGAAGAAACATTACAAAATCTAGAATTCTTTACTTCTGCAGCAACCCCAAAAGAATTTTGGTCCATATTCCTAGAGGGGGGGAAATGTTAGGAGAAGATGACCAGAGTGCTCTGAACCCCGATACACCAGGAACTGGAACTTTTGTACCTAGGAACCTTTGTTTTTACCCCATCAATGAAAGGGAAGAGAATTTGAAGATCACTTGAGAAAGTCAGCCCCTGTTTCTTTTACTTGAGTGAGAAGTAACAAGGAAAGACATCCGGAAGTTGTCATAGATGTAGCTGTAGCTTAAAAAGGATGTCAAGGCGGGGCCTTAGAAATAAATAAAAATAGGCATCAGCTTCCAAATAGGGTTATTCACTTTGCTCACTGGTCTACATGTTTCACTGATGCATGCCTTCTTGTTTTCCTGGTTAAAAGTTTAAGATATCGGTGGGGGTTGAGGGGGGGGACCTTATAAGGAATACTTAGATTTGGGGGGGAGTCTTTAACAGTGGCAAAGCACTCACTTGAGTCTTATCAATATGAACAGATGAGAAAGAGGAGAAGGAGGGGGAAAGGGATAGAGAAAAGAAGAAGAACAAGGAGGAGGAGAAGAAGGTGGTCACACTTAGTGAAGCAAGGAAGTGAAGGACAACTATAGGATAATTTCACTCATGTGTAGTATATAGAAAATTGAAACACATCAACTTGAAAAGAGAAAAAAATCATATAAGGGGTCAGCCAGTGGTGCACCTGGTTAAATGCACACATTACAGTACACCAGGACCCAGAGTTAAGCCTCTGGTCCCCACCTGCAGGGGGGAGCTTCACAAGTAAGTGGTAAAGTAGGTCTGCAGGTGTCTCTCTGTCTCTTTCCTTCTCAATCTTCTGCTTCCTTTTCAATTCCTCTATTTCTATCCAATAAATAAAAAATTTAAAAGAAAAATAAAAACACATCCAGGCAACTCATATCTATGACCTTGGAAGAATCATAGTGATTACTATTGGATGGGGGTGGGGGCACAGACTTTTGGTGGTTGTAGCAGTTTAGAACTATATCCCTCATATCAGAGCTTGGAAATTGCACTGAAATACATTCTGCAAATGAAGTATCAGGAATTGCAGTTCATCACAACCTAGAAGTACATGGATAAATGGATAGTAGGGACTGTCTAAAGAATAGTCATGGAAGAAGATGAAGGATCCTTAACCTATTTGGGAAAACTTAATCTTATACTGTTTCATACATACAAATCTCTTTTTTTTGGCAATATATATTTTTTAATTTCTTTACTGGGGATTAATGGTTTAAAGTCAATAGTAAAATACAATTGTTTGTACATAAATCTCTTTTTGACACACTTTGTAGTCAGTATTTAGGATGGTTCAAGGTCAAGGCCAAGAATTTCATACATCACCAAGGAAGGTATGGTGCCCAATAAAAGTTCCATATTCCATGGACCTTCCAGCAGAATCTAAAAGAGAAGTACTAGAATATCACTACCCTCAGGTAGAACTGGTGAAGACCCAGGGGAAAAGAGTATTTAGTTCCTGTGGGAAAATACTCTGAATTCAATAATACATGATATAATTAATAAGCTATAACACTTATATGATCCTTTTGCTTGCAAGAAATGGTGTTTGGATTTCTTTCTCAAGGACGATTTCATGTCATGGTAATGGGATAGAGATGAAAGAGGAAAAGAGGTAAGAAGACTATCCAGCTTTAGAGTTTAACTCTTTAAGGTCAGGAGCACAGAGAGTTTAAAGTGTGGTAGTGTTTGAATAACTGGCTTAGGAACCTACAAAGGGGCGTGAATCTAGAGTGGTGGGAGTGGGGATGGAGTTAAAGGCCAAATTTCTCAGGATATACAGGGTGAACTATCTAGATACCAACTTCTTGAGAAAAAGATCCTTGACATCGGCACTTGACTAAATCTCCTAAATGGTCATTTTATTTATTTATTTTTTTCACAGTGAGAGGTTTCAAGACTACTGTCCTAACAAAAGCAAGGATGGAAAAGTAAGTGTAAGCCATGGAGTTGGCAGGCAGCAGAGAGTGAGAGAATTTAAGAGAGGAAGAAAGTACAAGGGGTGAGCTCAGCCACCTTAGTTCATAAATGACAAATAATAATCAGTTACATAGTCAGGGTCTTCTTGTATAACTTACAATATATCACCAATGACTTAGGTGAAATGAATTTAAAATCCTAAGACTAGATTCAAGTCCTGGTTTACAATTTATTGGACATGTGGTCTTGGTAGGTCACTGGGAAAATATTAAATCAAAGATAGTTCTAAAGATCAGATGAACTCATATATGTTTTAGAGAACACAGTTCTACAGAAATACATTTTACCAATATATATATGTAAGTTAAGAGAGACTCCATATACTAGGTTAACATTGTAAAGTCCGCATAAAAGTATTTCCTTCCCTCTACGTGGATCTTTATAGTAATAAGACAAAGACTAAACTAGAAAGACTTCAAAGATACTTGGAGATTGGAATCGGAGCTGCATCTCCAATCTGATGTGGACCATCCTCCTTTATGTCACGTTAGATAACAATCTTAATGGCTTTTGAAGCACTAAACAAATCTGGTGGGCAACGTGCCCAAAAGTCCTTCTAAATAATTGTGGTCTAGCTCCACAAAGCATGATTACATTCTCAAGAAGATCACTGAGTTGCCAGATCTTATACACTCCCAAGAGTTATCCACTTTACTTAATAAGATTTCCATTATAGAAAGGCACAGAACATTGTAATCATCCATCAATAGGTATTTGTTAAAATATCATCCCTGGAAACTTTTATAATTTGGCATTACATGTGCTAGCTCAGATTTTAAGCTCAATATCCCAAGTTAGGGATATTTTGGATAAAATCTTCAAACTTGGGAGTCTGGCGGTAGTGCACATGGCGCAAAGCGCAAGGACCAGCGTGAGGGTCCCAGTTCGAGCCCTGGCTCCCCACCTGCAGGGGAGTTGCTTCACAGGTGGTGAAGCAGGTCTGCAGGTGTCTCTCTTTCTCTCCCTCTTTATGTCTTCCCCTCCTCTTTCCATTTCTCTCTGTCCTATCCAACAACAATGAAATCAATAACAACAATAATAACTACAACAATAAAACAACAAGGGCAATAGAAGGGAATAAGTAAATAAATATTCAAAAAAATCTTCAAACTTACTATTGTCCAACTGATTGACTAGGCTTATTCAGGCTTATCCTATTTGATGAAAAGGAAAGGAAAGTTATGGAGGTCAGGCAGTGGTGGACCTCGTTAAGCATACGCATTATAATGCACAAGGGACCAGGTTCAAGCCTCTGGTCCCCACATGCAGGGAGGGAACTTCATGAGTAGTGAAGCAGGGCTGTAGGTTTCTCTCTCTGTCCCTTTTCCTTTCTGTCTCTCCCTCCCCTCTAAATTTCTCTCTTTCTCTATCTAATAAATAAATATAAATAAATAAAAGAAAGGTTATCATGGATCTATAGAATAAATAACAGATAATTCAGAAGTTGCTACCAGAGAGACAACTTTTGGATAAACCACGATAACAATAATGTTTGTAAGGATTATGTTGAGACTTTGCAGAGTGATTTTTAGGTATTACTTTGCTTCTGGCAGTAATTCTGTGTAATAAAGAATTAACTAGCACAGAAAAAGGTACAGTTGCTTCTTTAAGATCCTATGGTAGGCAATGACAATCAGGTTATTTTATTTTATTTTATTTCCACCATACTTATTAGTAGGGTTCAGTACCTACACAACAAATCTACTGCTCCTAGTGGCCCTTTCCCCCCAATTTTATTTGCTAGGGTAGCGAATATGAGAGAGAAAGGGGAGAGAAAGCTCAAACATCTGCAGTACTACATCAGTGCTCGTGAAGCTTCCCTCCTTCAAGTGGGACTGGGGCTTGAACTCAGGTCCTTAAATATGGCTCAGTCAACCAGGAGCATCACCACCTGTGCCCAGTAATCAAGATTTTAACTCAAGACAGTCTTTTAATTCACAGTAGGTAATTAGCCACTGCACAGAGCGTTTCCTAAAACATGAAATTGTTTACAATACACCAAAAGCATAAAGTTACTTTTCTCTGATATGAAATGTAATTTGGGGGTGGGGTTAGTACCCCTGTTTGAGAACACATGTTACAGTGCACAAGGACCCAGGTCCAAGCCGCTGGTCCCACCTGCAGGGGGAAAGCTTCATGAGAGGCGAAGCAGTGTTGCAGGTTTCTCTCTTTCTCTCTCCCTTTCTGCCTCCTTCATGATTTTTCTCTGTCTCTACGCAATAAGTAATGAATAAGCTAAATATTAAAAAGAAAGAAAGAAACGGTATTTCTTTGAAAGCTTTCTTGAGTAGTAGCTCCAATTTTTCTATTCTGGAATAATGAGAGATATAGAGAAGAATGTCAGTGAGGAGTGAAATAGTGTTCATCAACAATAAAATACTCACATTAAATTTCCTCAGACTTGCAACTCTTGGGGTTCATTTCACAGAGTAGGAAAGAGAACCTCAATATTAAGTGATTTATCCGACTTCACATTCCTACATAGTGATAAAATCAGGTTTGAATTCCAGTCCATTTGAAAACTGTGTCTCTGCACTTACTCAACATACCATGGTGGCCCCAATTATATTTTAGGGTAGAGATGTTGAGTAGGAAGTCAAATATCCAGTCTTTTGTCTTAAATAGGTCACCCACCATCCAAGGAATGCTATATAAGTTGCTCACTTCACATATCAAAATGCATAAAGCTACTGCAGACAGAGCAACCATAAGTGAACTTGCAAAAAAAAAAAAAAAAGACAGTTTACTGTCCTTTGGATTTTTTGACAACTAGATTGATTTGTAGAGAGAGATGCAGAACATTGATGGAAGGTGTGGTAACATACGTGTGTGTGTGTGTGTGTGTGTGTAACGTACTTTAGTAAAGCACAATTAAATCACTCAAAAATAATAATTTAAAAGATGAATACAACAGCCCTGCTTATCCTACAATTTATTTCCATTGTATATAGGTTTCCTACACACAGAGTTTAATAATGGCAGCTAATTGTCAAATACATATATATATATATATATATATATATATATATATATGCCTTAAATAAAATCAAGTTAACATATGGTTTTCAATAAACACAAATAAACTTGCATTGCAGTATACGGAAAAAAAAAAAGTATGACTTTAATATGTGAACAACAGCCCAGAAAACACAAATTAAATTGTATGAACAGAAGTTCGCTACGATCATCGAATCTTTGCTGAAAAAATACTGAACAAAGAGAGATTTCAATATGTACACTTGCTATAAGACAGGCAAATGGTTATTTTTAAAGCAAAGTGAAAACATTAAAGGTTTTTAAATGTGGAGTTGTGTCTCATGTCATTTGACAGTCAAAGAGGCTGCACAGTGATGAGAATCCTCAGACACAGTCAGGAAGGGATAATCAGCATTTGAGTCATTTGCATATGTGCCAAATTTCAAAGTGAGGTAGGTATGAAAAACATGACTAAACATTAACCAGACTCTTAAGTGTATGTCCTTTGCTAATTAATATCCTTTTGCTTTCCTTAAGTTCTTAAATGGAGCTACTTTCTCTATGTGGACACAGTCATAGAAATGTCTTACATGCCTACATGCATTGGTTTTTCCCAATAAGTGATTTTCCTTTATATCTATCTTGGCACTGTCCATTACATAACTTCCCTCATCATCATCTCATTTTGCTTCCAGAAACATACTCTCAAATGCTTGTCTATGTCATAAATACTCTCGGTGGATGCTGTCCAACTCAGCTATGTGCAGAATTGCTGAGCTATAATGTGCTACCAACTCTAATATTTATAATGCCTTCTGGAATCATACCAGCATTAGCCATTTATAAAATACCAACAATGGCTACTCAGTATCTAGAAATGGCGATTACATTTCACTGCTTGCCAAACAACAGGCCTTTCTGAGATCACTTTTCTTTTTCTTTTTTTTTGGGGGGGGGGGTTTCTGGGAGAATACAGTATTGAGATCTATGGTCAGTTGCCAAGGGCAGGCTAGTGGTAGATATTTTTTTCCTAAATTATTTTATTATATTGAGGATTTGCCTCAGGACAAAATGTTCTGCAGAGACCAATATGTGAATAAATTTATAAATATACTTTTACATGGTAACTTCTAACCTCATTCCACCTTGCAGTGTTCTTGCAATTTATTCACACTTAGCAAGGAGATTTTGAAACCTCATTGAAAAGGCAAACAGCAGGCCTATTTTTCATTGGAAAGATGCAAAATTCTATTTTCATAATGGATCCAATCCTCTACTTTTTATGAATTTAAACTAAATTCAAATACAGGGAATATAATAGTGAAACACAGTCTGCCACTTGTGACAGGGATTAATGCTATGTTGTAATGTGTTGGGCAGTTTCTACATTATATAAACAGTGAGAAATAGATATATGCTTACAAATAAGGTAAATTGAATATTAAAGTTCCCTAGGAACTTTAAAATAATCTCACTCTATTATTATTTTTTCCCTTGACTACATCTAATTTCCATTTGTTCCACAAGAAAATCATTTCAGAATAATGTTTTTACTAAGTATTCAATAGAAAATAAGATGCTCTAAACTTAAGGCTCTCTGTCATGTCCTATGATCTGTTTCCATACTCTAAAAAAGTACTATAAATTTAGAGCAAACTAGCAAAATATACACACACACTACATATATATGTGTTTGTATCTTATTGTAGGAAGAGTGTGAGCTTGGGAAAATAATAATTGATCAGAATCACATTTTACAGCAAAAGTCTAAAGATAATGTTTGTCAACTGGGGCCATGTGGTGGCACAGCTGGTTAAGTGCACACATGGTTATGCGCAGGGACCCAGGGTTCAATCTCCTGATCCCCACCTGCAGGGGGAAAGCTTCAGGAGTGGTGAAGCAGGGCTGCCGGTGTCTCTCTGTCTCTCTCCTTCTCTATTTTCCCCTTCCCCTCTCACTTTCTCTCTGTCTCTATTCAATAATAAATTCATTACTTGGGAATATCTGTAGATCAGATCTAGTCAGGCAAGGTCATATGGATTCCCCACACCCTGCATTCTGACAAAAAGTTCAGCCCCCTGGTGAGTTTAACTCCATGGGGGCCTCTTTCTCTCTGGCCTCTCCTGTTTCCCAAATAAGCCTCCTGTGGCCTGGGGGTTTGGCTTGGGGGTACAATGGGAGACTGACCACTCCGCTCTCTTTTGTCCTTTTCAGCTATACAATTTTAATAGGTTACTCAAGGTAAAATAAAATTATTTCAATCATAAGATTATTAGATGATCATGAAAGACATTAACACTCTCCTGTCAAACAAATATCCTGTCAATAATAGGTTATCTTCTTTGACAAGTCTGCAAAGCATGGTTCTGATGAATGTTAAAACAAGCATTTCTCCTAAGCCAAAAAACTCAACCTTGAATTTCAGCTTCAATATCATGACACCTGTTAACTTAAATCCTTCCAAGCATGGCTAAGTTCATGACATTTGTCTAAGGTAAGGTTTGTATTAGATGGAATCTCACATATTTGTTTTCCAATAAAAATATAAATCCTTTTAAATTTTGACTATATGATATAGAATAAAGAACCTCAAAAGGATCTTGAATCAATGTCCCAGCAATCTTAAGTGTCTCTGTTACATGAGACCCATTTAAGACTCCTGACTGACTAGACTGTAAAACAATAAAGTTCTGCAATTTTCCGTAGATAAATTTGTGTTTATTTGATTTGATATCTAAGAATAACTAATGTAACAGTACCATGTGTGTCAAGAAATAATTATTCTGTTGGTATTTTGGAAATGGGAAAGGAAGGATATAACTTTTAAGGAAGAGCTTTGCTCACAGGAAATCTGACCTGACTTAAAGGAGTAAGGAATATAGACTGGGCTTAAGGCTGACAGCATTCCTCGAGCAGAGCCGTTCACAAAGATGAGTCCAGGAGAGGTATCTGATAAAAGCAGGAGAAGCGAAGAAGGAAAGCACTGGAATTAAGTCTGGAATAGAAATGTATTTTTAAGGTCTTTGCATGCAAGATGAGAAGTTTGAGCTATCAACGGAAATTTATTTCAACCTACTCTCACAGAACAGCTACTTGAGTTTCTCTATTAGGGTAGCAAATGCTGACATCACTGCATCTTACCACTCCCCAGCATACTTCTTCAGAAAGATCAAGAGCATCAGCTACAAAAATAAGAATTAACTTTTATGGAGTGATTACCAAAAGGCACACACTGTACTTAGGAATGTATTCATGTTACATACTTTAATCCTTATAAACAAACCCTCTTTTCAAATGAGCAAATTGAAGCTTAAAGAGATTTAACTAGCTTGCACCTGGACACAGACCTAACCAGGGGCAAATCCAGCATTCAAACTCAGACAGAAGTGGCCAGGCAGTGGTGCACCTGGTTGAGCACCTATGTTATCAAAAGCCAGTCAGTGAAATCCTACAGTCCAGAGTCTCCAGCATTTTAATACAATGCCACCCATGGCATGCACATGCAATTTGAGCTCCTTACCTAGAGAATATTGATTAATGTCTATGCCACTAGGCACCTACAGATACAACAGAAATTATGTGTGCACCTCTAGTAAGAAAGCAGCTGGATTCTCCTGGAATTTAATTGGTATATTGCCTTGACTTGAAGAAAATGCAACAACTGAAAATATCCTACTTAAGAGAAATAATGAATGAACACACATAGAAATACTGATGTTGAGAAAAAAGAGCATCTAGATATTAGCTCTGACTGATGATAAAATCCTTCAAAGAGTGGCCAGGTGGTGGTGCACCAGATTGAGCACACATGTTACAATGTTTAAGGGCCTGGTTCAAGCCTCCAGCCCCCACCTGTAGGGTGAGGTGAGTGGTGAAGCAGGGATATAGGTCTCTCTCTCTCTCTCTCTCTCTCTCTCTCTCACACACACACACACACACACACACACACACACACACACTTCCCTCTCGATTTCTGGCTTTCTCTATCCTATCAATAAAGATAATACCAAAAAAATTGTAATCCCTTAAAGAAGCAATCACTAATCTGTATTCTACTTCATCCAACCTGTCAGGTAGGAGACTTTGTTGAAATCTAGAACATGAAGCTGGTTTTTGTAAATTCAAAATCTGAACTTTGAGAGGAATTTATTAACAAATGCATTGGCTCATATACTCAAAAAATGTCAGTGCATGTAAAATATCCATCCATTTGTATTAAATGGAATGACAGGCATGACAGATTCTGTAAAAATTAAGATATATTAAACTGTTATTTGAAATTGAATTAGTTTTCATGACAATGACTTATGCAGAAAATAAAATGTGGCTAATGTATTATTGATGGTAAATAGTAATACAATTTGTCTTAAAAGTTATCACAAATAACTACTTATCCTCTTAAAGTCCAACAGTCTTTCAGAAGAATGTATTTCAGCTGTTTTTAAATTGGATTTGATTTCTACAATAAGTTAACCCTCTCATCCCCATCCATGTTACTTAATTTCCCCCTTCACATGTAAGTGAAGTTACAACAGTGTTTACCTCATAACATTATTGAGACAATCCTGGTAATATTTTTCACTCAGAACTGTAAGAATAATAAAAGGAGAAAGGGAAGAAATATGGCAACTATAAACCATGATTGCCTGTGAGTGTGCATAAATCCAGAGCCGATATATAAAAAAAAATCTATCTTTGTATCTTAGGCATCTGCTTTTAGAAAAATGAGGATACTTATTTATAACTTTAAGAAATAGTATCAGAGGAGGGGCAGGCGGTGACACACTGGGTTAAACACACATAGTGCAAGGAACCGCTCAAGGATTCTGGTTCGAGTCCCCCAGCTCCCTATCTGCAGGGGGGTTCACTTCACAAGAGGTGAAGCAGGTCGGCAGGTGTCTATCTTTCTCTCTCTTATCTTTCACTTCCCTCTCAATTTCTCTCTGTCTCATCCAACATCATCATCATCATCATCATCATCATATAAAAAATGGCCCTAGGAGCAGTAGATTCATAGTACAGGCACCGAGCCTCAGAGCTATCCATGAAGAAAAATAAATAAATAAATAAACAAACAAACATTGTTATACAGCTCATTTACAAATTTGGAATTTTAAAAAGTTGACTGAGTGGATGAAAATGATGTGATATATTAATTTATAAAATGGAGTACTATTCAGCAATGAAGATGGATTTCTGCCATTTATACATTTGTACCTGGATGAGCCTAAGTGTATTAGGTGAAATAAGCCACATAAAAGACAGATATTCTACAGTTGTAGTTACATGTATTACATATAGAAAAAAAGAAGTAAATGAAACTACAGTCACCTTTTGAACTATCAACAAACTGATTAGTGACTACCTGTATGAAAAGAGGAAGTCAATCAGTTGGGTGAGGTGGATGTAAATCAGGACAAAGGGAACATAAATACTGACTTGTACAAGTGTTTTTGTTATCTTTATGTATTGGACAGAGATAGCCAAAAATCAAGAGGAAGGGGGAAACAGAAAGGGAGAGAGAGAGAGAGAGAGACCTGCAGCACTGCTTCACCATTCCTGAAGCTTACCCCTGCATGTAGGGCTGGGAGCTTGAACCAGGGTCCTTGCTCACTGTAGTGTGTGAGCTTAACCAGGTGCACCACCACCGAACCCAAAATATTAATTTTTTAATGGTGCCTACATAACACCTCTGTGCAATGAGATTTCAGTGATAGCATTCTGCAGCGGCATAGAACAGTATTTGCATGCTAGAGTCCCCAGGTTCTGTTCTCAGCATAGCATGTGTTGGGATTGTGTTCTGGTATCTCTTAGTCTCCATCTCATGGAATAAATAAATCTTTTGCCTTTCTCCACCCCCTTCCTAACCATTTCCATTTCAGACTTGCCACTTCCGGCTCTGACCTATAAAAGCCTTTGTTCTCTGGTCAATAGACACATTGCATTACCACTCTGCCACGAGTTCAAGACTCTCTCTCCTGCATCGCTGAGTGAGTAGCAGCCCAGGCCGGCTCCAGTTGAGTTCTCTCTAACCCAGAGAGCACGCTCCCGGGAAGAGGCACCCCCACGCTGGCCAGGCATTCCTGTTTTTTTTTTTTTTCCTTCAACATATTAAAGTAACATTAAAATTTATATCTGAGTCCCTGAATCTCAGTTTGGGGATTTAAGTGGTAGGTGAATTAACTATTGCTTTTCTATACAGCAAACTTGCCTTAATAGTTTGTTTCAGGATTGCATTATACCTCTTTGGACTCCATACTTCTTTGACATCGATTACCTCTCTTTACCTGATTTCTCTCACATGACAAAAAAAAAAAATTTTTATATTTTAAACACACACACACTCACTCATACACACACACACACACACACACACACACTCACTCATTCATACATACACACTTGCATCCTCCTTCTAAACTACCATCCATCGACATTAAACATTTTAAAAGGCCAAGGAAAAAATCCTTTCAACTACAGCAAGTAGATTCATAAGCATATATTTCTGACAAACTGATTGCTAACACCAGTCAAGCCTTAATTACTTTGGTATTACCAAATGAACTACAGGAGGGAAAGCTTAGGCAGTGCTGACAGAGGAATGGAAGAAACTTAACCTTCTGGCAAACAGTTGATGGATATGAAAATAGATCAGAGCTAATACATTCAGTTCCTCAGCACTTCTCCTCCAAGGACCTCACTAAAGTCAATATCACCTTAGCTCCATGACAACTCCCTGACATAGATAAATAATAGGTGTCAAACATGCATTGTGCCCCTAAGACCTCTGGGCATTGGTATAAAGTACAAATGCAAGGCACAGGCAGAGTTCATTTCTTGATATACCGATTAATGAAAAACTCACAGAAAATAGGCTTGCCAGACTAAGCTTCTAACTTTGCCTCTGCAGGGCTGTCAGCACCCTCTAAAAACTAGGTTGATGAATCTTAAGCAAGCAGTTTCAGTTGGCATTCTCACACCCTAGGCAACACAAATTCTCTTAATCAGGCAGATGTAACTCTGGAGCAAGGTTGGGGAACATCCGATCTGTGGATTGTATGTGGCCCACAAAATCATTTACTTTAGCCCTGTCAAGACAACCAAAACTGTTTTCATAGCAACATCAAATGCTAATTTTGTATGGCCCTTGAATGATATTCTAAATGTTCAAATGGCCCTTGGTAAAAAAAAAAAAAAAAAAAAAAGTTCCACACCCTTGTCCTATGAGGATCTTTTGGGAGGATGCATGCCAATTCCAAGATTTCTGGTCACAGACAAGTAGTTACTTTCCATGTTTAAATCTTGCTTGACTCCACAAACAAGTGGACCTTTCCATTAACCAGGACCTTTCCTTAGAGAAGACTGAAAATACCTAGTGATATAAAATCATGAATCCAGGCCTTGTACAGCAGTAGTACTTGCTCTTGCAATGTGAAACTTTTTTTTAACTCATATTAATTAAATAGTGATTTATATGCCTACAACTTAATAGAAGTGTACATAAACACCATTCCCACAACCAAAATACTCTGTTCCATCTCAACTCCCCCAGCTAAACTTCTTCATCAAACTCTTTTATTTTTTATTATTATTATTATTTTTAACCAGAGCACTGTTCAGCTCTGACTTATGATGGTGCAGAGGATTGAACCTGGGACTTTGGAGCCTCAGGCACAAGAGTCTGTTGGCATAACCATTATGCTATCTACCTTCCACCTCTTCATCAAACTCTTAACTTGCCAGAGCTTTGGTTCCAAAAATTCAACTATGAGTTCTTTTTATTTAATAGAAGTGTTGGCTGCTATTGAAGAGAGAGAGAAAGAGAGAGAGAGAGAGGAACTGAAACAGGTGTTGTTATTTGGGGTGTCACATGTGCTATTATATAATGTAATGAGAGGAAAAAATTAAAAAAAAACATGTTAAGATAAAAAAAGGGAGTGTCAACAATTGGTAAGTATTGAAATAACACAGGCTGGGCTGTAGCATAGGCTCTAAAGTCTACCACCTTCCGAAGTTAAACTGGCTGCCCAGGAGGTGGTGGCACCGTGGGCCAAGTGCTGGAACCCCATGTCTGAGGCGCCTAGGTCGAGCACTGCTATCATGTACACCGGTGGTCCTCTGTCTTTTCTCCTCTTTATCTCTCATTAACAAATAAATCTTAAAGAAGAAGGAAAAGGAGAGTTAGAGGCGGAGGAGTGGATGAAGGAAGTGATGGCGGTAGTGGTAGTGGTAGTAGAGGAAGAAGAAGGAGAAGAAGAAGAAGAAAAAGTCAAACTATGGTGATGAAAGTATGTAACCAAAGTGCCAGGGCTAAAAGGTGAAATGCCTGTCAAATAAGGCACCTGACAGCTGTACAGGACAGATTCAGGGATGGATTCTGTAAAGGAACAACACCTAAATCTGACAGCAACAGCCAACCGCGTTAAATCAAATATTTCCATTAGGTATTTATCCCGAGTCTCCGAATAATTTTCTAATCCTCTCCTGACACTGTCCTCTGATAGCAAAATGTCACAGAGAGAGAACAGATTTTGAGCCAGAAGTCTTGGGGGTGAACCTGGTTGTGATGGTTCATGGCTTGAGACTCTAAAGTGGCCTGACCTCAAACCCTGTGAACCACAGCTTCCTCATTCAACATGGAAGCATAAGTCATGTCTCACTGTTTACATTCAGGTATTTGCCTTTTTAAATAGAAAGAAGAAATTTAAAAAAAAAAAACACACATTTTTTTGTCCGAGTAGATTATCTTACATTGATAAATATAGTGCACAGAAAATAAGGAACAACAACAACAAGGGACCAGGTGGGAACACACCTGGCTGAGCACACGTCACAATGCTCAAGGACCTGGGTTCAAGCCCCCACCCCCACCTGCAGGGGGAAAGCTTTGTTGGTGGTGAAGCAGGGCTACAGATGTCTCTCTGTCTCTCTATCTTCCCCTGCCCTCTCAACTTCTGGCTGTCTCTGCCCAATAAAGATAAAAAAATAAAAACAACAACAAAACAAAAAAGAAACCCATTTTGATGAATATATCAGGTTACTCTTGATTTTTATACTTCTAGAGAAAGATGAACTATCATTAACTAGTAAAAGAGGATCTTTTTTTTTTTTGAGTTTTCAGAAAAGTGCAATGTGATCATTCTTATTCCTGCACAAAATTCTTCTACTTCCCCAGGAAAATGAAACATAAAATGTGCAAATTGTACATTTAGCTGGGAGAGGCTTATTATATGGGTGTACCCTATCTGAACTTTTCTTTAGAAGGCACTGCTTTTGTGTCCATCCTCTCCCTTTCCTGAGAAGCCTTAAGGGCTTCTCAACTCAGCCACACCTTTTCCACCTTCCTTCTCCCCTCCATTCCCTGTCTTTTTTTTTTTTTTTTTTTTTTAAACTAGAACACTGTTTAGCTCAAGTTGAGGGTGGAGCTGAGGGCACTGAAGCTGGGACCTAGGAGCCTCAGGCATGAAAGTCTTTTGCATAAACCATTATGCTGTCTCCCCTTCCTTGCTTTTTCTTTAAACTAACAGGTCTGGAATTAAGTGAATCAACCTAACCTGAGCGGACATTTCCTGGTTCCTTGTAGGTGTACCTAAATTTTCTTGCTCTTAAAGTATCTCCCATGCTATTGGTGATAAGGAAAGTTAATGACCTCAAAGTGGCAACTTTTATATTCAGAAGATTTAGATTCCAAAGCATAAACCCTCTTGTTAAGGTTCCTCGACTTGAAAGACTGCACAAACTTGCTGGATGTATGTTTGAACAGCTTTTATTCTCCTGTGAAAAAAAACGAGGATGTTTATATCTTTGCTGGAATAATAAAAAGATTCAGGTAGAAAAAAATTTCCATTTACAAGTCTCTGTTCCTGTTATGTCATTTTAGGGAGAATAAATGAACAGGATCTAATCACACTCTTGTAAATGTGAAATAACTCCTGAGTGATGTCAAATATCAAGCCCCCACCCCCCCTCACCTGCTTTCTGCATAACAGATCTCAGGAGGCCCCAGAACACTTCCCACAGAATATTATTCTTTCCTTTATGTTTCTTGGATTGCTTTGCGATAAGACTGAAACCAGGAGACAGGCATTTGTAATACTCAGACTCTAGAAAGTTCTGGGCCAGACTGAGGGTGGAGGAGGTGATTCAGTGCCAAAGCTCAGCTACCAGATGTCCAGTACTGACAGCTGCTGCGTGGAGTTTGCCTAGTTAGGATTGCTGTCTAATTTCAATAGTGGAAGCATCTAGGAGCAAAAAAGAAGTTAGCATTCCAAAGCCTGACTTCATGAACTCATCTTTGCCTCTCCACCCTGACATACCATTGAATTGACATCTGGGGGGTGGGGGTGGGGGAAAGACAGCATAATGTTAGTGCAAATCACTACCATGCCTGAGGCTCTTAGCTCCCAGGTTTAATCCCTGGCCATCTACCAGATCTGAGCTGCACTCAGGTAAAAAAAAAAAAAAAAAAATCTATTTGAGTTTTGGGATTCCAGCAGTTTTAACTTTAAGTCCCTGTTCACATCAGGCCTGATGCTTGACACAAGCTCAACACAAATAACTGTGTGTGTGTGTGTGTGTGTGTGTGTGTGTGTGTGTGTGTGTGTTATAACAGACTTAATGGAAGTGAAAAGATTCATTGTAAGGGCAAGGTCTAATGTCTCTGAGCACCACTCTTATCTGAAAAATGCCCTTACCTCTCAGTTACTTACATCAATCAGGATTTCAAATTGTGAGGGAATCAGTCTGGGAGACTAAAAAGAGGCCAGCATCTTTGGTGAACTGTGGAATAGCAAGGTTTCCAGGTACTAGTAGTACAAAGCATTCCCACAGTACTGAGGTCTTTTCTCCAAGAAAAGGATCATTTCCTTTCTCAGGAAAATGCAAGTAAACGTGCAAGTATACACATGCTGTAAGGTGCTTACATGTAAGCATGTAAGTAATATACATATAAATATATCTTAGGTCTACTCTTCGATTTCCAGATTATAAAAGTGGCATGGGAGCTGGGCAGTAGTGCAGTGGATTAAGCAAAGTACAAGGGCTGACCTAAGGATCCTGGTTCCAGACCCCCGGCTCCTCACCTCCAGAGGGGTTGCTTCACAGGCTGTGAAGCAGGTCTGCAGGTGTCTATCTTTCTCTCCTCCTCTCTGTCTTCCCCTCTTCTTTCCATTTCTCTCTGTCCTATCCAACAACAACAGCTATGACAACAATAACAATAATAACAACTACAACAAGCGCAACAACAAGGGCAACAAAAAATGGGAAAAAATGGCCTCCAGGAGCAGTGGATTCATAGTGCAGGCACCAACTCCCAGAAATAATCCTGGAGGCAAAAAAAAAAAAAAAAAAAAAAGTGGCATGAGAATCTCTAGCAAAGCTTCCATATAGATAGAGTGACCCTGCTAATTTGGAAAGGAATCAACAATGTATTGAAAAGTACAAGCAAAAATTTCTGGTTCTATAGTATTTTGACGTACTATACCATATGTATACCTCATATTTCTAAAGTTAAATAATAAAGTCAGTACTTTCAAGAGTTGTAACGTCATTAAGAGACTGGACATCGAAAGCATGTCTCTTGAAATATCCTTTTCATACCTTGCAAATATAGTCAAATCTCTACCAGAAAAATAAACCGGTGAGTATAGCTCATTATATATGCAGGCTACAGAAAAAACCATGTGAAGAGAAAATAAATACATAAATGCTATACCAACTCTTCCATGACTATGGTATTCTTTATCTCATCCTCTGGTGAGTCTATTATTTAAAATATTTACGTTGTTTCTTCTAGGTCTCTTAAACAAGGGAATAGTGCAGAGTAACTGTTTCTATTAGTTTCAAAGCAAAAGAATTCTGTAGTGTAAGGAGATAGGTGTAATTCTTTCCTTGTTTTGTAGACATTCTTTCTTCCCTCTTTGTACATATTCTACAGTAGTGTTCAATACCCAGGCTCCCTGACAACACAACATTGAAAACATAAATACGTCAATGGTACTTTCTAATTAAAACCAAGCATGAGTGCATTTGGTTGCAACATGTTCTAAAATGTATTGTTATTAGCAGTCATTTCAGTATAAATGCATCTCCTCGGAACTTGCATTGATCTGTCTTACCAGTGGCTCTTGTCACTGTCCCTTCTCTGTAAGTTGTCACTAGTACAAAGTGATGCTTTACCTCCTATTGAATTCTTCTAGCAAATTTGCCACAGTAAAAAAAAAAAAAAAAAATCCATATTTACCTGGCAGGGGAGATACCATGATCATGACCCCTGCGATTTCCCCAAATGTGGGAAACTTGACTGTTCAATTTGTGGTAGTGGGGGACTGCGTTCGTACTCCCCCCCCTGAAAAAAATTCTAATTCTCTTTTATTTTCTAGAATTGATTCATCTCCCCTCACTTTCAACATATCTTTAGTTTTTTACTGAGAAGATACAGTTTATATCACTGACCTCCCTATAATTTAGCAGCTTGAAACAGCCACTACGTCATTTTTTATAACTTATCTTCTATTTTGTTTATTATATTTATTTGTTGGACAGAGATAGCCAGACCTCAAGAAGGAAGAGAGTGATAGAGAAGCAGAGAGAGAGAGAGAGACTGCAGCACTGCATCCCCACTCACAAAGCTTTCCTCCTGTAGATGCAGACTGGGGGCTGGAATCCAGGTCCTTATGCGTTGTAATATGTGCACTCAACCTCCAGTCACCTCCGGCCCCCGTGTAATTGGTTCCTGATCCTGAGTTGGTTTGTCAGGACTCATCTAGGAAAGCTGTTCTTCCTTCCTAGTCAGCAGGGCTTGGTCAGGTGAATGCTGTCAGAGCTGATGATCCAAAGTGGATTCCTTCAATTCCTTACACCTGAGACAGGTGATTGAAGCCTCTCTCCTCTTTCTTTTTCTTTCCGGAGAGAAACAGAGAGGAGAGATATAGGTAGTATTGCTCCACTGCTTGTGAAGCTTCCTCTTTAGGTGGGGACCTAGAGTTTGAACTGTGGGGCCAGGTGGTGATGCACCTGGTAGAGCACACATGTTGCACAAAGACCAGGGTTCCAGTCCCCTGTCCCCACCTGCAAGGGGAGAGCTTTGTGAGTGTTGAAGCAGTGACTCTCTGACTCTCTCCCTTTCTATCACCCCTTACCTCTTAATATCAGGCTGTCTTGATCCAATAAATAAATAAAAATAATTCTTAAAAAATCGAGTTTGAACCACTCTAGTAGTAACGTGTACTTTACTAGGTTCCCCAGCACCACCCTGGTCGGTGTTCAATATCTTTCATCTTATAGGACTTCTTGTGAAATTTCACCATTTTGGAAAAATTATTTATTCCCTTTTGTTGTCCTTTGTTGTTCTTATTGTTGTAGTTATTGTTAATGCTGTTGTTGGATGTGGCATATTTTATCTTATCATTGTAGTAAAACCTAGATGGTGGATCAAGACTCAGCAAGCAGAAACAGAACTGACCAAGCTTCTTAGACATGCATCATATCTGTGACCTTCTAGTATTCAAAACAGAGAATACTTGAGATGAGGAAATGCTTTCACCTACTAGTGGAAAAGCCACATCTACACAACTTTGGGGAAAAGTACTGGCAGCCATCTCTGCAGACAATATATACATGAGGGGGGAAATACATGTTGAAATTTAGTATATATTGAACTGACCCAAATAATTGGCAAAACTCATCTGTGTAATGAAGCATCTTGAAATTGTTATGTGGAAAACTGAAAACTGTTAGCATGTAGAAATGACTGTGTTTTACTGTGAACTGTAAACCGTTAGTCCCCCAAGAAAGAAAAAAAAGACTTTGTGATTATAAAAAAATGACAAAATAAAAATTCATCTTGGGAGTCGGGCTGTAGTGCAGAGAGTTAAGCGCAGGTGGCGCTAAGAACAAGGATCGGAGCAAGGATCCTGGTTCGAGCCCTGGCTCCCCACCTGCAGGGGAGTCACCTCACAAGTGGTGAAGCAGGTCTGCAGGTGTCTATCTTTCTCTCCCTCCCTCTGTCTTCCCCTCCTCTCTCCATTTCTCTGTCCTATCCAACAACAATGACAACAATAATAACTACAACAATAAAACAACAAGGGCAACAAAAAGGGAATAAATAAATAAGATATTTTTAAAAAATTCATCTTAATGTCAAAAAATAAAAAAGAGAGAAAAAGAAATTCAAGTTTATTTATAATGAAGCTTAGCATGCTGATAACTTTAGGATGGAGTTTCCCAGCATTCTGGTCTCTTTGGTCTACTAGCCCCCCCTCCCCCACTCAGCCCAATCCATCTTGAAGTATAAACAGGAAAAATACACACCTGAGAGCAGAAGTACACAAGAATCTGCAGTGAATACCCCCTAACACTTCACCTGCACTATTCCAGCCTTTAGGTCCATGATTGTTCAACAATTTGTTTGGCTTTTATGCTAACTCTCTTTTCAGCCACCAGGTTCTGGATGCCAGCATGATGCTGACTTCCCTGGATAGACGACCCCACCAATGTGTCCTGGAGCGCCGCTTCCCCAGAGACCCACCCTACTAGGGAAAGACAGAGACAGGCTGGGAGTATGGATCCACCAGTCAACGTCCATGTTCAGCTTCAGGGGAAGCAATTCCAGAAGCCAGACCTTCTACCTTCTACATCCCACAATGACCCTGGGTCCATGCTCCCAGAGGGATAGAGAATAGGGAAAGCTATCAGGGGAGGGGATATGCAGACCAGGTGGTGGGAATTGTGTGGAGTCATACCCCTCCTATCCTACGGTTTTGTTAATGTCTCCTTTCTTAAATAAAAAATAAATAAGGGAGTTGGGCAGTAGGTAGCGCAGCGGGTTAAGCGCACGTGGCGCAAAGCGCAGGGACCGGTGTAAGGATCCCGGTTCGGGCGTAAGGATCCCGGTGCCCAACAACAAGGGCACCAAAAGGGAATCAATAAATCAGTGTTTGAAATGGTTGACAAGGAAGGGCTGTGCGGAAATTAATACAGTAGAAAATTGTGGAGTGATGATGACCAGTGAACTTGAGCTTGCAGTTATAAGCCTTCGTTCCTGAAATTTCCAGAAACCACTAAATGAAAAAAATAAATAAATAAAATAAAATAAATAATTAAACACACACACACCAAAAAAAAAAAAAAAAAAAAAAACAAGAAAAGCCAAAATGAAACACAAATCTGCAGTGACAACTAGAGGCCTAAGTATGTATTATTCTCAAACTGAATCAATACAATGAAGATCCGAACAACACACTCAGCCATTTTAATCTGAGACTTAACAAAGAAACAGCAGACCCGGGAGTTGGGAGGTGGCGCAGCAAGTTAAGCGCAGGCTGCGCGACTCACAAAGACCGGTGTAAGGATCCGGGTTCGAGCCCCAGCTCCCCACCTGCAGGGGAGTCACTTCACAGGCGGTGAAGCAGGTCTGTAGGTGTCTGTCTTTCTCTCCCCCTCTCTGTCTTCCCCTCCTCTCTCTCTCTGCCTTATCCAACAATGACAATATCAATAACAACGACAATAACTACAACAACAGTAAAAAACAAGGGCAACAAAAGGGAAAATAAATAAATATAATAAAAAAATTAAAAAAAAGAAACAGCAGATCCATCAACCTCAAAATACTACAAAACATGTCAACTACCCAACACAGGAATTAAATTGGAAATAAAAAAGCGAAAGGAATCATAGTTGTGGTCAAGGAAGAAACCATATGAAATACTGGGGGGGGGGTGGGGGTAATTTAATTAAAATGCAAAATATTGATTAGTAGCATGTAATTAAAACTGAATTTAAAAGGATATTGGGATTGGGCAGTGGTACACCTGGTACAGCACACATTTCATCTTGTGTAAGGACCCAGGTTCAAGACCCTTGTCTCTACTTATAGGGGCAAACTCCACAAGCGCTAAAGCAGTGCTACAGGTATTTTTCTTTTTGTTTTCTTCCTCTTCCTCTCTCTTCCCCTTTACCTTGTAGTTTCTCTCTGTCTCTATCCAGAAAAAAAAAAGAAAAATATGTTGTAACAATAAATATTTGCATTGGGGAAAAGTAAATACTCAGTCTATGTTTTTCTCTTAGAACATATCAAATCCAACTAAGTAGAAGAATTGTATAATAAAATGAAGTAGAAATAAAAGAAGGGGAAATAGATAAGCAATAAAAAAAAAAACTTGTGTTCCTCCTCCCGTTATTTTAAGGGAAAAATAGCCCTTTGCTTCCAAAGTAATCAGAGATATAGTGGTACTTTGGGACTTTCCTTTGATTGCTTTTAAAAGATATGACAAGTGGTAAAAATGATAAGTTCCCAACAAATTTTCCCCTGAGGAGTAATGAAAATTGAAACAACCCATTTCTGAATTTCCAAAAATTCACTTTTACTTGGAAATTTATAGATTGATGGAATTGTTGTCTTATATAAAAATTTAAAACTAGGCAGACATAAATGAAAAAAATAATAATAATTCAATAAAATTTGGCTTCACTCTACCTGTCCTAGGAAGGTTTGCAGGCCTAATAGGGTGGTGTCAAGGTAGAGGAGTAGGAGAGGAGTTTCTTCCAGCTGAAGGCCGGGCTCTAGGACCTTGGAGAAGTAGTCAAGTCTACAAACAGTGTGTCCAGGGAAGTGGCCTTGTCTCTAGCAGATGCTGTACTGGAGAAGCTGAGCAGGGCTTCGTTCATAAGCTGGTAACACAACTTATTCTCCTACAGGAAGGCGGTATGACCTTGCTGGAGCTTTGGGCACTTCTAGTCTACATGGGGCAAGCAGTGTTGCCTACTGCCCTGACTTGATGGTAGCAAACACGAATGGGTCCTTTCCCGTGTGTTACAGACGGTACAGGAGACATCAGTTGCAAACGTTTTCTAGCGAGACGGAACAAGAACTCTTTTCCTACCATGGAAGCCTCAGGAATTCCTGTGATAGGCCCCAAGATCATGCCACCAGCCCAGCATACCACTTGCTCAGGCATTCGAGACAGGGGGCACAGCTAGGCCTCTTGGCACTGGACTTCCTCTGTGAGGGTGGTGTGCCTACCTTACAAGAATGGATGGCATTGTTAAAGGCCTAGGTCCTGGTATAGAAGTGCCAGGTCTAGGGCTGAGCAGTAGCACTTATAGTGAAGTACACATTACCATGCATAAGGGCTTAGGTTCAAGACCTTAGTCCCAAGGGTTCAAGCCCTCCCAGTTCCCAGGTTCAAGTCCCAGATCCCCATCTGCAGGGCAAAAACCTTTATGAGTGACACTGCAGTACTGTAGGTTTCACTCTCCTGTCTCTCTCTTTCCCTCCCTCCCTCCGTGTGTGTGTATCTGTGTGTATGTGTGTTCCCTTGCCTGCCCATACTCCATTCTCCTCCCTTTTCCTTTCAATTATTTTGTCTCTATCAAAGGAAAAAAAAAAAAAAGACCATTCAAAGTGATGGATAGGAAGAGCACTGAGCTCAGTGATAACTCCAATGGCAATAAAAAGAAACTAAAGAAGAAAAAGTGAGTGAGTGTGTGTGTGTGTGGGGGGGTTAAATGTAAGGCCTGCTGTTCTTCCTCTTGCCTCTTGTATATGTGGGCCACGTTATACAAGGCAAACCAGTGTAACCTAAATGACCTAAAGGACAGGAGAGAGCCAGACTATGCAGGTGTGTGGTCCCACTCCCAGAGAGGCTATTTTTGGATACTGCCTTGGAAGCAGTGTATGTGGACCATGGAGAAATGTTCTTGCACTAGCTTCTAGTATCTCCAAATCTTACCAACACCACAGTGTCCTGTGTGCAAGTCCCCCAGCCCCCAACTTTCAACTCCCACACCATTATCAGTGCCATAGTCCAGAGACAGAGATGGGGATTCCTCCCTCCTGCAGTGCCCAGCAAGCATCAAGTGCTGGAGAATTTTTCCTCCTTGTTGAATTGTATTGACTACAAAATTCACTGGCTGCCCAGGGTATGACTGTATTACAAGACAAAAGCCACAAATCAGTACTCTTTATGAAGTTAGAAATTTTAATTCTTGGGAGTCGGACAGTAGCGCAGTGGGTTGAGTGCAGGTGGTGCAAAGCGCAAGGACCATTGTAAGTATCCCGGTTCAAGCCCCTGGCTCCCCTCCTGCAGGGGAGTCGCTTCACAGGTGGTAAAGCAGGTCTGCAGGTGTCTTTCTTTCTCTTCCCCTCCTCTCTCCATTTCTCTCTGTCCTAACCAACAATGACGACATCAGTAACAACAACAGTAATAACTACAACAGTAAAATAACAAGGGCAACAAAAAGGAATAAATAAATATTTTTAAAAAAATTTTAAAAGAAATTTTAATTCTTTATAACGTTTTAGCAAATTCAGTTTATCAATACTTAAAATATAAGGACAGAGGAAATTTGAATTGGTTTTAGGAATGCAGAGCTGGAAGAGTTTTAACAAAATCAATGCACTAGACAAAGCAAAGTGAAAAAAAAGATAGGTACAAAGCAGAATTTACACATTAAATGTAATCCACCTAAGTGATAAGAAAATCCTATCTAGTACCATCAATTTTTATTTAATATTGTGTTGAAGGTGCTACCATTTCAGTGAAACACGGAAAATAATTTTATATATATATCCTGAAAAGGAAGATATAATATATGTCCTTCATAGAGTACATAATTACTGAAACACCTCTAACCCAAAGAACTGCCATCCTAGAAATATACCAACCCAAAGGGAAATGACTATGTGTCATTCTTTAGATGCTGGTGAATCTCCTTCTCAACTTGTCAGATTGTCTTTACCAGAGAAAGTTATATAGACAGATGGGGGGTGGGTAAGATAGCATAATGGTCATGCAAACAGACTCTCATGCCTGAGGCTCTGAGGTTCCAGGGTCAATCCCCCCACACCACTATAAGCTCAGAGCTGGGCAGTGCTCTGGTAACAATAAATAGATAAGTAAATAAGCATCCTTTAAAAAATAGTATATAGAAATATAGACAATAAGTACTGCTATAGTCATTCTCTTTCAAAAAGAGCACATATAAGGGGAGTCGGGCAGTAGTGCAGCGGTTAAGCACACATGGTGCAAAGCGCAAGGACCAGAGTAAGGATCCGGATTTCAGGCCCCCAACTCCCCACCTGCAGGGGAGTCGCTTCACAGGCGGTGAAGCAGGTCTGCAGGTGTCTGTCTTTCTCTCCCCCTCTCTGTCTTCCCTTCCTCTCTCCATTTCTCTCTGTCCTATCCAACAACGACAACATCAATAACAACAGCAACAATAAAAAACAACAAGGGCAACAAAAGGGAAAATAAATAAATATAACAAAAAAATTTTTTTAAATAGCACATGTATAAATCCACAGAAGAAACTTCATGGCAAGAAAAATGTTCTCAAGTGATATGCCTATTCACTCCAAAATTGCATAAGGCAACTGAGAATAGGCTGAAACATCTCCAACGTGTAACACAGGCCTGCAGAAGTCAAACCAAAGCAATAAGATCATCCTTTAGAGTGACTCTAAAAAAAATAATCACAGGCTGGAGCAAAATGAAATGGGGCTTTGAACTGAGGTGTTTTGAGTTTAATACTTCTCTGTTGAGTATTGAATATAGCATCCCATATTGTGTCATTGATTTTTAACCATGAGAATTGGGACATTTAGGACTTTATTTCTCTAAATCTTATGAGAAACTACCTGACTTCCTTTTTCTTTTATTCTCTTTGAATGTCTATATGACATTCAATTCCCAAAGAACTTTCCCTTGTGAAATTATTTTTCTGCAAGTGCATTGCTCAATGTCTCACTAGTCTTCAGTTTCTTAACATCATTTCCTCTTTTGTTCACAGTCCTCATAAGAATTTCTTTTAAGTTTTCCTTTTACAAGAAAAACTAGAAATGGTAAAATACCCTGTAATGTATCTTCAAAGCGTTACTTAGTTATTTTTTTTGGGGGGGGGGCAGGATAATGGCTCTCAGGCACATTAAAGTGTAATTCCAGGAACTGAACTCAGGACCTCATGCTTAACAGTCTAATACTTTGTCCACTGTGATCCCTCCCCAGTTACGATGTGTTGTTGTTGTTTTTTTTAATCAAAGAAAATTTGCCCACAGGACCTCCTAGCTTTCTCCAAAATGGAGACCCCAAATCTCATCTGCTCTATATTCTTACATTTTGGTCCCCAATTATTAAACAATTCATTCTGCTTTATATCTTAATGCTTTTCAGCCACCAAATTGCAGTGGCTACCATGACGCCAACCTGACTTTCCTGGACAGATGACCTCACCTATGTGTCTTGGAACCCCACCTCTCCACAGCCCCATCTTACTAGGGAAAAACAGAAACAGGTGAAGAATATGGATTGACCTGCCAATGCTCATGTCCAGTGGAGAAGCAATTACAGAAGCCGGACCTCCCACCTTCTACACACCAAAATGATCCTGGGTCCATGCTTGCAGAGGGATAGAGCACAGGGAAGTTTCCAATGGAGGTGATGCCATACGGTGGTAGGCATTGTATGGAATTGTACCCCTCTTATCCTACAATCCCGTCAATCATTATTAAATCAATTTTTAAAAAATAAGAAAAGAAAATTTGCCCTCAGAAAAAGTAGGTTTTGAACCGTTGTCTTTTTGACACTTTGACACTACAATTTTACAGATACTGATTAAATATAAAGAACACCTATGAAATCTTGTTTCTATGATAGAATGCAGATTCAAAAAGTTATTTAAGATGTACAGTATAAGGTTTATATTTTATTTTTACTTTGAAACTCATCTTTCCACTTGCATGTGAATATATTTTACAGCTTAATGATCTAGACATGGTGCAAATCAAATATTGATAGCACTGTCTGAACTTTTGGTCCTTGCATAGCCCCAAGCAGTCTAACCATTCCACTAATTCCCTCCTCAATATGAGGTAAAGGATGTAACTTGAGAAAAACTCTATGGGTGTCTCAGCCTATAAATAAAGACTTATAAGGAAGAACAGTAATCAGTTAAGTGCTGAAGTTTCAAATCCTTATTGAGATGGATATTAAATCTAAATTGAGACCAAATAAAGGAAAACCTATCAAAAAAGTCTTGAATTTGTCAAACCACCTCAAATATCTGTCAGTAAGGGAAAGCATGTTTGCCACACATATATTACTACAAAGAATTGTCTATAGAAAAATTCTGATATTTTCTTCTTGCATTTAGGAAACTTTTGAACTATAGTTAGAACAAGCTTATAATCAAGTATCTCAACATTCTTAATTATTTTAATAATAAATAAACCTTATTTCCCCTTCTTCTTCTTCTAGCGTTTGCCCTTCTTCCGTAGCCAGTCAACAGCGTCAGGTTGAGCCTGATGTCAAGTTTCGAGACCTCCTTTGAATCTGGAGAGGTGGCAGTCGTTGACTATGTGGGTCCTAGTCTGTCTGGAGCCGCAGGGGCAGTTCGGGTCCTCTCTGGCTCCCCAGCGATGGAACATAGCGGCGCACCGGCCATGACCTGTTCGATAGCGATGGAGGAGGGCCCGATCATAACGTGCTAGGTCAAAGCCGGGTTGACGCTCGCAGGGGTCTGTGATGAGGTGTTTGTTCTTGACCTCAGCTGACTGCCAACTCTGTTTCCAAGATTCTGGAACAGAGAAGTTCAGTGTAGGCGTAGGGGACCAGATTGGGTGACGAGACGTCAAGCGTTGGACAGGGTGGGCGAAGATATCCGCGTATATTGGCAGGTCCGGTCGAGCGTAGACGTGGGACATGAACTTAGATGATGCCGCATCCCGACGAATATCTGGCGGGGCGATGTTGCTGAGAACTGGCAGCCATGGGACCGGGGTGGAACGGATGGTTCCAGAAATGATCCTCATGGAGGAATATAATTTGGAATCGACCAAGTGGACATGGGGGCTACGGAACCATCCTGGGGCACAGTATTCTGCAGTGGAATAGCATAATGCCAGAGATGATGATCGTAGTGTGGAAGCGCTTGCGCCCCATGAGGAGCTGGCCAGTCTTGCAATGATGTGATTCCTCGCGCCCACCTTTGCTGCAGTTTTTATGAGATGTTCGTGAAATGACAGAGTGCGATCGAGAGTAACGCCAAGATAGACTGGCTGGGCTTCATGCCGGATTCTCGTAGCGCCAAGCTGCACATTAAGCTCACATGAGGCCGAGGCATGGTGTAGATGGAAAACAGATGATACCGTTTTTGCAGTGCTAGGGATTAGTCGCCATTTTTTACAGTCATCAGATATCAGAGACATGTCTTTTGTGAGTGTTTCCTTGAGGATGTCGAACTTGGATGCCTGAGTTGCACAGCAGATGTCATCGGCGTAGATGAACTTCCTTGAAGAAGTTTCTGGGAGGTCATTGATGTAAATATTAAATAGCGTAGGAGCCAGAACAGAGCCCTGGGGGAGGCCACTTGAGACAAGTCTCCATCTGCTAGACTTGTCACCCAGATGCACCCGGAATCTTCTGTTTTGGAGAAGAAACGATATAGTGTTGGCCACCCATGGAGGCAGGCATCTTGAGATCTTGACTAGGAGACCACGGTGCCATACCTTTCCCGCTACGAGACAAGTTCTCAAGATCTTCCCGCACAGTCATCACCGCCCAGCTATCATCCACATTGGTCTCCAGCTCCCACTGATTCTGTGCTCGGAGAAACTAAGATGGAACTTTCGGAAAGCAAACTGGCGTCTGTTCAGTGATCTTACCAACAAATCTATTCCTGCAATTCCAATTAACTTTATCCCCTCTGAAGATTCCTACAGGCGCTTCCGCCAAGCCATGTTCAAAGCAGCTTCCCAAGCCATTCCTCGTGGGAGACGTGCTAACTATACGCCTTGTCTTGATGCTGAATGCGAGCAACTACTAAAGCAGTATGATGAGTCGGGCGATCCAGATGTGGCTGACCATCTCATTGCCTCCCTGGATGCAGCACGCCAAGCCCGCTGGCAACAACTCACGGAAAGTCTGAACTTCACCCACTCAAGTAGGAAGGCCTGGAAGCTTCTTCACAGACTGGGTGCCGGTAGTCAACGCCCTCCCATCTCCCATCCTCCCGTATCTCCAAACTCAGTGGCCAGTCACCTAACTCAAGTTGGACGTGCTAAGATCGACCCAGTCTGGAAAAGAGAAATTTCCCATGAGTGGTCATCCCACTTCCAGTTATCTTGTCCAACTCCAAAACTCTCTCCCTTATTTCCCCTGATTTTAATCTACTATACCAAGATAAATATGGAAAGAAGAAATATTTTGAACTTCATATAAAGACACCAAAATAGATATGTATAATTATAGTTACAGTTAGCAGCCCTGGGTTTTGATAAATCACGTTGTTATGGGGGAAATAAGGGAAGGCAAGACAGATGCTTGCTTTCCCCCATTCTTGCAGGGCTAGCGTGGGAGTGCCTCTTCCCCAGGTGTGTGCTCTCTGGGTTGGAGAGAACTCAACCAGACTCAGCCTGGGATGCTACTCACTCAGTCATGTGGGAGATTGATGACTCAGGAACCAAACACGTGGCGCGAGGTAATACAAAAGGATCTATTGATTAGAAAGCCAATGCTTTTATAGGATAGAACCGGAAGTGGCAATTCGGAAATGGCTAGGAGAGGGGTTGGGGAAAGGCAAAAGCATGCTGGGAAGGTAGAAGCTTCCTTAGCAACTGTTGCCAGGGTTTCTGTTACCCTGCAGGTAGGGCAGGTCTCCAGGTAGAAAGAAGATAGAGCAATGGGATGGCTGGGGATCTTTCAGGTAAAACAATGATTATGTAAACAGGCCATAGTATCAACAGGCCATAGTATCAGCAATGCAGGATGGGGTAGGGGACGGGGAGGGGGGGGGCTGGCTTAATGCCCAACACATTCCAAAAGTTCATCACACATTATCTCAACAATGAATTGAAGAGAGAACTTGATGTCCAGGTACTTTAAACTTTATTCAAGACAACTGAAAACATTCACGTTAGGGCATGAGAGAAAGAGAGAGGGACCCAGAGAGAGTAAAAAAGCCAAGATACCACTTATATGATGGCCTGGGCAGAGAGAGAAAAAGAGAGAGAGAGAGCTCGTAACAAACACTTAGATGATCTACACAGGCAGAGAGCAGACAGAGATCCCGCACAAGACCAAGGTGTCTTGATTTTAGAACTCAAGCCTTGCCGCCACATTTCCAAGCCACACCTGTCACCACCCCTATTTTCTGGGCAGTGCCCTCAACTACCACCTGTCCCTCCTCAATGTGAGATATGCTGAGATACAAGTTAAGCAGAACACACTCAGCACAGTCTCCCTTTACAGTCTTAAATCTAGCACTTTGCAGTAAATTTAAAACCTATAAATGATTCCCCCGGAAGATGTCCTTGTTTTCTTGGCATATCAAAAGAATACGGTGCTTTTTGTTTAACATCACAATGATCCTAGCTTCATTTTGTAAAAATCTGTTTCTGTGACTAGGACAAAATCATATTAATAGAAATAGTGCCCCACAACGTTGTGTAACACAAAGTTGGAAGATATAACCAACAGAAGACCCAACAGAAACAGAATTGCAAATATCCTCAACAGACTGAAGCAGTAACATTTCAGAGAACAAATATGAAGTCTAACATTCCAATTCAAAAATAGTCACTGAACAGATAAAGGGTGCTAGAAATAAATTTAAGTCAAATTTCCCCCAGAGAAATCCAGGAAATACTACAGTTATCGAAGAGAATTGTCTCCACCCAGACTGCACGTTGTCATTTTCTCTCTTCCTACTCAGTGTCATCCTAAATGACACTAAATGAATGCCTAAATCTAAATGGAAAAACAAAAAGAATTTTAAAAATTATTCTATGTATTTATTTTTATTATGATAAATACAAAGAGAAATAAGAAAAAAGAAGAGGGAAGAGAAAACAAAAACAAATGAATAAGGAAAAAGAAAAAAAAAAAAACTGAATTGTGGGCCAGGTAGTGGCATAGCTGGTTGAGCACTACATTACAGTGCACAAGGACCCAGGTTCAAGCCCCTTTCCCCACCTGCAGAGGGAAAGTTTTACAAGCAATAAAGTAGTGTTGCAGATTTCTCTCTCTCTCTCCCCCCTGTCTCTCCCCGCCTCTATCTCTGCTTATCTCTTAATTTCTCTCTGTCTCTACCCAAAATAAATAAAATTAAATTTTAAAAATGAAAACCCCTTAAGAAATTTTAAAAACAAACTGAATTGTTACAGCCAAGACAGAGTGATTAAATGCTATATATATATATATATATATATATATATATATATATATATATATATATATCAAATATCTATTTTGGCTTTTCCATTTCTGTATCTTTTTTTTTATTTATAAAAAGGAGACATTGACAATACCATAGGATAAGAGGGGTACAGCACCACACAATTCCCATGCAGCTGTATCTTATATGATATCAGCATTTATCCAATACTCTCCTTGACTAAAGTTACCAATAGAAATATCATTGGATCTCAGCTCTCAGTCTAATTATTCACAAAGACTTTCCTTCCACTTAGTTCCATCTGTCCAAATTTACTTTTGGCTCTCTCAATTTGAGGGAAGTGCTTCTAATTATTTTATCTCTATTTTCTCCCCCAGAAGAGTAGCTTTGTTATTTCATCCTTCTAAAGTGTATATATGATCTTAGTATTTATCCTTTTAAAAAATTCATACATAAGTATAAAATAGAAAATTAAGTTAAAAGTCTTTCACATTGGGGATCAGGAGAGAGTTCATCTGGTAGAATGAATGCCTTAACATGTCCTAGACCGGAGTTGGAGCCCTGGCACTACAGGGGAGCACGACTGGTGGCACTGAGGAAGCTGCATAGACGCTGATTACATCTAACTGATCTGTCTCTCCCTATTTGAAATAAGAAAAATAATAGAGTCAATAGGGCATGAGGCTCCAGTGCCATAAAAATTTTTTTACTTTATCTTATATAAAAAACATTTTGGGGGGCCGGGCAGTAGCGCAGTGGGTTAAGCTGTGCAAAGCACAAGGACCGGCGTAAGGATCCGGGTTTGAGCCCCTGGCTCCCCACCTGCAGGGGAGTCGCTTCACAAGCCGTGAAGCAGGTCTGCAGGTGTCTATCTTTCTCTCCCCTTCTCTATCTTCCCCTCCTCTCTCCATTTCTCTCTGTCTTATCCAACAACAAAGACAGCAGTGGGAAGCATGTCTGCAGGTGTGTATCTTTCTCTCCCCCCTTTATCTTTCCTTCCTCTCTTGATTTCTCTCTGTCTTATCCAACAACAAAGACAGCAGTGGCAGCAATAACAATAATAACAACAACAAAGGCAACAACAAGGGCAATAAAATGGGAACAATGGCTTCCGGGAGCAGTGGAATTGAACTGCAGGTACTGAGCCCCAGAGATAACTCTGGAGGCAATAAATAAATAAAAATAAACCTTTTTTTAACTTCCTTTACAGCTCAGTCATTTATGTATTCCAACATATTCAAAACTTTCACAGGTGAGCGCCTTTTGCGTACTCCCATCCTTATGCAGAATTACCCCTCATTTCCCATTTCTTACTTTTTTCTGCTTTGGCTCTAAAGGCAGAAATCAAACCTGTATAGGGAAATAAGTTAGTTTATTCTCTGTATGACCTCTGCAATTGAAATTATTTTGCTTATAAGTTCTAACTTATATTTTCTTTTTGGAGATAATTCTGTGCATTTAAAAAATTTATGTCCTAGGGGTAAATTCCCCAGTTACATAAAATAATTGACATGTTGGAAGTATCTAATAAAGATTTGAAAAATGTAGGCATTTGTTGAAAATTTAGCATGCATTTGACTCCCATATTGCAAAACCTTGACCTAATTTTCAGGAAACCCTAGAAAAAGCCTGCACGTAGTCCTTAATTTTGCGGCTGTTTCAGAAAGAAAATTTGATCAATATGTGTGTGTGTGTGTACTGTCACACAATTAAAGGCATGTTTCCAACATGAGAAAGCAAATAGCCACAATACCCATGATTTGGTTCCATTCTTGAACAAATAATTGCTAGAGAAACACTATTTTTAATTGAGCAAGTGATTCATATCTCTAAAGTACAGAACATGCATTCCACACAGTGTAGACAGCCAGTTGGTGATAGCTCAGAAAGCAGGCTAACTAGAATCTCTGTCAGAGCTGAGTGTCCCAGTCCTAAAATGACTTTGTATTTTTCTCAGCTTGTCTTTAGAAAGTTTCTAGATTAACAGTCTGAAAACTGCTTAAATTGCTTTGCTGTTGGAAAAAATGTCTTCTTTGGGGACTTTGAATTTTAATCCTCTAAATGGCCATCTCCCAACATAGATCATCTCAGTAACGTAACAAATTAATTGGATTATTTGGTCTCCAATGGTACAGAAGGGAAGGTGGACACTTCATTTTAAAATGAAGTTTTGCCTAAAAATAGAAAATTGCTGTCACCACAGTAGCCAAATGAAAAATAAATGCTTCTAGATCACACATTTCCAAAGGTCCCTGGTATTTTGTTATGGTGAGTTTGAGCATGGTCTTACTCTAGGTCTTGTCTTGTGATTCTATCAGGAATTTCCTCTTTGAAAACCACTCTTTTTAATAGGGTTAACCTGTCAAAGTGGAAGAATTCTACATTGCCGCAATAAAAAGGAGAAACTAAACTGTTACAAATTCCACTGGTGCTCACCCTGAGTTGAGTTTTCCCCTACTTGACCCCTGCCCAGTCACTGATCCTTGTGCAAAACTGTCTAAACCACACTCTGAAAGAAAACTCACAAAGAAAATAATTGAAGAATAAACTTTCTGCCCAGGCCAATTGGGTAAATTGCCTTTGTGCTTTTTGTTACTTGCTTTTGCCAGATGGAATACTTGGCTCTTCAGACAGTGGTGTTGGAGCAGATTTTGGACCAATAGGGTTTTTGAAAATGATTTATTTTTTTCCCTCTGCAGACAGTCACTGTGGCACAGATGGCTTCACTAAATGATGAGTCCAGAGAGTCATTTCCATCATATTTTGCCATTGTGAAAATCAATCTCCTACAATCTCTATGACTTTTTTTTTTTGGTAGAAGCAAATGAACAAGAATTCAGAATGAAGACCAAATTTTGGGTACTCGTATTGTACTATAAAGTTAAAAGGTCAGTAGCCCTTCTCTACCCCCCCCCCCCCCCCCCCCGCCCCAGGTTTAAGACATTTACAAGGGCAAAAACTCACATAATCACTATGAATATCTAAAGATAAGGCTTCCACACCTGGCAGTTGAATAGGAGACAATTGACTAGGACAGAAAGAAATCTGCCCTGAGGCCAGGATGGCTACAGGCAAAACCCCTCCCCCTACTTTGCCACAGACCCAGTTTTCATGTAAATATATATATATCCTACATAAGTGCTCCTGCTTTGCCGGCAGGCAGGTGGCTCTAGTCTTTGCTGACTGTCCTCTGTTTTACCTGTGAGGCAGATGGGTCCTTTTATACTCTCCTCAATTCCTTATTTGCAATTCCTTATTTGCTTGTTCCAATGAACTCCCTATAGCCTTTGCTGATGCCTTTGATCTCTCTCTCTCTTTCTATCTCTCCTTTTCTCTCTCTCTCTCTCTTTCCATCTCTCCTTTTCTCTCTCTTTCTATCTCTCCATTTCTCTCTCTCTCATCCCCTCTGTGTCACTGGCCAGAATTCTGGCAGCAAAATGTGTCTTGAACTGGGCTTCTAAGATGTTTCTGTGACTATGATAAGCTGAAGAACTTCTTTCCCATCCACCTATGCTCCTACTGTAAAACAGATCATGCTAGTAAAGGGAAAATAAACTACTGATAGAATAGAAGGGAAACTTATAGCTGTCTTGTCCTAGACAATTAAGCAAGCATAGATCATGTTACATGAATGCTTGGTACTTACCATTAACCTACCCAATGGTATTAAGACCTATACTTAAACACACTATAGTCAAGGAGAGACTGTGGTAAAAGAAATGCTTCTATTAAATATCAGCTCTGATATAAATGAAAAACAAGATCTTCTGAAGGGTAATGTTTCCACCCCCGCCCTTTTTTTTTTTTTTTTTCTTTTTCTTTCCTTGAAAACTGTCTTTAAAAAATGTCTGATGAGAGGGGTGGTGGGGATACAGAACTCTGGTGGTGTGTGCAGTGTGGCACTATGCCCTGTACAAATAAAAAAAGGTCTGAAAAATAACTATACAAGTAGTCTCAATACAACTCCTAAGACTTTGTGAACAGGCAAAGCAAGAATGAGAAAAAAGGGGCTGGGTGGTGATACACCTGGGTGAGTGCACATGTCACAGTGCATAAGGAGCCAGGTTCAACGCCCCCAAGCTTTGCCAGTGGTTGAAGCAGGGCTGCAGGTCTCTCTAGTCTCTCTCCCTTCTATCGTCCCCTTCCCTCTTGATTTCTGGCTGCCTCTATCCAATAACTAAATAAAGATAATTCAAAATTTTCAAAAGAGAATTAGAAATAATTTTTTTTGTGCCAAAATGTCATTAATTGGCAGGATAGATTTCAAAAAAAAAAAAAAAAAAGATTGTTTTGGTTACTCCATGCATTTGTAGGCTGGCATAATAACCTTCCATGTAAATCGTATGTGTCATGTAGCATTTGGTGATATTCTGGTAGAGCAGAAGGTGGTAAAGATGCATTCCTGGACATTATTAGCAGAATAGAAAATATAGGTGGCATGTCTTGCTGAGGGTACTCCCTGAGGGATTGCACTAATGAAGAAAATGACAATGATACTGCAGGATGTGATGACACCAGATGAAATTCAGCCAGAATTGGACTCCATCACAGCAAAACGGAGCATGAGAAATCATCTAATTACATTGAGCAGATTTGGCACGAGAGGACAAGAATGAGTATGACAGTTAATCATGATTAATTATTTTACTTCTATCTGTCACAACTGTGAGGGTTACAAATAACATTACAATATGGATCATTAAAAGCATGCAAATTTATGATAATTTTCTGTATTAGTGCATTATGTATTTTCTGGGCATAGAGTCACATTCTGAAAATGAAATGACTCTACCAGAGGATGTGGATATGTGTGTGTTTACTGTCTTTTACCATTTGCACAAAATAAAAATGCCACTGTGGAAAAAGCCTGTCCCACTAGGGAAAGATAGAAATAAGCTGGGAGTGCGGATTGACCTGTGAATATTCATATCCAGTGGAGAAGCAATTACAGAAGCCAGAACTTCTACCTTCTGCACCCCAAAAAACAGCTCTGATCAATACTCCCAGTGGGGAAGAATTGATAGGAGGAAGAGAATAAGAGGGCTCTGAACTCTGGCTCCACCAGGACCCAAAGACAGAGGAGGGAAAAGGGAGGGGCATTTGGATGTAGTAATAGTGTCATGAATGGCTTGGAGGGGATGATAGGAAGACAAAGGAGGCAATTATGTACGAATGCAGACAGTTGTAGAAAAGACAGTTAATCCGTGTCTGCAACTTTAGGAGAACTGCTGTGGCTTGCAGTGGAGGGGTTGGGGATTCAGAACTCTGGCGGTGAGAATGGTGTGGAATTATACTGCTGTTCATATGTAATTTTGCAAATTAATGTTAAATTACTAATAAAGTTTAAAAATTTTCTAATTCATAGGAAAAAAAGAAAAATCCTAATTTCTCATCTCTCTTAACAATGTATAAACATTGAGATTTTAGGCCACTGAAAAAAATCTCTGCATTTCTCTTATTTTTATTAATATGTAAGAAACATATATCTTATTTGTCACTAATATTCACTTCCTTTCTATGAAATAATGTGTAGTTTTTTGTTCATCTATTTAATGAGCAGTACTATAACATTTTTTTGATACAAATAAAAGCCGAGTAAAACATCAAAAAGACATTTTTTGTCTTTCACATGCTTCTTCTTCTTCTAGCGTTTGTCCTTCTTCCGTAGCCAGTCAACAGCGTCAGGTTGAGCCTGATGTCAAGTTTCGAGACCTCCTTTGAATCTGGAGAGGTGGCAGTCGTTGACTATGTGGGTCCTAGTCTGTCTGGAGCCGCAGGGGCAGTTCGGGTCGTCTCTGGCTCCCCAGCGATGGAACATAGCGGCGCACCGGCCATGGCCTGTTCGATAGCGATGGAGGAGGGCCCAGTCATAACGTGCCAGGTCAAAGCCGGGTTGACACTCGCAGGGGTCTGTGATGAGGTGTTTGTTCTTGACCTCAGCTGACTGCCAACTCTGTTTCAGATGCTATAAACTGCTATTATTGTGGAATATTACTAAAAGCTGTTTTATAGTGAAGAGCAAAATACAGCAAAGCTATTGAAGTGTTCACACATTTAGACCAGATAAACACACTTCTGAAAATAGGCCTTATCACAAGCTGTTTCTTTTGACAAGAAATAAAACATCCACATTGCCTGATATTACATTGAAGGTGGAAATGCAACTGATTCCTTTAAAAATGATTGTGGACTGGGCAGACGGCATAATGGTTATATAAAAGACTTTTGTGTCCCAGGTTCTGAGTTCTCAGGTTCACTTCCCACCATCACCATAAGCCAGAGCTGCAATGCTTAGGTCTGTATATATCTGCTGGTCTCTCTCTCTCTTTCTCCCTCTCTCCCTTCTTCTTATAATAATAAAGTTCTTTTAAAAATAAATAATAAAAAAAATAGGGGCCAGGTGATGGTGTAAGCACACACATTATTATTACCTTGCGCCAGGACCCAGGTTCAAGCCCCCAGTCCCCACCTGTAGGGGGAAAGCTTCACAAGTAGTGAAGCAGGGCTGCAAGTGCTTCTCTGTCTCTTTCCCTCTCTATCTCCTCCTCCCCTCTCAACCTCTCTCTACCCAATTCTAAATTAGTTCATTAGTTAATAACAGTTAAAAAAACAAATAAAATTCTTCAAAAAATAAAATGTTGTTAGGAAAGTACACATGGGAACCAAGTTCATTCATTCCTTTCTTTTTTCCTTTTTTTCTCCTTTCTTCCTTACTGTAAGAGCTGAAATTAGTCACACTTTCATGTGACTCACACTATGTCAGTATGTGCAAACATACTGACATCTATGTATATGCTTCTTACTATTGCATTATTCCATACTTATTTAAAAAAAACACTACAAAAAAGCATAGGGAAGAAATCAAATTGCCACAAGTGCCATCTCCTCCCCCTCTCCTCTCTGTCTCTCTCTCTCTCTCCTGCCCAAGCTTGGCTCACTCTTATCCTGTAGGTCTGAAGCCTATCACTGCTTCTCAGAAGCCGCTTTCACTGACAACTCCGCCCCACGAGGAACCCTCCAGTAAGATCCTCCACTACTTCACCCTGAAGCGATCATAACTTTGGAAAGTTATTCTTTGTATTGAATTATTCACTTCTTAATCATCTGTCTCTTCCATGAACATGTAAATTCCAAGAGATCAAAGCACTCATTTGTTTGATTTATTGCTGACTCCCAGAGCCAAAGCCAGCCCTTTGAACAGATGAACCCATAACCCCTCCAGGCCACAATAGTCAGTTACCAGTGTTTTGGCAACACTCTACAGCATGTAAACGCTTATACATCTTTTATAGGGGGAAGATCAGTATGCTTTTGTAATCTTACACTTTCTTTTTGCACTTCCAAGCATTTTTTGCTAGATGACAAAATAGGAATATGCATATATATATATATATATATTACTGTTTATCATTTTCCTATTTGTAGTTTCTGATAGTTTCTAAGCAGTCTTATGCTTTTAGCTTCTTTTTAACCTTTTCCTATATGTTATATTTGTATATTCAACAGGTATTAATTAAGCCTCTCTACTCTCCGTCTGTCATGCCCGACACTCAATGATGGTAATCAGATAGATACAATCCCTTCTCCTACAGAATTTAGAGCGTATAGAGGGCTTGACTTTCAAAATGAATCCATAGGTGTGCAAAGGAAAGTCAGGATAATATAGTGTCATGTTTGCCCATTCTGGGGAGAAGCAGGGTTTTGAGAACTGAGGGCCCAAACTTTTATTCCTTGTAGGAGAATAAAAGAAAAGCAGCCTTGAAAAAAGTGGTTCTTCTAGGGGGGATTTGGGCCAAGATTGTTCTCCACGGGGAGTCAGGCGGTAACGCAGAGGGTTAAGTGCGGGTGGCTCAGGGCGCAAGGACTGGCTTAAGGATCCAGGTTCGAGCCCCCACCTGCAGGGGAGTCGCTTCACAGGCGGTGAAGCAGGTCTGCAGGTGTTGATCTTTCTCTCCCCCTCTCTGTCTCCCCTCCTCTCTCCATTTCTCTCTGTCCTATCCAACAACAATGACAGATAATAACTACAACAATGAAACAACAAGGGCAACAAAAGGGAATAAATAAGTAAATATAAAAAAAAATTTAAAAAAAAAGATTGTTCTCCACATGTTTAAAGATTCATCATACATAAACTCAACAGAAAATTGAAGAGAAAACATGATTTTCAGGAATTTTAAACTTTATTCGGGGAAACTGAGAACACTCACACATTGGAGTACACGTGGGCCAAGAGAGAGAAAGTAAGCCTGAGAGTTCTTACTCACATGATGGAAGGCCCACCTAGGCAGAGAGAGAGAATAAGCCACACCCACAAGTCTAGCCCCACCCCCACCTGCTTTCTAAGCTACACCCACACCTGTTACCACTCCCATTTTCTGTGCAGCCATTTCCTGGGGGAATTGTCTGGTGGTTCAGCAATGTCTATGTCGCTCCAGCTACTTCAGCCATTTCTGACCTTTTAACATGGTGACGTGTAATTTGAGTGATAAGTGAAAAACAGAATTTTGGTGACATAATGATTCAGACATAGAGAAGAGAAAAGGGGACTGGAGAGATAGTAGAATGGGTAAATAATATGGACTTTCATGCCTCATACCCAAGGCGCCAACTCCCAGGTTCTAACCCCAGTACCACTATAAGCCAGAGCTGAGCAGTGTTCTAGTAAGAAAAGAGAAAAGAGAGAAAGGACGGAAGGAAGGACGGAAGGAAGGAAGGAAGGAAGGAAAGAAGGAGTCCTAAAAGAGCCTATACAGTGAGGAGTAAGAATAGATGATTCACTGTAAGTATAATATTGATAAAAGAAAAGTGGTTCATATCATACATTTTCCACTACGTTATTTTGCAGTTGTCTGCTGTTCTCTCTATACTTTTTCATCTTCTGCAGGCATCACCACTCTGAGCTGATTTTTTTTTTTCAGATACAAACAGACAGAGATAGAGAGACAATAGAGTAGAGGGAGGGAAGGACTACATAGCACTGAACTCTCTTTTATTGTGGTGGGGCTCAGACTCGAATGTGGGTAGCTATGACAAAACAGATACCCCATCTAGGCGAGTTAACTTGCTGGCTGGCCCTGTTTTGCTATTCTCTTAATGAAGTTGCCTTTTTTCGCCAGTTAGATTAAAAGCCCCATGAGGGAAGTTCAATGCATTCCATTCAACCAACAGTTCTTAAATTCTTGTTTTGTAAAAGAGGTAGATCAATGCACCACATCAGAGAAAAGCAAAATACACACAATTTGCCTTCAGAAAATTAATGTTTCAATTAGTGGAAGCTAAAACTAGTGTAATAAATGATGACAGAAGGAAAAATTTTTTACACTTTTTCCTTCGTGATAAGCAATGCACCATTACTGACAATAAAATTCTGTTATGTTTTAAATATCTCTGTGTGTGTGTGTGTGTGTAGTATTTTAAAATATTAAGTTGCACAGCCAGAGTGTGGTCAACAGGCAAAAGACAAGATTCACATGTCGAAAGTCTGATCCCTACTACCTCATGCTAGAGCAGAGCTCTGGTGCTCTCTCATAACATAAATTGGTTTTATCATCTTTTTAAATTCACTTTACCAGGGGAATCTATGATAGGTAAAAAAGTTGTTTTCACATGTGTCCAATCTCTTACCTTTACATGATGGGTGTAAGTGTACCATAACCTCCACTAACTTTTCATCCTCTCCCACCACCATAAGACACTGGGTCCCCAACCACATTTTGATTCTCCTCTGTATAATATATATATATATATATATATATATATATATATATATATATATATATATATATATATTATACCAAGGAAATATTTATGAATAAGATGAATGGAGCTGAGGGTTGATAACCAATGGGAAAAGTGGACATAAATGGGGAAAAAAATTTCCACTTAATAATACCCTACTGTGGCTGAGTGATAATGTTTCTTCAGCTTCCCAGTCAAGGGCTGGCTCCCTTGACTCACTTGCATAGTGTGCTGTTTGGTCACATGCACAACCCAGGTTTGAGTCTGGCTCTCACTGCTTTGAAGAAAGCTTCTGCTCTATGGTGCCTCTCTGTCTCTCTGCCTGCCTGCCTGTCTGTCTGTCTGCCTGAATCTTGAAGACGTGTTGAGTTAGAATTTTATTCCGTGATTAAGATCTAAAAGCTAAAAAAAAAAAAAAGAAGAAGCAGGGATATGATTCTCCATCAACAAAAATCCTTAGACTGTTTGTAGCTATATGATATTCTCTAATGAAAAAGATTTCGAAAGACACAGGTGAATTTCTATTTACACTTTAAAAGACAAAATACCAGGGGGGCAGGGGGTAGTGCACATAGTGCGAAGCTCAAGGATCCCAGTTCAGCCCCTGGCCCCCACCTGGAGGGGTGTCACTTCACAAGTGTTGAAGCAGGTCTGCAGGTATCTATCTTTCTCTCCCCCCCTCTGTCTTCCCCTCCTCTCTCAATTTCTCTCCATCCTATCCAAAAACAACAGCAGCAACAGCAACAACAGAAAAAAGATGGCCTCCAGGAGCAGAGGATTCATAGTGCAGACTCCAAGCCCTGGAGGCAACAAACAAACAAACAAATAACAAACAAACAAACAGGAAACCCAGAATACCTTTGTATGCAGCACATCAAAATAAGATAACTGTTAAATTCCCACATGCCCCCGGGTCAACCACAAGTTGTTCCTAACAACATGGAAATAGGTTATCTTCTTTCTCTAGGGATGAGTCTTCTTATGAGTGAGTCTCTCCTAGTCAGCAGGTGGGAAAACCAAGTGACAAAAGAGGTGATGATTCATCTAATTTTGGATTCACTCACTGTTTGATGGCAGTTTAACAAAAGAGTGAGGCATGACACTGGGAAGCCAGACATCTGCTACATTGACAGCTTTCTATTATTCCAAATATAGGACAGTATGATCTGAAAACTATAAATGGGGAAGAAGAGTTTCTCGGGAGCAAGTGGTAAAATGAATGTGATTACCTGGACTCTCATTGGGTTACATGGAAGACTGTGTTCTATATCATCAGAGCAATCCATTAAAAAAAAAAAAAAAATATATATATATATATATATATATATATATATATATATATATATATATAGAAGAGCCCTTCAAATAAAATGTATTTTATGAGGCACTGGGGTGAATATATGATTATCATTATATAAATCTTTTAAAAAAATATTTATTTCTCTTTGTTGCCCTTGTTTTTATTGTTGTAGTTATTGTTGTCATTGTTGTTGGATAGGACAGAGAGAAATGGAAAGAGGAGGGGAAGACAGAGAGGGGGAGACAAAGACAGACACCTGCAGACCTGTTTCACCACCTGTGAAGCGACTCCCCTGCAGGTGGGGAGCCGGGGGCTGGAACCAGGGTCCTTACACCAGTCCTCGCACTTTGCGCCACCTGTGCTTAACCTGCTGCACCCAACTCCCTTCATTATATAAGTCTTACCATCTGAAATTGTATAACTGAATAGAAGAAAAATGTCTTTGTTTTTTTTTTTAAAGAAATAACATACTTTCGTTGGAATGATGCATACTGAGTGGATTCTTCAGTCTTCAGTTTTACTTTGTTCACAAAAGAATTGTATACCCTTCCCTCCCTTTTTTAGCCACTCTAATTGTCCATTTGGCCTCAGAGAGTGGAAAAACTAATTGACTTTTCTTATGCCTCTCTGGACAGAACAGGTTGATCTGGGCTGCAGCTGTGGTTTAACTTGTGAATGTGCAATTGAAAATAAAGTATTTATTGAATTACAGCCCCCAACTGACTCTTTGGCAGCCGGACAACACTGGCCAAAAATATGGGGGTCATATAGTTATTAGAGAAATGATTACAACTTCCAGAGGACTATCCTGGTTACATCAATGTGGGGATTTTGCTGTGATTTCTTTTAAATACATTCCTTGCCTCTTTTCAGGATAAAGTCAACAAAACAGTCTCTGAATCCTGCTTTCTCTGAAACATTCATTTTTCTCCATTTTCTCTCCATCTGTATGAGAAGCTCTGACCAATCCTTTATTTATATAAGCTAGTAAAAGCTAAAGTGTAATGAATACATTTCTCTCACTACTTTTTTTTTTTTTTTTTTTTTTATAAATGTTGGCCTTTGTCTCTTAACTAGTCAGATTAGGGAGAAATTAAGTTTCAAACAGTCATGAATTTTTGTTGTCTGATCACATTTCTCAAAATCTTAGGAAGAAGTATTTCTAAATGGACCCTAGTTTATAGGTGAAAAGGGTACAATCTGGAATACTGTCTGAGCTGCTGAGCATTTCCACACTAACAGAGGCATTCCTTCATCTCTTCCTTTCTTCCTTAACTCTCTTTATTTCACTCCCCTTCCTTTTCTTTATTCCTTCCTCAATCTATTTCTACAGTCTTATAATTCAGGGTGAATCAGCATATCGGAAAGAACTGGACTCCCAAGTGCCTCCTACGGTTTGGCTTGCAATCGCTACGCACCCACCAGAACATCTTTTAAAGGCTGTCATTCTGAGTTCTACCTGCTATTCTCAGTCCTAAATGATAGATTAGCAATTGCAAAGTCTTCAGTCAAATTGGTCTCCTCACTCCTTTTATTTTATTTTATTTTATTTTATTTTTTAAATTTATTTCTTTATTGGGGAATTAATGTTTTACATTCAACAGTAAATACAATAGTTTGTACATGCATAGCATTCCCCAGTTTCCCATTTAACAATACAACCCCACTATGTCATTTATCATCCTTCATGGACCTGTATTCTCCCCACCCACCCACCCCAGAGTCTTTTACTTGGGTGCAATATGCCAATTCCATTTCAGGTTCTACTTGTGTTTTCTTTTCTCATCTTGTTTTTCAACTTCGGCCTGAGAGTGAGATCATCCCATATTCATCCTTCTGTTTCTGACTTATTTCACTCAACATGATTTTTTCAAGGTCCATCCAAGATCGGCTGAAAACGGTGAAGTCACCATTTTTTACAGCTGAGTAGTATTCCATTGTGTATATATACCACAACTTGCTCAGCTACTCATCTGTTGTTGGACACCTGGGTTGCTTCCAGGTTTTGGCTATTACAAATTGTGCTGTCAAGAACATATGTGTACACAGATCTTTTTGGATGGATGTGTTGAGTTCCTTAGGATATATCCCCAGGAGAGGAATTATTGCAGGGTCATAGGGTAGGTCCATTTCTAGCTTCTGAGAGTTCTCCAGACTGTTTTCCACAGAGGTGGGACCAATTGACATTCCCACCAGCAGTGCAGGAGGGTTCCTTTGATCCCACACCCTCTCCAGCATTTGCTGCTGTTACCTTTTCTGATGTATGACATTCTCACAGGAGTGAAGTGATATCTCATTGTTGTCTTTATTTGCATTTCGCTGACAATCAGAGACTTGGAGCATTTTTTCATGTGTTTCTTGGCCTTTTGCATCTCTTCTGTGGTGAATATTCTGTCCAAGTCCTCCCCCCATTTTTGGATGGGGTTATTTGTTGTCTTGTTGTTGAGTCTGGCAAGCTCTTTATATATGTTGGTTATTAAACTCTTATCTGATGTATGGCATGTAAAGAACTCCCATTCTGTGAGGGGTCTCTTGGTTTGGGTAGTGGTTTCTTTTGTTGTGAAGAAGCTTTTTAATTTGATGTAGTCCCATAGGTTTATACTTGCCTTAGTCTTCTTTGTAATTGGATTCGTTTCATTGAAAATGTCTTTAAAATTTATGCAGAAAAGAGTTCTGCCAATATTTTCCTCTAAGTATTTGATAGTTTGTGGTCTAATATCCAAGTCCTTGATCCACTTGGAATTTACTTTTGTATTCGGTGAAATACAGTGATTCAGTTTCATTCTTCTGCATGTTTCAACCCATTGTTTCCAACACCATTTGTTGCAGAGACTCTGCTTTCCCCATGTAATAGTCTGGGCCCCTTTGTCAAAGATTAGGTGTCAAAGATTAGGTGTGGGGCCTCATTTCTGGGCTCTCAATTCTATTCCACTGGTCAGTGTGTCTATTCATGATCCAGTACCAAGCAGTTTTGATGACAATGGCCCTAAAATACAGTTTGAGATCTGGGAGTGTGATGCCTCCAGTTCTGTTCTTTTTTCTCAAGATTGTTTTGGCAATTCTAGGTCTTTTCTGGTTCCAGATAAACATTTGTAGCATTTTTTCTATTCTCCTAAAAAATGTGCTTGGGATCTTGATGGGGATAGCATTAAATTTGTAGATGGCTCTGGGTAATATATTCATTTTGATGATGTTAATTCTTCCAACCCATGAACATGGAATATCTTTCCACTTCTTTGTGTCTTTTTCAATTTCTTTGAGTAGTGACTCATAATTTTCAGTATACAAGTCTTTCACTTCTTTGGTTAGGTTTACTCCTAGATATTCTATTGTTTTTGTTGCTATAGTAAAAGGAATTGATTTCTGGATTTCAATTTCTTCTAACTTAGTGTTTGCATAGAGGAATGCCACTGACTTTTGAATGTTAATTTTGTAGCCTGACACCTTACTGTATTGCCTGATGATTTCCAAAAACTTCTTGCTGGATTCCTTAGGTTTTTCCATGTATACTATCATGTTATCTGCAAATAAGGAGAGTTTGACTTCTTCTCTTCCAATCTGTATCCCTTTAATTCCTTGCTCCTGCCTGATTGCTCTGGCAAGAACTTCCAACACTATGTTGAATAGTAATGGTGATAGTGGGCAACCCTGTCTAGTACCTGATCTGAGTGGAAATGCTTCCAGTTTTTCACCATTGAGTATGATGTTGGCTGTAGGTTTGCTATATATAGACTCCACTATCTTCAGGAATTTTCCATCTATTCCCATTTTTTGTAGTGTTTTGATCATAAAAGGATGTTGTATTTTGTCAAAGGCTTTCTCTGCATCTATTGATATGACCATGTGGTTTTTGGTCTTGCTTTTGTTGATATGGTGGATCACATTGATTGATTGACGTATATTAAACCAACCTTGCATGCCTGGGATAAACCCCACTTGGTCATGATGAACAATCTTTTTGATATACTGCTGTATCCGGTTGGCTAGAATTATGTTCAATATTTTCACATCTATGTTCATCAGAGATATTGGTCTGTAGTTTTCTTTTTTGGTTGTGTCCCTGTCTGCTTTTGGTATCAGGGTGATGTTGGCTTCATAGAAGCTGGCAGGGAGTATTCCAGTGTCTTCAATCTTCTGGAAGACTTTTAAAAATAGAGGTATTAGTTCTTCTTTGAAGGTTTTTAGAATTCATTTGTAAAACCATCTGGTCCAGGACTTTTATTTTGGGGGAGATTTTTGATAACTGTTTCAATTTCATTAGCTGTGATGGGCCTGTTCATGTTATCCACTTCCTCTTTACTTAGTTTTGGAAGTTGGTAGGTATCTAGGAAATCGTCCATTTCTTCCAGTGGGGAGGGGGGGAGGGGAGGGGAGGAGAGGAGAGAAGGGGGAAGGGGAAGGGGAAGGGGAAGGGGAAGGGGAAGGGGAAGGAGAAGGGGAAGGGGAGAAAAATGATGGCTGCCAAGAGTCATGGATTCCTAGTGCTGGCACTGAGCCCCAGCAATGACCCTGGTGGCAATAAATTGGTAAAGAGTAATGCTACTTTAATAAAAACAAAACAAAAATGTTTTAAAATAAATAGGGCCAGTGAAATGGCTCCCTTAGACAGTGCTCTAGTGCTCTGCTTGGTCAAGAGCATGGCCCAGGGTTAAACCCCTCTGCATTGAAGGAAGCTTCCATGCAGTTGGGCTCTCTCTCCCGCGCCCCCTCCCTCCCTCCCACTCTATGCCTCTCAGTCTCTAAAAAAAAAACAAGCTAAATTGTTTTGACTTAGAGGCAACTGGAGATCACAACTGAGATGAGTGCAAACTGGAATTATAATCTCCTTCTAGTAAAATGAATCTATTTTGAATTGATACAAGAATCAGGTTCTTTTCATTAAATAATTCACTAGAGTTTCTGTCTTTGCTATTATTATGAAGACAGATGTCTTTAGCGTGTTATGCAAAGACTGATGTGCATTGGCAAAATGTGGAACTAGGAGTGAGAGGAGTGCTCAGGATGATGATATCCCAAGTGAAAGGGTTTTTAGATTTAAGTCAAATTAGGTAAGTGAATCAAATGATAAAAGAAAGTGCTTTTTTTTTTTTTTTTTTAATCTTCAGGGGATAGTCTTGCATAGTTGTTCTACTGGATTTTGTTGTTGTTGCTGTTATTCGTTTACTTTCTACCTTCACACTAGATTGTGAAATTACTATGTATTAAATAACACATCTTAATTCCCTTTGACTCCCTGTCACCTAGCAATAAAAGTGTTCAATATTTGGCATGGAAAATAAATTAAATAAAAACTGGGTAGCAAGGTCTATCTACTTTTGGAATAAATTTTGATGCACCAGTGATGACATTTGTGGAAAATGAAATGACAACGTAATAAATCAGTTACAATTTTCCAATCAAAGTCATTTTTTTCATTTTAATAGAATCTCAAATATTAAACAAGGAGACCTGAGGGGTGTTGAAGTATAATAACACAACTGTCATATTAAATATCATCAAAGCATTTTTACTTATAAGAATCTTATATTAACAACACACTATTGAGCTGTTTCTTTAATTAAGCATAATTAAGCTTCTGTACTAGCAAAATAGCATCCCTCAATAGCAACTCTCTCTCTCTCAAGATTTTATTTGTGTATTAATGAGAAAGAAGAGAGAGAAAGAACGAGACACCACTCTGGTACATGTGCCATCAGGGATCCAAGGACCTCAAGCTTGAGAGTCTAGTGTTTTTTTTTGGGGGGGGTACACAAATCTTTATTATTGGATTTGGAGGGGGTGGCTCAGGCCAGAGCAACTGCGAGGGGGGGGGAAGTGGGAGGGCTTTTATTGGGCAACAACCAGGGGTGACGTGTCGGGACAGGATTGGTTGAAAAGGGCACTGCTAGGATTTCGCAGGGAGTGGTAAAACCTGGGGCTTAGACTGCATATGAATAATTCCTCAACATCACATACTGCCAGCCTGTTTCTTTTTTTTTTTTTTCTTTTTTATTTAAGAAAGGATTAATTAAAAAAAAACCATAGGGTAGGAGGGGTACAACTCCACACAATTCCCACCACCCAATCTCCATTTCCCACCCCCTCCCCTGATAGCTTTCCCATTCTCTATCCCTCTGGGAGCATGGACCCAAGGTCATTGTGGGTTGTAGAAGGTGGAAGGTCTGGCTTCTGTAATTGCTTCCCCGCTGAACATGGGCGTTGACTGGTGGTTCCATACTCCCAGTCTGCCTCTCTCTTTCCCTAGTGGGGTGGGTCTCTGGGGAAGCAGAGCTCCAGGACACATTGGTGGGGTCTTCAGTCCAGGGAAGCCTGGCCAGCATCCTGGTGGCATCTGGAACCTGGTGACTGAAAAGAGAGTTAACATACGAGAGTCTAGTGTTTTATCTACTTCCTTTGCAATATGGACAACCTAAGTTTGAGCTTTGTCCCCATTGCATTGGAAGAGGCTTCACTCATGTAGTGTTTTCCTCCCCTACTATGTATATAGTTGATGCAGTGAAGTCCCAGAGATGGCCAACACAAACTAACAACAAAAACAAAGACATTTCTAATGTCACTATTTCACAAATGAATAAATAAAAGCACTGAAACTCTATTCCAGGTCCCTCTTACACATACTGATTTATGCTTTTACTATAACTTTAAGAAGGCTTCCTCATTTCAGTTTTTGACAACTTTATCTTCATGCTTTCGCATGATAGAGACAGAGCCTGGAAACTCTTATTTTTTAAGTTTAGCATTATGTTTGTTGTCTACATTATTTTATGTCATTAATTAATTAATTAACTTTATTTTTGAGTGAGATGAAGAGAGAGAAAGAGCACTGTTCAGCTCTGGCTTATGGTGGTGCGCGGGATTGAACCTGAGACTTCGGAGCCTCAGGCATGAGAGTCTCTTTGCATAACCATTATGCTATCTACCCCCTCCCTGTTGTCTACATTATTACATGAAGCTCTAAACTATTCGTTAATAAATGGCAATGTGACTGAACTACTTTTTAGAAATCTACTAATGTATGCTTCCTTGCAAACAGAATCAGCAATTTTGGTGTTCTGTCTAAAGGAGTGTGTACAATGTCAACTTTATAAGATTACTTTTCAAGATAGTAATGCAATTTTACGACCCCCCCTTTTTTTTAGCACAATTAGAGTTTTTATAATTTTCTAGTTTCTCCAATATTCAAAACTGACAACCTTTTTCTTTCTCTTCATTTGGGTGGTTTGTTGCTTCCATTGGAGAATCTGCAGCCCAGCAGCTATATAATAGGAAATTTACAGTCTCTATCCAAGATGGGGTAAAGGTGATTTCATCACTGAGTAGTATTTCATTGTGTATATTATACAACAGCTGTTTTTAGTGTAAACCATTAATCACCCTAGTAAATAACACAATTCCACCAAAATATTATTTATGAGTAGAATAAACATTTCAAAATAAAAGTAGTAAAGGTTTTATGTGTGTGTGTGTGTGTGTGTGTGTGTGTGTGTGTGTGTGTGTGTGTGTGTGAATTCCAAGTGTAAGTTCCTGAGTTCAATCTCTGGCAATGCATACACCAGAGTAATGTTATGGTTAGTTCTCCCCCCTCCCCTCATTAATAAATACAAATATTAAAAAACAATCTGAGAATCTCTGTGTGTGTTTCCATTTTACCATCTCCCAGGCAAGAAATGATATGCATAGTTCAAACCCTATTCCTAAGACCAAACACCAGATTGGACCATTTTATGGTTTAATCTTGAACATGTCTGCCCAGTTATGGAAAAATGTAGGCAGTGCAGTGCAGCAATGATAGAATTTGCACAGGGACTTTGATTTAGGATTAATTTTCTTTTCCCATTGCTTTGCTGAGAAACAGTTTATTCAAAACTCAGCAAGATCCCAAGAAACCTGGTGTTTTCATTGGAGAAAGCTCTCATATTACTGTTGTTCATATTTTCTTGTCTGAGTTTATGAGAATTTTCAGTACAACAAAAGCCAGAATTCCTGTCCACAAAACAGATTACAATCTATCAGTGTGAGAAGAACAATGCAGCTGGTGTAACACAAACTCAGTGCTTGTTCATAAACACTTTGTTGACCCTAGAATCCTTAAGAACAACAGAAGAACATGTTTATACAGCTCCTTCCAAAAATAAAATTGAGGAAAAAAATTAGTAACATCATCATAGTGACTTTACTAATAAAAGTGACTTTACTGATTATACACATACAAGTGACATCAAAACTTCCCCAACTAAAACAAACAAATAAGCATGATATTATTTTTGTTTTGGAATTAGAAATAATTCCCGGGATTTGATCAAAAGTGAATTCAAAAAAGAGTAAAACATAAGAACCATAGAGAGGAATCCGTTCTCCTCAAAGAGAGGTAGAGAAATGACAGCTGATCTTCTTACACTGACTTAACTCTAGATCCCTTTTTTTAATGAAGAGCTTGATTGTGAAACTACATGAAGAAACTCAACATCAAATCTTAGTCCTCTAAATATTGATCTGCAACTGTGGAATTGACTTGTTTACATGCTTAAGAAAAAAAATGCTATTGATTTAAACCAGTTGAGCTCATTAACCCTATTGACTGATCAATAAACTGTCTTGATGTTTATCTTCACCCTGGAAAGAAAGAGTTCAGCATTTTGAATGAGAATGTCCATAGCTTCCAATGACACTAAAGCAAACTATTCAATTTAGTTTTGACTCCACACAATCATCCAGCTAACTTTCTGTGGAGTCCTAATTGTCTACTAGGCACTACTTAAAGTCTTCCAATGGGTGAAATAAATGATGCTTAGCATGACATTTTAAGGGGGCTATAAATATTAACTTTTTTTTATTATGGGGAAAGTGAGCTATAGAAAGATTAAATACCTGTGATGAAAGTCATACAATTAGTAGAAAAGCAGAGATACGAATATTTATATAATTATATAGTCCCTGTTGCTAAAGATAGGTTTTGCACAGTCCCTGAACATGACTATTATGAGGGTTAATAAAGGAGGTGAACAATTTTCTCTAGTAAATTTTATTTCTATAATTTTTTTGAATGGGGAGGTATATGAAATCCATGTGATGCTATTCGAAATATGTTAGAAGTGCAAATGAGAGTAATGGACCATGAAGGTTTAATATCAGCCCAGATGAGCAAGATTTATAGAGATTAATTAAGAAACAAGAATCAATGAGTTATTCAGACAGATTCTAATAACACAACTTTACTTTTGACATACTAAAGTTGTTTCAGAGGTACCTTTCCAATGTGATCTTTTAAGGAGAAGCTGTTGGGAATCTAGAAAATATGCAAGGTGACCGAAAGTCAGTTAAAGGGCTAGAAAAGAATCCCTACTGATATAAGTCAAAGAAATAAAGAGATTCTCAGTGATTGTTTCTTTAACTGCATACTTGGGCCTATTCTCTGTGACACAGCTAAAAACAAAAGTCTTATTTTGTAAGAGTTGAGATTTAAGAATCTAAGACTAGGGAATATATGTCAGTATAATGATACATGAATCATATAATTGAGTGACTCTATTAATGAATGATATGAAAACTTATAGCACCCCAGTTTTGTGCTTCATAATGTCGACATTTAGGAGGTTAAAGTACACAGACATTTTTGTTGCTGGAGAAACATGTGCTATTTGTTACAAAACAGTATGCTAAAATACACAGCAAAAACCTTTGAATTTCTTGACACATGACTGTTGCTCTAGATAATTTTCAATTATTCAGCCACCCTTCCTTCTCCGCATCTTCCTAATTATCCAGGAACCAATGGTATTAACACCTGAAATAGCCTGGGTCCTCCAGGACCCATGTCAAGGAAAATTTCCTCCCTCCTTTATGATAGGTTGGTGGCCATGTTGTACCAACTGTCGTCATTTTGAATATTAAGCCTCTATAAGACATTCTGGGCTTAATTGCTCATGCTATAAACTATCTTTTTATCTTGGGGTATCTTTCGTCTCTAAAAACATTATTGTATTTTACTTGGCAGAGGATTTGTAAGTCTGTGGTTGCATCAGGTACTCAATTTAAACAAAATAATCTATTTCTAAAATAAAATAAAATCTTACAATGCTACTTGGTTCTTTTTTTTTTTTTAATCCCAAACTTTATCACAATAGGGACAAATAAAATGTTTTATATATCTGAAAGAATACACTCTATCTTAAATCCAAAATGATTAAAAATTGAATATATTTTGAAATGTTTAGCATTCAATTTGATACATAGGTACAAATAGATAATGACAGCAAACATGGACAAGCATCGTAGCACACAGTATGATATACCACATAATTAGGCTTCCTAAGATGTGTCTTTTAGCCCAAGAATAAGAAGGAAAAAAAGAGTAACATTGACCTCTGAGTTTCTCAGAGAATATCCTATTAATGATGATTTTCCTCATTAGACACTATTCCATATACTGGGGTATAAGTAAGAAAAGAAAAGATTAGTTTAAGTAGGCAGCGTGACCAGAAGCAGCCTGTATAATCCCATAGGGGTTAATTTGTTCACCTGTCTTTCCTCTAAGGCCAGGAATCTTTTTTGTAACTCATAAAAGATAAATATTCCCAAAGAGATTGTGGAGGAGAAAGGCACATTGGTGCTATGGAGCAAAGGTTTTTTTTTTTTTTTTTTTTTATCATCTTGCAGCTAGAAATTCTAGAGAACTCAAAAATGTGTATCTTTATGTGTTCTTATATTAGTGCAAGCACACAACATAGTTTGCATCGTGTATATTTGTTAATATTAAGAAAAACAGTACAAACTGAGGTTTTAGGCACCCTTGTGATCATGGTCCTTTAGGGGAAAATAAACGTCCAAAATTTTAAGTACATTCCTGTGTCCACATCACTTTTTAGTTAGGACAATTTTTAGCTGTAAATTTTAGCTAGCTCCTAAAACATCATTTAGAATGAATAGGTTATTTCATATTACCTTTCATGTATTAGAGTCCAGCACCTATTTCATTCCTTTTTACAAGAAGAGTAAAATGAATCACATTATCAAAGTGGAGACTGGTGTGCACAGCAGTGGGAAAGATAAATTTCCCTTCAACTCTCACAAGAACGTTATATACTTCTTTCCCTTCCCTTAATAGGAAGCGGTGCACTTTCAATTGGTGCTTCCCTGTGTCTTTATTCAATGTGATAGAGGCTATGCTTTTGAAAAAAAACTCCTGGCTCCCACTTTTCTTAAACTGCTGAGTGACTATTTCTCTGATATAACAAAGCAGTATTTCTACCACCCTAGACCCCTCACGATACAGAATTTTTCAATCCACTGTCACAGTCTAAACTGCTTCCAATAGAAAATAAAGAGTCGTTTCAAATGAATTAAGGAGTTAGTAAACTTCTTGTTGCTGTAATTCTAGGTATAAGCTTGAGTTCAAAGTAGGCACTGATTAGGTTACCTTAAGAAATAATATGACTTATTCTTTCATTTGGGGAAGTATGATTTAACTATGTTTTAGAATCAATGTGAGAATTAAATATGATTCTTTTTTTTTTTAATTTTTGGAAACATATTGAGAGGTGAGGGAGGGAGGGAGGGGGAGAGAAAGAGAGAGAGACCTGTAACACTTTCATTGCTGCTAAAACTTTCCCCACTGCAAGTGGTGACCTGGGGCTTGAACCTGGATCCTTACACATTATAATATGTGCACTCAACCAAGTGTGCCACTACCTGGCTCCTTTAAATAAGATTCTTTTAGGCACTGAATTTTGTATAATGCGGTACATGTGGTTATAGTTAATAATAACAGCTAAGACTTTCATTTTTCTCTAAAGTTTAGTTTAGACAGGAGCAACAAATTCAATAAAGATTTCAATCCCACTGCCCATTTAATATCTTTGTAAAAAGGGGGCGTGATGTTAAGTAAATAAATGCACTAAGTTCAGCTATTAAAACAGATAAAATGCAGATGTAGAGAAGTGTTTAGCTGGACCTGTAGAAATCAACTCTTGCATTTTGAAATGAACATTGGAGGCTTTAGACAAAATGGATTGTGATCCTGATTTTTGTTACCCTTCAACTACAACACACAGTGATCCATTGTGTTCCATCAACCAACAGAAATGGACCTACCCTGTGATCCTGCAATTCCTTTCCTGGGGATGTAGCCCAAGGAACCCAACACACCCATCCAAAAAAATCTGTGTACACCTATGATCAGAGCAGCACAATTTGTAATAGCCAAAACCTGGAAGCAACCCAGGTGTCCAACAACAGATGAGTGGCTGAGCAAGTTGTGGTATATATACACACAATGGAATACTACTCAGCTATTAAAAATGGTGACTTCACCGTTTTCAGCCCATCTTGGATGGAGCTTGAAGAAATCATGTTAAGTGAAATAAGTCAGAAACAGAGGGATGAATATGGGATGATCTCACTCTCAGGCAGAAGTTGAAAAACAAGATCAGAAGAGAAAACACAAGTAGAACCTGAACTGGAGTTCGTGTATTGCACCAAAGTAAAAGACTCTGGGGTGGATGGATGGCGGAAAAGTACAGGTCCAAAAAAGGATGACAGAGGACCTAGTGTGAGTTGTACTGTTATGTGGAAAACTGAGAAATGTTATGTATGTACAAACTATTGTATTTACTACCAAATATAAAACATTAATCCCCCAATAAAGAAATATAAAAAATACATATAAAAAAAAAGAGATACCACATTCTGAACATGTGTCCTTGACTGCTTATGAAATTTTTAGGTCATATTTTTTCAAGACTGCCAACTCTCAGTATAAGTTAAAAAAAAAACAAAAAAAAAAAAACCTCAAGCTCTTGGGGCCAGGCAGTGGTGCACCTGGTTAAGTACACAAGTCACAATGCATAAGAACCCAGGTTCAAGCCTGCAAAGAAAAAGCTACAAGAGCAGTGAAGCAGTGCTGCAGGTCTCTCTCTCTCTCTCTCTCTCTCTCTCTTTTTCCACCCCCTTCCATCTAAATTCCTCTCTGTCCTACTAAATTAATTAAATAAATGAATAAACACTTTTGAAAACTCAAGCTCTTAAAAATATTGGTTAGAACAAGGCATATCATAAAGGAGGCCCACATCTTGTAGAGGAATCATGTCTACAGAAAACACAAATCTAATTTACTAAACTTTATTTTAAATTTAAACCTTAAATTTCTTTTTTTATTTAATTTTATTTATTTATTTTCCCTTTTGTTGCCCTTGTTGTTTTTATTGTTGTTGTAGTTATTACTGTTGTCGTCATTGTTAGATAGGACAGAGAGAAATGGAGAGAGGAGGGGGAGACAGAGAGGGGGAGAGAAAGACAGACACCTGCAGACCTGCTTCACCGCCTGTGAAACGACTCCCCTGCAGGTGGGGAGTTGGGCACTCGAACCGGGATCCTTATGCTGGTCCTTGTGCTTTGTGCCACGTGCGCTTAACCCACTGTGCTACCACCCAACTCCTTAAACCTTAAATTTCTAATTATGTATTCTTTCGTATAATGTGGATATACATTCTTGTTAACAAAAGTGTAAATGTGCGTCAATAATGACATCTAAAGTCTCTTTTCTGAATTTATTAAAAGACTACTGATCACCTTATGTCTTTGTTATTGGTGACAAGTAAATTTGTGTGAAGCCAGCAAGGTATCTCACCTACAAGGGCATGTGCTTTGCCATTCTTGAGACCCAGGTTCAAGCCTCAACAGACTTTGGGGAATCTGGGTGCTGTGGTGTGTTTCCCTGTCTCCTTCAGTCTCTTTGTCTCTGTCTCTCTATTTCTGTCTAGGAAAATTCTTCTGGAGCTGTGAAGCCTGCTATAGGCAAGAAAAAAAAAAGATAAGTCATGTGTTTTTGAAATGTACACTTACATAAGACATAGGTATCCACATGCTCTCACAAATGTATGAACATACATGCACAGTCAGACATAAGTAAGTTCACATGCTTATATCATTACATACACGTACATAGTCATGTACCTTAATGTGGTCTTTATAAGTTAACAATATATTTACTATAGAGCTTAGCGCCAAACCTATGGTCCTTGTCTAGTATTAATATAAAATAGTTTGGCATCCACTTTTAAGTGAATTAAGGTTACCCTCGATATTAATGTCCTACTTGAATTTTAGGCAGATTTTCTCTATAACTTATTGTTTTTATTGTTCATAAGTTTGTAAACTTCTCAAGTCCAACAGAGTAACAGAGTGGATCGATAAAGAACAATAACAATAAAGTTTTAAGCATCCACAGACTCTAATTTACTCTTAATGTCCCCCAAAGAATACTTATTTGAGGGAATCAGGTGGTAGGGCAGCGGGTTAAGCGCACGTGGCGCAAAGTGCAAGGAATGGTACAAGGACTAGCTGAAGGATCCCGGTTCGAGGCCCTCCCCACCTGCAGGGGAGTCCCTTCACAAGCGGTGAAGCAGGTCTGCAGGTGTCTGTCTGTCTTTCTCTCCCCCTCTGTCTTCCCCTCCTCTCTCCATTTCTCTCTGTCCTATCTAACAACGACGACAACATTAATAACTACAACAATAAAAGAACAAGGGCAACAAAAGCGAAAAATAAATAAATCAGTTTTTCCATTTATGTCATTTTACCTCCCATCTCTTATTTGCTGGGAGAATCCCTTTCATTGTTCAGAGATCTTTCTTCAAAATTGTTCTAACATGGTAGGAAGTGTTGTTGTGCGCGGGCCACGGAGATGAGAGAGAGGGAGTTCAGAGCGAAGAGGAAACACAAATCTTTATTTGCACTGGCACCTCAGCGTTGGGTGCTAGAGAAGCAGGTTGGGCCACGTGGAGGTAGCGAAAATGGCCACCTCACGCAGTAACCTTTCCTGCGTCTGAACACCGGAGTGAAGCGCTGGCAAGAGAGCGAGGTGCGGAAAAAGAAAGGCTTTTATAAGAGGAGCTTTCGCGAGAATGGGAAGGGGGAGGAGTAACCATAGCACTCCAGGATAGGATAATAACTCTCATGAGAATGGGAGTGGGGAGGAGTAACCAAAGCACTCCAAATATCACGGGAAAATAGACAATGCCCTGAGGGCACAACATGGCGGAACAGGCACTCCCAGAATGTCCCAACTCTCGCGGGAACTAGCAGTAGCTTGAGGGGACAACATGGCAGGTGTGACTGCATCGGCACAATTTCCCAGCAAGGAAGCAAGTATATCACAGGTGCTTGCAAACAAGTTGTAAGGAAACGATTTAATTTGAAGGGGAATCGCTGTGTTTGAAGAGAAATGTGAGTGTATTTACCAGACTTTTAAATATACGTGGTCTTCACAGACTGTAGTAATCAGTACTTCTGTCTTCCCTTCCTGGATATGGACTATGACTACAGTCCTGAGGCCTCTGTTGTATGCTTTACACTGGTTTGTTCTAGCCCTCCCCCGCCAAGAAAATTGGATCAGTCCAGTTAGTTTTGCGGGCCCACTTGGCCCCGCCCCTAGGAACCCCGCCAGAGTTCCAGAGTTGCAGAGTTCCTGAGTTCGAGAGTAAGAGAGAGTGCTTGCGCCGCCGCAAAGAGACAGCAGAGTTCTGTTTGGTGATTAGTTTGTCTTAGTTTATGAATCGTTGTTCCTGAATAAAGAAATACAGATTCCCTGTCCAGCCGTTGTCTCTGCGTCTCTGTTACCCGCCCGTGAAGCCAGCCCGGCCAGCTGGAGCCGTCCGAATTTTTAACAACAGGCCTCGCCATCTGATACTATCTTCCCACAGCAACCAAGCATGACAGAACCACACCTGGGTCTTGACACTGCTATTAGACCTGATAAGAACTGCACTTGACATGGATATCGCTCTTAACAAGAAAAGCTGTGACCCGTTTTTTCAAGGGCTGGTGGACTTACAGAACAGTGTCTCCCCCATTCCTACCAGATTATTATGAGATGCCTTCAATAATGGAGACAAAGAAGCCCCACTTCCTCTAAACTCAGGACACAGCTCTTTCCTGGATCAGAAGTAGTATTAATCTTGTCTTTTGTTTTGTTTCTAAAATGCAGTCACTCTTCTATCTCTGGAGATCTGTTCCTATAGAATAGAAAGTACACAACTGATCTAATCCAGGAATATGAAAAAAATAAAATAAAAAACAAAACAGAATAAGCAAATAGTGCTAGATCCAATCAGCACATGAGCTAACCAGTTAAACACAAACTATCATCCAGTCACTAGGACATTCTAGAGTGTTGTTTCCAAGATTAGTAATCCTCTGGTTAAGCTCTCTTAAATTCCTTCCAGGTCTATTTAAGAAACTGTAATTTTATCCCAGTATCCTGCTTCTAAGCTAGGACTTTACCTCATAAATAAATACAGAAATAATTTCTGTAGAGAGTATGCCACATATAATCCTCATCTCAGAAAAGGACAAGAGTTCTTCACTTTTGAAGCTTAGTGTCATTTTCTAATGTTTCCATATAAATCAACTATTAAAAATACAATAAAATATTATGCATGTACAAACTACTGTATTTACTGTCGAATGTAAAGCACTAACCCCCTAAAAGAAATTTAAAAATAAATAAATAATACAATAAAAAGGATTTAAGCTAAACTTCAGGATGTCCCTGATTCCACCGCTTTCTCAGTGAAAGGAAGGGGTCTTCAAGATTTGACCTCTATTATTTATGAGATGACTTGAACTCTTTCCTACATAGATTCAAAGAGAATAAATTATACTTTCTAAAGAGTTCCTTCTGCATAACTTAGTATTTTGAATATCACTTCTTTGTTTTTCCCTTAACATTAAAAAAATAAAGTAGAATAGCATATTGCTACTGTTTTATTTGCATAAAGTTGTTGTAAAGGACAACCGTGCAAATGCATGACGTGCACTGAGATATCATCAGACTCTATTGATGATATTTTAAAGATTTTGCTTTTGGCCGGGGGGTGGTGAGGGGAGGAGGGAAATTTAAGATCTGTACCTCTTAGGTGAGTGCCTGTAATGGAAGATGATATAGGCATTTCTTCATAAAAGATCAAGGAGGATACCCCTTAATGAACACTCAGAAGCACCGAGAGAGCCTTAGGCAAGTTAAACATGGGAAGAGTGCTCTGAAGTAGTTAGTTATTCCAGTGAATGGGAAGCATTTCTAATCCCACAACTGGAAAGAACCTTAAAACCAAAGAACTCTTTATTCAAGGGTCTTTATTAACAGCTGTCTCCTTCCACTGTCCCTTACCTCCAGCCCCCGCCCCCATTCACACACACACACACACACACACACACACACACACACACACACTCATGCACATACTCATTCTCTCCCCTCATTGTCCTGATCTTGTCTAGGACAAATGCTAAAGCTAAAAACATCCTATGAGCCCCAGACAGAAACATGAAAACAGCTCTATAAAAGAAATATGAGACTTTAGACAGATCTTTTCATGCATTTATTGTTTAAGTTCGCATTTCAAAAAGGTAGCAGCAACTTTTCAGGCATTCAAATGACACTACCCACTCACGGCTGTTCCATCTCACACACACACACACAATCATATCCCATTCGTCTGATGAACCAGTCACTCACTTAGAACCAGTCATCCATCCCTATTGGCAGGAAAGCGTGGCTGAGAACCTCCAATCCGGAAGCTCACAGAGTACTGCGAGTCTGCTTGTGCTCATAAGTGAAACCTGCTTCATTACCGAAGTCCACCTTAATCTTTAAGGAAACAAGAACTATCTGCACCTTTGAAAAGAAACAAACAAAATGGAAATGAACCACCATTGCTGACACTGATTTTATACAAGATCCAATTTTGCCTTCAGTATTAAGAGCAACGGAATGAGTTTGACATCTTTCAAAATCAAAGTAGGTAAGAGCCTGTAGGACTAATAGAATTTATTTTATTTATTTTATATAATTTATTTAATTATTTATTTGCCTCCAGGGTTATTGCTGGGGCTCGGTGCCTACACTACGAATCCACTGCTCCTGGAGGCTATTTTTCCCATTTTGTTACCCTTGTTGTTGCCCTTGTTGTTGTTGTTATTGTTGTCATAGCTGTTGTTTTTGGATAGGACAGAGAGAAATGGAGAGAGGAGGGGAAAACAGAGAGGAGGAGAGAAAGACAGACACCTGCAGACCGGCGTCACCGCTTTCAAAGTGACCTCCTGCAGGTGGGGAGCTTGGGGCTCCAACTGGGATCCTTAAGCAGGGCCCTTGCACTTTGCACCATGTGCACTTAATCCTGCTCTACCGCCTGACTCCCGTACTAATAGAATTTAAAGTCACTTGCTTCAGCTTCTTAGTTCTCTCATATTCCTCAGGTGTTTCCGGAATAAAGTTGAACTTGCCTACATAAATGTCTAAGTGATAAAATATAGGAGGTGAGAGAAATTTAATCTGTCCACATCTTGAAGTTAGGTAGAAATAAGATATTTTGAATGCTCTAAGGTCATAATATATTTGCCCTGAAAAACTGAGTAAGGGGACCTGTGAGTGGTTGTATATTTTTGGAACCCTGGTACAAGTGGCATGGCAATGAACATACTTGTTCAACTCCTAGTGTGATGCTGGTTCCCAGTGGATGAACCAGAACCTAGCTAAGTAGTTAAAGAAAGCAAAGCTTAAAGCACAGGCTCCCGTTTCTAAATTTGACCACTCTGGTTACCATCTAAGCTTCAACTTCCATACGGGGATATTAAAGGAGGTCTCGAAACTTGACATCAGGCTCAACCTGATGCTGTTGACTGGCTACGGAAGAAGGGCAAACGCTAGAAGAAGAAGAATAGCACTAAGAGAAGCATAGTGTGATAGGGTCTCTCCCTCTCTCTCTTTCTGTCTGAGAAAGTTGACCCAGAGTAATGAAACACTGACAAAGACAAGAAAGATGCAATGTAACCTGTCTACAGGTTACAGTCATTTGAAATGTAACTGTGGAAGTGACCATCCATCACTTTTTTCCACATTGTGTTAGGAGCAGATCACAATGCTGACTCACATGCTAGGTGGAGGGGTGCACAAACGTGGAAGTAAGAGGAGTGAGAACAATTAAGGGTGATTTGAAAAGCTACCCACAACAAACAAATTACTTTTGATTCTCAGACCAAACAAGAATATTTTCCACAGGCAGAGTATAAATATGATAAATAATAAAAAAGAAGGCCCAGATGCTGGAAGTAGTGGATTCATAGTGCAGGCCCTGAGCCCCAGTCACCTTGGTAACAATAAGAAAAAATTTTAAAAATTAAAAAAAAAAAGAGAAAATACCCCCATTCTTAATTTTTATTTTGGTAAAAATCTTCTTCCAGATCTTTACATGCCATATATGAGACAAGCAACTTAACCAAAATACATTAAGAGTCACCAAACTCAGCAACAAGAAAACAAATGACCCCATCCAAAAATGGGGAGAGGACATGGACAGAATATTCATCACAGAAGAGATCTGAAAGGCCAACAAACATGTGAACACACACCAAAACTCAATGACTGTCAGAGAAATGCAAATGAAGACAACAGTGAGATAGGACTTCACTCCTGTGAGAATGTTAGACATCAGGAAAGGTAACAGCAGCAACAAGAGGAGAGGGTATGGGGGCAAAGGAACCCTCCTGCACTGCTGGTGAGAATGTCAATTAGTCCAACCTCTGTGGAGAACAGTCAGGAGAACTCTCACAAGGCTAGAAATAGACCAACCCTATGACCCTGCAATTCCTCTCCTGGGATATGTCCTAAGGAACCAAACACATCTATCCAAAAAGATCTGTGTACACCTATGTTCATAGCAGCACAATTTGTAATAGCCAAAACCTAGAACCAACTGAGGTGTCCAACAAGAGAAGAATAGCTGAGTACTCTGTGGTATATATACACAATGAAATACTACTCAGCTTAAAATTGGTGAATTCGCCTTCTTCACCTCAACTTACCTGGAGCTTGAAGGAATCATGTTAAGTGAGATAAGTCATAAACAGAAGGATGAATATGGAATGATCTCACTCATAGGCGGAAGTTGAAAAACAAGAAAATAAGGGAAAAAACTAAAGTAAAAGACTCTGTGGTGGGGTAGGGGATTCAGGTCCTGGAACATGATGGCAGAGGAGGACCTAGTGGTGGCTGTATGGTTATGTGGAAACTACACAATGTTATGCATGTACAAACTATTGTATTTTACTGTCTGCTGTAAACCATTAATCCCCCAATAAAGAAATTTTTTAAAAATCTTTGAGCGTCAGACATGAGTGTTTCTTTGTATAACCATTTTGCTACCTATCCCTGCCCCTTCTTTTTCCATTTTTATGAATTAAAAATAAAATGCCTATCCTACAATGTTAATAGTTAAATCTGATTGGTCATCAGAACCATGAATCTTTCCTTTTCTTTTCTCTTTCTTTCTTTCTTTCTTTCTTTCTTTCTTTCTTTCTTTCTTTCTTTCCTCTTTTTCCTCCAGGGTTATCGCTGGGGCTTGGTGCCTGCACTACGAATCCACTGCTCCTGGAGGCTATTTTTTCCCATTTTGTTGCCCTTGTTGTAGTTATTGCCCTTTCTGTAGTTATTGTATAGCTGTTGTTGTTGGATAGGACATAGAGAAATTGAGAGAGAAGGGGAAGACAGATACCTGCAGACCTGCTTCACCACTTATGAAGCAACCTCCCTGCAGGTGGGGAGCTGGGTGCTTGAACCGGGATCCATAAACCAGTCCTTGCACTTTTCGCCATGTGCACTTAACCTGCTGCGCTACCACCCCCCCCAACCCCATGAATCTTTCTATCCAATTTTTTGGTAGATTAACCAGTAGCAACTAGCACATTTGACTTCCTCACTATACCCTAAATTCCTTAGAATTCAAAACATGTTTGCTGAATACAGACCTGTTTTATATAAAATGAATGTACAAAGGATGGCTTCATGTTTGTGAGGCTCTGGGTTTGAGTCCTATCACCACAAGGGAAAACCATGGACAAACCATGACAGTTTCGTGGACAGTGGAGTGGTGCTGGGGTGGCTCTGTCTGTTACTCCTTTCTCCCTCCTCACTAGATAAATAAAGAAAAAAAATTGATTGAGGAAGACCCTCAATCATAGAGTCATGAATTCTCAGTTTAGGTTCATTCCCCTATGTTGTATAAAAAAAGATAATAATTATTTGATGAGCATATATAAATGAACAAATAAATTATTTAAATTATCTACATACCCTTTACCCTTTGATCCAATCCATATGATAAACTAGTAAATAGTAAGGTTTATGTTATAAGATTATTCTTAAAATTTCACACATTGATTTTCCAGATATTGCATATTTTACAGAGGTCTTTAAGAGACTGGATTTTGAACCAGTGACTTTTATTGAAGTTCCTTATTTTTTCTCCTATAGTAAAACCCCAATTTTTCACCTTGTTTTTGAAATGTTGACCAACTGACCTTAATTTTCAAGTCCTTTCTCTGTTAAGTCACGTCACCTTAAAGAGTGGTATATAGAAATATGATAGTTGAGGCTGGGTGGTGGCGCACCTGATTGAGTCCACATGTTACAATATGCAAGGACCTGAGTTCAAGCCCCCAGTACCCACCTGCAGAGGGAAAGCTTTGCAAGTGATGAACCAGTGCTGCAGGTGCCTCTCTGTCTCTCTCCCTCTCTATCTCTCCCTACCTTCTCTATTTCTGACAGTCTCCATCCAATAAATAAAGATGATATTTATGAAAAGGAAGTATGGCAGGGATAAAGGGTATATGGCCAAAGAGTTTTTTGATGGAAGTGAGTAGTGGGGAAGATAGAAGCAGTTGTGTTTTTTCGTAGAATCCAGAATGTTCAGAAATGTACTAAAAATAAATTTATTTTCGCACTCCCTTTTTTGGGGCCAGGAATGTTGATATTTTAAAGAACTTGGGAGAGAATGTTTTGGTGAAGTTGTATACTGTACCATAAATATTTTTACTAAAATTATAGAATTGTCTGTTTCCTTTCAAATTGCATCAGGACCCAGGCAAGAGTGATGAGTTTTTAATGTGGAAATTTCATATACACGTTTTGACTGCTTCCTTTTCTTCTTCCAACTCTGCCAAGTTTCAGTTTATGTTTAGTAAAGACTGATTTATTGGTACTTTTTTGGCCTACCTGGTGTGTTATGCAATTACGTACCACATTCAGAAACATAAGCATCAGTTTGCAAACTTACTTTTGTTGTAGAAAAAAATTAGTTTTATTCAGGCTGATTTATTTATTGTGTTGAACGATTTTTTCCTTTTTTTTTTGCATAACCTATAGCTTGGTTTGTTTCCTTTTTATTTCTTCTTTGAAAATACAGGGGAGAGGCTGAGGGGGAGACAGAGAGATTCTGAGCACTTTTTCTGTTCTTCTGCATACAGAATAAAAACTCTGACCTCTTGCTGTTAGAAACCACAGAATGATAGAAATTATTTCTTTGCATGACCTGAGAGAAGAAGTAACTGAAGCCTGATTTGTTTTATTCCAATAAAAACTTGATCAGACAGGAAAGAGAACTCAACAGGACAAGCTATGAAATATGTCTTCTTTTGTAACCAAATGTCAGGGGTAGGTATTGACAAACATTGCTGCTTTTAAGTGGACGGCACCATGTCTTATCTCCTCTGTGCTTCCTGCTCTGTGGAGAGACAGAGCCCATTGAGTTTCAAGCCCATTGAGTGTAATTGACATAAACACTTGCTCGTTCAGTGTCCCAATGATATATCTTGCATTCCTTTTTTTTTTTTTCCTTCCTCCACTGGGCATTGCCAAGAATAGACTCTAGTTCAGCACCGAATGAATTCACTTTAATTCTCATCATACATAATTTTCACTTATTTTCAGACCGGTAAATCCTGAAAGGGGCATCTCTGGTGAACTTCTGTCTCCTGAAATGACTGTTTGGTAACACTTTTTTTTTTTTTTTTACTTGCATCAGCACAATTTAATATGGATTTATATGCAATGCGTTTTCCTCATGTTCAATAGCACATATTCAGAGAGTGTAGAGCCTTCTAATATTGATAAATAAAGTGTTAATTATCAACCCATAGAATTGGCAAGGCTTCATGCATGAGTGTGCCACTGGACTATAAATATCAATATAGGGTCATTAAAGAGGATAGTGTGCCTATTTTTCCCCTTTTCTTTTTGTTGTCACTGAGGTTTCACTGATGTTTGCTTAAAAATTTTTTTTATATTATCTTTATTTATTTATTGGGCAGAGACTGCCAGAAATCAAGAGGGAAGGAGGTGATGCAAAGACAGACAGAGACAGAGACAGAGACAGAGAGAGAGAGAGAGATTGAGAAAATTCTGCAACAAGGTATCAGCACTTACAAAGCGTTCCCCTGCAGGTGAGGACTAGGAGCTCAAACCTGGGTCCTTGGGCCTTGTATCATGTGAGCTCAACCAGGTGCTCCACCACCAGCCTCTGGTTTCACTGCTCTGGGTCAAGTTTTTCTAAAGAGACAGGACTAGATGGAGACCTCATCACTCTAGCCTCTCTGTTTTACAGTTCTCCCCTAAGAATACAGTCCCAATCTCCTAGATCAGTATCTACACATTTGTTGTGCTGGAGTGATGGAGAAACCTGTCAGCCAGGATAGGCAAATAATTACCTCTGATTGTTTATTAGCTGTGGTCTGGAACTCTGGACAAAACGCAGACAATAAGGAAACGTTTAATTTCTCATGCTTTCAAATCCAGCTCTCTTTCGGGAACCATCTGAATAATGTTATGTTCCCTCCCAAAATATGGAAATTTGCTCAAAGGAGGTCATTGAGACAAATTTATTCAGAACTGAATCAAAATGTAATTCTCAGCAGCTATAGCAGAGCCTTGTTTAATAACCAGTTTTCTAAATAAAGGATAACTATCGCAGAGGATTGTCCTTCGTGAGAATACCATGTAACAGAATTCTTCCCCCTCTATTTTAGTGCACATGAATTTGATGCTCTCCATACATTGATATGAAGAAAGCAGAAGTTTCTACCTGATTCTGTGTCTCCAGTTATGCTGTGTTGCATGATCCTAAACGACATATCTTTGTACTATTTTGGTGCTCTGTTCAATTATTAGCGTGCCCCCCATCCATCCCATTAAGGAGAATTCTATGTTGACGATAATGAATCTTTAGTATATAGTGCAAAGAATGAAAAAGTAGATGAGGAAGTAAAAGGCAAAGACAAATATAAGTGGTTAACTCTGGAAGGGTAATGGAGCTCATTAAAAGATGGAAAGATGGGAGTGGGGCTGTAGCGTAGCGGGTTAAGCGCAGGTGGCGCAAAGCACAAGGACGACGTAAGGATCCCGGTTGGAGCCCTGGCTCCCCAACTGCAGGGGAGTCGTTGAAGCAGGTCTGCAGGTGTCTATCTTTCTCTCCCCGTTTGTATTCCCCCTCCTCTCTCCATTTCTCTCTGTCCTATCCAACGACAACAATAATAACTACAACAATAAAAAAACAAGGGCAACAAAAGGGAATAAATAAATTAAAAAGATGGAAAGACACCAGAAAGGCCATGAATAGATTCCTAAATGAAAGAAGTAAGATGCGTCAATCAATGTGGCCTGAGGCTGACGGACATAGTTTGAAGGAGATTATTGTGAAGAAAAGAGAAACTTTCCTTCTGTGGCTATGTGTGAGGAGGAGGCAGAGGGACATAGAACAGTTATCTTAAGAGGTTTTTCTGTACATTAGAAACAGAACTCCTTCTCAGTAATTTTTAAAAGATCTAGTGACAGTGAATTCTTTTTGTTTTTAATACTGTATTCTCACCCAGTAAATTTGACTTAATATGCCTATGTGTGTATATCTATAACTTGACACATGCATAGGCTCCTATAGCTACCATCATACTTAGAAGAGTGAACAATTCCATTAATAAAAATAAGAAAGCCTCACTCATATGACTCACTTATAGCCAGTCACATTCATCTCGCGCTGATTTTTCTAACCCCTGGAATCACAATAGTTTTACCTTTCAAGATTGTATATAAATGAAATCATAAAGCATATAGACTTTTAAAACTAACATTTATTTTGACATTATTCTTTTGAGGTTATATAAATTATTATGTGCGAGAATTATCTATTCAAAAATGTTTTATTGTTCATTATGAGCCTTTTAAAAATATGGATCAGATTTTTAATGTTTGAAGGACATTTGAGTTGATTTTAGGTTTAACAGTCATAAAATAGTTTCATTTTGGGAGTCGGGCGGTAGCGCAGCCGGTTAAGCGCAGGTGACGCAAAGTAGAAGGATCCAGCATAAGGATCCCGGTTCGAGCCCCTGGCTCCCCACCTGCAGGGGAGTCGCCTCACAGGCGGTGAAGCAGGTGTGCAGGTGTCTATCTTTCTCTCCCCCTCTTTCTTCCCCTCCTCTCACCATTTCTCTGTCCTATCCAACAACAATGACATCAATAACAACAATAATAATAACTACAACAATAAAACAACAAAAGGGAATAAATAAATAAATAGGTCTAAAGTATAGTCTGGTTAATACTTGATATTGATCTATCTTTGACTTATTGAAGGTGATTTTGAAGAAAGATCTTTTATGGTATGTAATGGATTATAAATAACTCAATCACAGATAAAAGAATACTTCCACAGATATTTTAACCATTGCTACTGAGTAGTGAGTCAAACAGTTATCACAAAAGGGTACTGTGCGCAGGATAAGAGAAAAAGGTCACTACGGAGAGTCATCGTGGACAGTAAGGAAATAGTGCTGGGATCAGAGACCTCGGCAGGGGCTACTATAATTCAAGAATTCATTGTAATTCTTACGGGTGGGGGGAAATTAGAGTATTTTTAAGGTGAGTCTTGAGATAATCAGATTGCTTATTTATTAATTTTGATTAATAATGAATTAATTTTGAATTAATAATGAATAATTTCTTTAATGAAAAGAGAGACGCACAGAGAATAAAAGAGACCACAGCATAGAAGCTTTCTTCAGTGCAGCGGGTGGGGGCCAGGCTCAAGCTAGGTCATAGGTTACACTCTTCACTGCAAGCAATCTCTCTGAAAAAAATGTTATTTGACAAGAGACAGATAACCAGATCATAATCTTGGCATATGTGGTGCCTGGAATCAAATTCAGGACCCAATTAATGCAAGTTCTGCATTTTACCACAGAACCAAGCCAACTCACCAAACAGGACTTTCAAGTTGTTGTGTTTTGTTTTTTTTTGTTTTTTTGCCTCCAGGGTTATCACTTGGGGCTGGGTGCCTGCACTATGAATCCAATACTCCTGGAGGCTATTTTTTCCCTTTTGCTGCCCTTGTTATTTATCATTATTGTTGTTATTGCTGTCATTATTGTTGAGTAGGACAGAGAGAAATGGAGAGTGGAGGGGAAGACAGAGAGGGGAGAGAAAGACAGACACCTGCAGACCTGCTTCACTGCCTGTGAAGCGACTCCCCTGCAGGTGGGGAGCCAGGGGCTCGAACAGGGATCCTTACATCAGTCCTTGTGTTTAGTACCACATGCTTAATTCAGTGCACTGCTGCCTGGCCCCGACATTTAGGTTTTCAAAATGATGGGCTGGGAGATAGTTCACCCAGTAGAAAGCACGTGATACCATGTGCCAGGACCCCGGCATGAGCCACCAGCAGCATATTGAGCACCTGCTCTGGGGAAAGATTCACGACAATGGAGAGGTGCTATGGTGTCTCTCCTTTACTCTTTCCCACATTCTCACTCATTCCCTCTCCCTCTCCCTCTCCCTCTCCCTCTCCCTCTCCCTCTCCCTCTCCCTCTCCCTCTCCCTCTCTCTCTCTCTCGCAATTCTTATCTCTTTATGTCTTTATCTAAAATTAAAAGGGAATCACACATGCAAACAGCGCCCATTGGAAATAAATGACAACTTTTGAGCAATACAAAACGGTGCTACATTTTCAAATCTCCTATTTGTTCAGACCCTTAAAACTAATCAGCCCTAAATAACTGATATGGCAAAGAGACACATGTGAGGTGATACTCTACTACCCTTGCATGGATATAAACCTTTCAATAGCTTTGATTCTCAGTCATGCACAAAAGCAGGAAGGGAGAAAAGAAGTAGAATGATGAGCAAAATTTAAGGGCAATTGTGGAACTGTATACCTCACTTCTGCCTTCTTTCTTTTGTCAAAGTTTTTGCATAAAACAAACACAGTGTCAGGAAGGCTGGGGAATGTAATCTCCCCGTGTACATAAGAGGAGTAGCTGAAACCACTGCTCATTTAGTCAGGCTTCCTTACAACCTTTAATCTCCAATCTAGCTTGCAACTAACTGCCCACCAGATCTCTTCACTTAAGTGTTTGATTAAGCTAACCAAGTCATCCCATTTTAAACAATATAGTAATCCATGAATCCCCATACGCCTCTTTCTTACTCAGGACTACTTACTTCAGTGGATTACTTCTGTCAGTGGAATCATCGTTCTAGACACAAGCTCGAAACCTAGACATCCTCTTATGTCTCACTCTCACACACCAAACTACATATAACTACTCACCAAGTTCTGTCACTTTATCTCTAACGTATTTCTTCTAGCCTTCTGCTTGGTCACATTTTCTGCCGCACTGCTCAACTCAGATGCTTGCTATCTATTGAAAGTATTCCTCTTTCCCACAGTGCAGAGACACTTGAATCACCAATTCACTGTGATGCCCTCTTCCTAGGAGTCTACATTTTTCATTGGCTGGCTACCCCCCCTGGTGATCTCCCTTGAGTAATATAGTATAAATGCCACCTCACCTCGCAATTCCAGAATGCTAATTACATGTCAAGCACTGGATAAGTATTTCACATGGAGAAAATGCTAGTATCATCCTTTTCTCCCTGAGTAGATAAACAAGGCTCGGTGGTAAAGTAATTTTCACTGGCTGTCAAGTAAAGAATAGAATTTAAACCATGTAATTTATAGAAACTCATAAGTTCTTTCTTTTTAATTTTTAAAATTATTTTTAAATAGTTTATCATCTTTATGTATGTACTGGATAAAGACAGCCAGAATTTGAGAGGAGGAGGGGAGATAGAGAAGGAGAGAGGCAGAGAGACACCTGAAGACTTGCTTGAACATTCACAAAGCTTTCCCCCTGCAGGTGAGGACTGGGGGCTCGAACCCAGGTTCTTGTGCACCGTAACATGTGCGCTCCACCAGGTGCGCCACCACCCAGTCCCAGGAACTCATAAATTCTAAAGCCCTTGCTTTACTATAACAAATGACTATATTTTATTATTATTTGGGGCAAGGGTAGTGAAACTCTTCTGATTATTGATTTTATTTATTTACTATTTTTTGTCTTTATTTATTTGATAGAGACAGCCAGAAATCAAGAGGGAAAGGAGAAATAGAGGAGAGATACCTCTCCCCCCTGCAGGAGGGGACTGGATCCTCGAACATGGATCTTGGCCCCTTGTACGGTGTGCTCGGCAGGGTATGCCACCACCCAGCCCCACAGATGACTTTGTAGCATCTAGTTCTTACATTTCACTCCATCCTCTTTTTTTTTTAACCTAATTGAAAAATCCATACAATAAGAGTATTCTCAGATCATGAAGCCTTAAAACATTTAACTATTAGAACCACACTCCCCCCACCCACCCCTCTTTCTGTAAACCTAAGATCCACAACGACTTGAGGTCTAGCAATATAGTTCAACTAGTAAAGCACTTAGCTTAACAGGGGTGAAGCTGCCCTAGGTTCAAACACCTACGTCACAGGGAGCTCATGGATGGCACAACAGCTAGATCCACAAACGGTGGGGTCGTGCCATGGTCTCTCTTTCTCTTTCCATCTGTTTCTCTCTTATTGTCTGAAATAAAAACAATAAGAAAAAAAAACATCCTGGAAGTGGCATATTCCCACATTCAGCATCCGACATGTCCAGGGTTTCACCACAATGAATCAGCTTCCCCTCCCCCCCCCCAGATCAAAAGAGAGACACAAATGGAGAGACAAATGGAGAGAAGGAAAGATACACAGTACTGATGCTTCCTCCAGAGCCCTGGGGCCAGGCTTGAATCTGGCTAAAGCCCATGACAAAGCAAAACGGGACAGTACCCAGAGAAGCAACCCTGCCACCCCAATTATTTTAACTATCTTTTTTTAAAACATCTTCATGTCCTTGTTTTCCAGTATTTTATTTCCACACTGTTATCTTTACCTGTTAAATTAGTTTTCTTATATGAACATTTGCCTAGATTTACCCATGTGCTTAATTATTTTCTTATCATGCTTTCATGATAATTAATCTTTTGCAGGTGAGTGCAACATATATCTTCCAGAGTGATTCCATTTTGGTGACTGAATCAACAGCCTGAGTGCCCCTTGGGAGCTTAGTACTCTATAATTCAAAGCATAGGCTTAATAAATGAATAGGGTCATATATATCGTGAATATTAACGACTAATAAAGTTTGAACGGGTCAAATGTGAGGGGTATATGTATGTGTATGTGTGTGTGTGTGTGGGGGGGGGGTATGTGAGCTGGGTGAAAAATCCTGCCAAGAAGCCTTTTTGGGACCAGGGCAGGTAGTGGTCAACCTGTTTGAGTGCATATGTTACAATGCACAAGGACCCAAGTTCAAGCCCCCAGCCCCAACCTGCAAAGGAAAGCTTCACAAGGTCTTAAGATGTTTCTCATTCTCCCTCTCTATCTCCCCGTTCCCTCTTGACTTCTGGCCATCTCTACCCAATAATTAAAGATAATAAAAAAAACAATTTAAAAATCCTTTTTTTAAACTTCTGTTAATGACATGAAACTCGAACCATTGTGTCTATGTGCTGCACACACTATAAGCTGTCAGAGATGTCACCTCCCTTCCCTCACCTCTAACACAGAGCAAGAGCAAAAAAAATAAAATAAAATAAAGACTCCCTGGCCCTACGTCTTTGCTCATGGGTAGTTTCACCTATTATACCATCTCACCTAAATCTAATTCCTCAAAAAATTCTACCTTTATGAGACAGAATCACATCAACTTCCTATGTCATATTGGTCCAGTACCTTCGCTTCCAGTTTATTTATTAGACCAAGTCCTCAAAACAGCCCAAGAATAAGTAGATACTTACACTGTATAGTTTCCAACTTTCTTCACTGGCATCTTTGGGGTGCATTTCTTCTGCCTTCCCTTGTATTTCTACATGCTTCATATTGGAACATATTTCAAGGTATCTGGTATATTCAATACTGTTGCAAGATAAATCTGTTAAAGATTTTGAAGGGTTTCTAACACAGTATAGTTAGACTATTTTTAATGCTGAATGTTAACACTTGAAATCATAAGAATCTGGAAGGTCTCAACTTGAAAAGACTCTCAAGTAGATGAAATACTTTATTTAGAATTCTGTCAACTAAACTCCACCATCATTAGTATGATTTTTTTTTTCCTTTTTTAACTAGTTGTGTTGGCGTAGTATAGACACAGCCTGAATCATCATGAGGGATAGAACTTGGGTTTAGATCTATAAAAAGAAGAAAAAAAATAGAGAAGTGATGCCATGGAGACCAATTTTTTTTTTATTCTCACTTAGGGAAAGATTCAGAGGCATAGTAGTGAGAAAATTTAATTTCAGATTACTAAATCCAACTGGTATGTCAAACGTGGACTTTTGCAAAGATGTCTAGTTAAATTACTAAGGCACTCTCAAAGAGATTACTGTACCCATGATTTATTCCCACTTCATGCTAGATTAGGAAGACAATAGGGGAGGTACTTTCTCAGGTGTCTTACTCATTGCTCTGATCATGTGGGTTCTGCTATTACCATTTACATTCAAATTTATCCTCATCTCTTTCAGGCCAGATTATGCAGGCAAATTTATTGACCTCTCCTACATTGATTTCCTCATTTAGTGGATTCAAGGTTGCTGTAGAGATTGAAAGAAGCATAGGAGGTATTCAATACATGATAGCGACTGGAATAATTTCTTAAATTTTAACTATGTATGGGCTGTACAGGTAATGTAGTGATACTGCAGAAAAGATTTCCATGCCTCAAACACCAAAGGTCCTAGGTTCAATCCCCAGCACCACCATTAACCAGAGTTGAGCAGTACTCTAGCTAAATAAATAACTGCTTCACATAGGGAGAGTTAATTAATGATGATGATTTTATTAACACCTATATAGATATTCCATATGCTGGTTTTCAGGAGTTCAGAAAGAACATTTTTGAAAAAAAAAAAAAAAAAGAAAGAAAGAAAAAGAAAATATCAGACTTGGAAACAAATTGTAATGGACTGCAAAATTCCTTGGCAACCATACACTAAGATGACCTCCAGTGATTCTCACCTTCTAGCACCAATCCTGTGACGAATAGGGACTCACTGTGATATCATAGAATATTGCACAGTGAAGGCATATGGCACATGAGTCTTGGCATTAGACAATGAGACTTCTAACTTTTTTCTTGGCTCACTCATTTTGGGGGATATATGCTGCTGTGCCACGAGGAGAAACAGAGTCATATGAAGAAATCTACATGACTAAGAAGTGATTCCTGGGAGCCCGGCGGTGACACAGCGGGTTAAGTGCACATGGCACAAAGCGCACAACGGGCGTAAGGATCCCGGTTCAAGCCCCTGCTCCCTGCCTGTAGGGAAGTCCCTTCACAGGCAGTGAAGCAGGTCTGCAGGTGTCTCTCTTTCTCTCCCCCTCTCTATCTTCTCCTCTCTCCATTTCTTTCTGTCCTATCTAACAATGACGACATCAATAACTACAACAATAATAACAACAATGATAAACAACAAGGGCAGAAAAAGGGAGAAAATAAAACAAATTAAAAAAAAAGAAGTGAGGGTGGGGGAGACAGCATAATGGTTATGCAAACAGACTCTCATGCCTGAGGCTCCTAAGTCCCAGGTTCAATCCCCCGCACCACCATAAGCCTGAGCTGAGCAGTGCTCTGGTGTTTCTCTCTCTCTCCTCTCTTCATCTCTCAAAAATAAAATTAATTTAAAAAATTTTAACAACAAAAAAAAAAGAAGTGAGGCCGATGACTATAAATAGCTGGTACAATCCTGCCAGTCACATGAGAGCCATCTATTAGGTGGATATTTGAACCCCAGATAGACCTACAGAGATTGGGACAGAGTCACTGCCACTTCAGTAGAGTAGCTCAACTGGAATTACCCAGCCAAGCCCTTTTGACCCACTAGGATTCCATGCTTTTATAAATGTTTGTTGATATTTTAGGCCATTAAGTTGTGAGGTAATTCATTATACAGCAATAGTTAATTAATGTTTCCCTTATTGCAACACACTTATCCCAAGCTCAGGAATCTGTGATGAAAGAACGCCCCCCAAACTCCTTGATAATAACTCATTAAATTTTTTAAAAATATTTATTTATTCCTTTTTGTTGTCCTTGTTTTTTTATTGTTGTTGTCGTTGTTGGATAGGACAGAGAGAAATGGAGAGAGGAGGGGAAGACAGAGAGGGGAGGAAAGACAGACACCTGCAGACCTGCTTCACCGCCTGTGAAGCGACTCCCCTGCAGGTGGGGAGCCAGGGGCTCAAACCGGGATCCTTAAACCAGTTGTGCTTCCGCACCACGTGCGGTTAATCCGCTGCACTACCGCCCAACTCCCTCATTAAAAAAATTTAACCTCATAAGAGTTCATCAACAATAATCTATCCTATTGAGAAAACAGCAGCATTCATTGCTTTGCCTTCTGACTTCTAGGTGACAGACTCCTTTATCTTGGTCTGAGTTTAGTTCTAATCAGGGAAAAGCAACTCGTTTTACCCTAGAGACCTCATTTTATAATTAAATTGTTCTTGGACACAGGAAAGATACTTGATTAATTTAGTTTTTTTTTTTTTTTTTAGATTTCCCATACTCTTTGTAGCGTGAGCAGTATACTTAATTTTGTAGCATATAATTATTTTCATTAACATTTAAACTTTCCAGTGATGCATACTTCTAATACCATCACATTCTTTCTTACAGATAAGTTAGAGAAAGCTAATATATTCAGCCTCTCTAATTTATCCTTGAATCTTCATTCACAAACAAATTGCTCTGTCTTTTTCTTCATTATTCAAATCAGTTCTCTTAACTTTTTCCAATTGTATCATAAAAAAGGAGTTTCCTATGAGCAGCATAGTTTACTGATGTGTTTATTATCTTTACTTATTGGATAGAGACAGAAATCGATAGGTAAGGGGGAGGTAGACAGGGAGAAAGACAGAGACAGCCGCAGCCCTGCTTCACCATTTGTAAAACTTCCCCTCTGCTGTGGGGACTGGGGACTTAAACCCAGGTGGGGACTTAAACCCAGGTGTACTGTAACATGTGCACTCAACCAGCTGTGCCACCACTCGGCCCAAGCCAACACAGTTTGACTATAATGCTTTCTCAGTCGTGTACTGAACACCTGCATGAAATATCTTCCATTTGTGTGTTACGGCAGGGTAACACCTAATAATAGGAAATAATTCAGCTTTAAACACCTTCTGTCACCAATTGTGTTCTAGTAAAACATGTTGCATCTGCCAAAAGTTCAATATATTGAACCTAGAACTCAATATTATTTTTTCTGACCAATAAAAGTTTTATGTTAAAAGATGAAAATACTTCAGATTGCCCTTACTATGACATGTTTAACTCTTCAGTGTCTTATGAATGAACTTTTTAAAAAATAAATATTGAATTCAAATGCAATTTTTATTTTATTTTTTTTAATATGTTATTTATTTATTCACAAGAAAGAAGGGAGGAAAGGAAGAACCAGACATCACCCTAGCACATGTGCGGCTGGGGATTGAATTCGGGACCTCATGCTTGAGAGTCCAGTGCTTTATCCACTGCACCACCTCCTGGACCACTCAAAACCATTTTTACACCAAAAAGAACTCTTCTGATATTTTTGTTAGAGACCCCATATTATAGATATAGTTAGGAAAGTATAAACTACAGTTATTGCACTATTTTGCAGATTCATGCTTTTCTGGCCTTTGACTTAATTTGGTTTGGCCTGGCACATCAATACTGCATGGGAAAGTGATTTGGAACTCAGGATCTTTGAATGTGATACTGCTAATCTCATCAATGCATTCTCTCTCTCTCTCTCTCTCTTTTTAAAGTATTATCTTTTTATTGGATAGAGACAGCCAGAAATTGAGAGGACGGGACAGATAGAGAGGGAGTGAGAACTAGAAATGCCTGCAGCACTGCTTCAGCACTAGCAAAGCTTGCCCCTTGGAGGTAGGAACCAGGGGACTCAAACCTGGGTCCTCCTACATTGCAACATGTGCATTCAGCCAGGAGTACTACCACTGGGCCCCCCCATGCATTGTTTGTTCTGAGGGGTATTATTGATTTTCTGTGCCTATCAACATATTAATTAACAGGATGGAGACAGAGCTCATTCTTAATTTTCACTTCCTTTTAACTATTAATAATTTTGGCTTACTCTTCCTTTTTACTATCAAAAACCTAATCATCTTATTTATAAGAACTTTAAATATAATAATGACTTCACCATCTTTGAATAGACTTAAAGTAAGCTAATGATGTTAAAAGAAAGTCCACATTATTCTACATATGTGTATCACATAACAGTAGAATGCTATCAAGAAACAATAAAAATCATCACATGTTGAAGTCCATTAACTCCTACATTTTAATATAATACATATATATATATATATATATATATATACACACATATATATGATGGGATAAAATTTGGACTAAGATATACAAGTTAGTATTCTTTTTACAGTTAAGAATATGATGTTAAGAATAAGATGACCCCACCAATGTGTCTTGGAGCTCTGATTCCCCAGAATCCCACCACTATTATTGTTATTATATGCTATTATTATATAATAATATAATAATCGACCTGTCAACACCCATGTTCATCGGGGAAGCAATTACAGAAGGCAGACCTTCCACCTTCTGCATCCCACAATGACCTTGGGTCCATACTCCCAAAAGCTTAAAGAATAGGAAAGCTATCAAGGGAGGGGATTGGATATGTAGATCTGGTGGTGGGAATTGTGTGGAGTTGTACCCCTCTTACCCTATGGTTTGGTCAGTGTTTCCTTTTTATGAATAAATAATAATAAAGGGGAAAAAAGAATATGATGTCATGGAACAAGAAGAGCACCGTGTCCAATGGATTCGAAAGATGTGTCTTTACTATTGTGGGGAAAGCACTTAAAAATTCATGGGTCCAGTATCAGCAAGACTGCACTATTCTTGGCAGTCTTTTTTTGATAATGAGTGAGAGAACATGATAGAAGGGGAGAGAGACAAAATAGAACTTAAACTGGATTTGGATTATTGCAACTAAGTAAAGGACTCTGGGGGTGGAGGTGAGGATAGATTTTTAACACTTAGTAAATAAATAAATAAATACATTTAAAAAAAATCATGGGTCCACTTTAACAGTCAAAAGGACCTTATTCCTCAGTTTGGAAAGCCATCTATTAGGGACCTTCCTCCTCAATTTGGATATTCTACTATTCAAGTCCTTAGTGTCAAGTCACTTTTGCACACTGAGTCCAGTGGTTTCACAATGAGCAGCATCTGTCATTGGATGAAATATCACAAGTACTCTATAAGAAACAGTTAAGTTTTCATACCGGAGGCGGGTCACCCAGTCAAGTACCATATAGCCATGCGTAAGGACCTAGGTCTAAGTACCTAGTAACCACTTGCAGGGGGAAGGGTCATGAAAAGTGAGCAGTACTGCAGGTGTTTCTCCTCTCTGTCTCTCTATCATGCTCTATCTTTTGCTCCTTATCAAAAAGGCTGCCCGGAACAGTGGGGTCTTGCTGGTACTGGAGCCCCAATGATAATTATAGAGGCAAAACTGTTCCTTGTTTATTTATTTATTTAAATAAATTTATTTATTTATTTTACCAAACCACTGATCAACTCTAGCTTATGGTGGTGTAGAGGATTGAACCTGGGTCTTTGGAGCCTCAAGCCTGAGAGTCTCTTTGCATAACCATTATGCTATCTACCCCACTCTTTTTATTCTTTTATTGGTGATTTAATATTGATTTGAAAAGTTTGCCTAGCTATCTATCATCTTTTCTATGGTCCTGCCTTCTCTTCCTTTTTAAGTCACATCTACCCATATTACTACTTTTGAATGTCTTTCCTTGTGTTTCATTATTATTACTTTTTAAAGAATTGTTTAGGTTATCTAAGTTCACTGACATCTATTAAGGGGAAACAATTATATTAGGCAAGATAATTTTTTGAAATGATAACCCTATGAAAGCATGAATACAAAGCCCTGTATATTATGCCTGGGAAAAGCAGTATCTCTATAAATTACGAGGAATTAATTTTCTCATATAACGTTATCCTTTCTATGAAATATTGAAAACAGGTAACTCATGAGAAGTCATAAGGTTTTTTAAGAGAATTAAAACCTTCTTTGGTTGAAGTTTATATAAGTTGAAGTTTTTGTATGGCCCAAGATTTATTATTGTTTTATTTATTTTATCTGTTGCTTCCTTTATATATTATATATGAGCATAGTCACTTGATAGTGTCTTTCTCCACCAGCCCTTTACTTTTTTTTATTTATTCCCTTTTGTTGCTCTTGTTGTTTTATTGTTGTAGTTGTTGTTGATCTCGTTGTTGTTGGATAGGACAGAGAGAAATGGAGAGAGGAGGGGAAGACAAAGAAGGGGAGAGAAAGACAGACACCTGCAATCCTGTTTCACCGCTTGTGAAGCGATTCCCCTGCAGGTGGGGAGCTGGGGCCTCGAACCGGGATCCTACCGCTGGTCCTTGTGCTTTGCGCCACCTGCGCTTAACCCGCTGTGCTACTGCCTGACTCCCTCTCCACCAGTCCTATCTCATCCACAGTACCGAGAGGCAATAATAGCAATATCCAAGACAACATGCTGCTGCAAATGAGAGCATTTCATCGCTCTTCATTGTTGAATTGTATTTCACTGTGTGTGTGTGTGTGTATGTGTGTGTGTATGTTATATCTTCTTTATCCACTTGTCAGTAGATGGGCACTTTGGTTGTTTACAATTCTTGCCTATTGTAAATAATACTTCAAAAAACAAGGAAGCGTACCTACTCTTCAAATTGGTGTTTCTGCATTTTTTTTTTTTTTTGGTAAATATCCAAAAGTGGGATAAGAAACTCTATGTTTTTGTAGAAGTAGGATGTTCATCTCGCTTGTATAATAACTTAACCGTCCTTTAAAATCACATTTATGGACCGTGAGTATCAGCTCCTCTTATCTATCTTACTGCACAGGGGTACAACTTCAGTAACTTTGTTAATAGGTTTTTTTGGGTTTTTTTTACCATAGGTTTTTTTCAATGCAGGTACTCAGTTTAGCTTCTTAAAGGGTAAGCATAAATCAAAATGTAAAGGGAGAATCAAATAAACAAAAGGAAGAAGTAAACAAAAATTAGACTGACATATAAGTCTCGACCCTGGGGGTCAGGGGGTAGCACAGCGGGTTAAGCGCAGGTGGTACGAAGCACAAGGACCAGCATAAGGATTGCAGTTCAAGCCCCAGGCTCCCCACCTGCAGGGGAGTCGCTTCACAATCAGTGAAGCAGGTCTGCAAGTGTCTGTCTTTCTCTCCCCCTCTCTGTCTTCCCCTCCTTTCTCCATTTTTCTTTGTCCTATCTAACAACAACAACAACAACATCAGTAACAACAACAATAATAACTACAACAACAATCAAAAAGACAACAAGGGCAACATAAGGGTAAATAAATAAATGAAATAAAAATAAAAATAATAATAATAAGGGAGTTGATAAAATGAAACCAGAGGAAGATTTGTATTTTTTTTCCACTGAGTGGAGCGGTTAGCTAAAAAAAAAAAAAAGGAAATTCATTATGTTGATGTTCTAATCACTGACATCTCCCAACACCCAGGACAAACAGACGAACAAACAAAAGAATTATTTGTCCCAACAAAGGCACTCCGTGCTCCACATCCTCTACCATCTTTTGTTTTAGAGACATGCATGCCTTAGTGAGCAAACTCTGAAATGACCACTGAAAGAAGCTGAGTAAATATACTTTCAAGAAAAGCCTAAATAAATTTGACTGACTTGAATTCACCAACAGACAGAAACTTTCCAAGAGAGAGATAACTAGGGAGTGGCAGGTTCTTATTTAAACACGTTACTTAAGAGTTAATTGGAGTATTACTATGATTGATGGACCAGAAGCTTTGTAATCAGGAACACTTCTTCTTCTTCTAGCGTTTGCCCTTCTTCAGGAACACTTAAATGAGATATAAACTGACCAATATTTACATTGGAGATGAAGTCACATGTGATTTCATCTGGCATCAAATATACCAAGTGTGAAATACATTCTTCAGATTGATGTTGCCTTTGTTTCACCCAAGCTGGGTGTCTAAGATTCCCATGAAATCTTGCAATCAATCTCCATTTATAAGCCTGCCAAGCTTCAAAGTTCACCAACTAAGGGAGATTACAGAGTTACTTCAATTCAAGTGTGAGTGAATAACACACTACAGCATACAAGTAAAGCATATAAGCCAAGTTCTGAAAACAATAAATGTCACAAACACCTTTTATTTTATTTTATTTATTTATTTTCCCTTTTTGTTGCCCTTGTTGTCTTTTTATTGTTGTTGTAGTTATTGTTGTTATTGATGTCATTGTTGTTGGATAGGACAGAGAGAAATGGAGAGAGGAGGGGAAGACAGAGAGGGGGAGACAAAGACAGACACCTGCAGACCTGCTTCACCACCTGTGAAGCGACTCCCCTGCAGGTGGGGAGTCAGGGGCTCGAACCGGGATCCTTATGCCAGTCCTTGCCCTTTGTGCCACATGCGCTTAACCCACTGAGCTACCACCAGACTCCCCACAAACACCTTTGGAATGCCTGAGTGCACAATGCATAACTAAGTAAAATGCCCTCCACATGTAGGATAGGGTGGTGAATACTTCAGACTTATAGAAACAAGAGGAAAGTTGTTCTCTCATGAATGGTAGTACATTCAAAATTTAAAGTTGGGAATTACATATACAGCTATTCCAGTTGATTAAAGAGAAGGTGACTTGCTTCTTTTAATTGGATAACCTGCTATTTAAAATACACAAATTTTAGATGTATCTGGGCCCTGACTGCACATTCTATTTCTTTTGACATTTGTCTTAATGTGAAGAAAACCTGGGAAAGGCTTGATAGTAAATAGAAAAGGCTTTTTTTGTTTGTTTGTTTTTGTTTTTTTACTTTTTATTGTCTTTATCAGATGCAGTCAGAAGTCAAGAGGTAGAGGTGATAAACAGAGAGAGGGAAAGAGAGAGAGACAGGGAGATACCTGCAACACTGATTCACAACTCGAAAAGCTTCCCCCCTGCAGGTGGGGATGGGGTCTCCAACCCCGGTCCTTGTGCATTGTAACAGGTGCACTCAACCCCCTGGCCCCAGAAAGGCATTCTAGAGAAAGATTTTAAGACCTCTCAACACCAAATCTCTGTTTCGGTGTGCTATTATATTTATACCATTATATCTAGGTTCTGTAGGATTGGGACAAAATCTTAGTTCCTGTGTTTGTTTTAGTACTAATGGAGTTTCTGACACATTCTAAGTGGCCGTTCAATGCTTGAAGGAATGACTGAATGGACAGTAAAATGCACAAAAGGAGCTGGATTCAGCTTCACGCAAACTTCTGTAAAGACCTTTTGTCACCATGAAGTAAAATGCTAGACATAGTGAATGATGACTGCTCTCGGCGAAAATAATACATCATCCTTAGCTGAACTGTTTCTGCATTTCAAATGGCAGCCTTCTGACCCTCACTGTAGCTGAATAAAAGTGTGTCATTAATTCCTTAGAGAAAAGCTAACTAGATATATAAAAGCCTAGTGGGTGGGCAGTTCTATATCATGATGTATCTAAACTCCACGTTTATATGAAATTTAAATTGGTGTCATTCATTCATGCAACTACTCTCTTCTATCTGCACCCCAACCGCACTGGCACATGGCATCCCATTACATCAACCCTAAAGATGCACCACATCTCCCTGTGCTTTTACTATAATCTCTTCTCCTGGAAGGCTCAGAAATCATCCTTCAAATGAGCTAGGAGGTTTAAGGTCTCAGGATTTTATTTTACTTTTACCCTAGAAGATGAAATTGAATTAGTTACTGTAAATTCCATCTAGACCTAATGTGCCTACAAGAAACCATACTTCTAGTCCTTTCCCACACTTTCTCTGTTATGTTGTTACGGAACCTTGGAGAACAAACAGATCTGCTAGGAAATTGCCTGAATGTATGTCTTTCTTTCCCCTTGCAGTGAGATTCCTTCCCAACAATTTCATAACATTTACACTAATTTTGTATTTAATATCTGGATATCCAGTCTACAATACCAACTGTTTAGGAAAGATAAATCAAATTTGCTTCTGAAACTCTATAGTTCAGAGTTATTTATTAACAAAAATGGTTTCCCCTGAAAATCTTACTGTCTGAGCTCTCTGACTCTAAATAACCAGATACCAAGAAGTCTTTGCTGAAAGTCTTGTCCATTGCTCTTTCTGCACACTGGTGTTTGCTTTCCTGTCTTCTGAAGACATGCTGAAATACTAATTTTGAATAAATGACAACATTCAAAGCAGTGGCTTTAAACAGTAGTTTTCATATGAGAAAATTGGATTGGCAGCAGACCAGACCAAAGCAAATGTCTAAATTCAATCAGCATCAATACAGGATCCATCTCTCTTATCTGTCTCCTTCTGAAAGTCTTATGGAAGACACTGAATAATCATGGATACATGACTTCTTCATTTGTCTGCATGTTTATTAGTTAAGACTTTTAATTTTATTTATTTGGGAAGAGAATAGATGGGGAAAGAGAGACAGAGAGGAAGAGACAAGGAACCAGACATCATTTGGGTTCACCTCTGATGCGTATGCTGTCGAGAAATGAACTGTGGACCTCATGCTTGAGAGTCCAGTGTTAGGTCCACTGCACTCACTACCTCCTGGACCACGGTACACTGACTTATTATGTCTGATTCACTTTAATCTTCTTAATAATTTTATATACATCTTTCACTTCTCTCTTATCTTTCTCATTCACACACAAACCCAGCCACCACCACCCCCCCACTCCAACACACACATTTCCTTGTCTTTCCCTCCACAATACACACAGCTTCAGGTTAAACCTACTATTTTCCAGTTTTCTAGACTTTGTAATTTTTCTTCATTTTTAGGTGTGTGTGTGTGTGTGTGTGTATGCTTGTATAATGTTCCTCTCTCTCTCCCTTTCTCTCTCTCTCTCTCTTTGTACCACCATGCACTATACCTACATAATTTCACTGATCCTAGTGGACTTTATTTACTTAGAGGGTGTGAGACCAAGAGGGAAGGAAAGAGAGAGACACAGGGAGAGGAGAAACACCACAACCCTGCTCCACTGATCCTACGCCCGCGCCCTCCTTTGCATGCATTCCTATGTGGTAGGTGGGGGTTTAAAAAACTCTTGTCCTAACACACAGAAAATTATATACTCTATTATGTGAACTATCTCCTGACCCCTGGGCCAAATTTGTACTCGTTTATTATCAGAGCACTGCCTCACTCTAGTTTATGTTGGTACAGAAATTAAACCTGGGACATTAGAACCTCAAGAATGAAAGGTATTTTTTTTTCTTTCCTTTTCTCCTCTTTTCTCCTTCTTCTTTTCCACAACCACTATGCTATCATCCTGGCTTTGTGTTACAGTTTAAATAAATAGCTTATATTTATTTTAAATAAATTATAGCTTCTCTTATTATTTTCTTTATTTTTTAAATTTTTTTCTTGCCTCCAGGGTTATTGCTGAGGCTCAGTGCCTACACCATGAATCCACTGCTCTTGGAGGCCATTTCTTCCCCCTTTGTTGCCCTTGTTGTCTGTTGTAGCCTGTTGTGGTTATTATTGTTATTGTTGATGTAGTTCGTTGTTGGATAGGACAGAGAGAAATGGAGAGAGGAGGGGAAGACAGAGATGGGGAGAGAAAGATAGACACCTGCAGACCTGCTTCACCGCCTTTGAAGCGACTCTCCTGTAGGTGGGGAGCCAAGGGCTCGAACCAGGATCCTTACACTGGGCCTTGTGCTTTGCGCCACTTGTGCTTAACCCGCTGCGCTACTGCCCGACCCCCTATAGCTTCTTTTAAAGCAAAGATATTGTATGAGTTTGAGGCTTGATAGAGAACCCATTGAATGAGTACATGCATATAAAATACACTTTTGTTTCCCAAAAAAGACCTATGTCACAAGGTGGGTGGCTATGTCTCCAATCATTTCTTTTCAGTGTATTTGCATCTCTTAGAAAATACTTACCAATAATAATAAATAGACAGATGCTATATCAAGTTTTTCACTCTATTTATTCCCATTAAAGGAGTTCTTCCTAGCTACGGTCACAGATGAGCTCATGTTTGAAAATGTTCTCAGGATACTCTCTTATCTAGTCTAAAGAAAACGGCTTTTATCTAGTCCCTTCTTTTCAGTGCATTAATACTTTATTTTCAGAGCTACTGTGATCAGTTCAGAGCTATATTTTGGTCAGCAATTCGAAAAGCAAACAAACCTACCTTCTGTGATTCACATTTTAAAATGTATGGTGGTGTGTTTGTGAGATACATGAGGGCTCTGCTCTGGACCAGAAGTTCCCTTCCCTTCCCTGCCACATGTGTACATACACACACACACACACACACACACACACACACACACACACACACACACACACACACACGGGGCTGAAGGTCAGAGAAGACTCCAGTTTTAGTAACAGTTCAGTTAGCTAGCTGTGACTAAGAAATTCCCTTAAATTCCATTTCATGCAATATTTCTTCTGTAAAGTGAGGGTGTTAGGCTCTTACTTCCCTTCCAGGTCCCAAGTTCTTTTATAATTTGTCAGATGTTGGCATATATTATGTTTAAGCACAGGTGTCATATGATATACCTAAAGTATATGTAATATAGAATATAATACATCCTAAGTCACATTCTGTCTGGTGTGGTAAATCCTTAAAACAATGTTTATCTAAACTCACCTTACTCCTTTTATTTGAACCCATAATTATAAGATTCTAAGACTGTGGAGTTAACTTACTCCTAGCCCTCATTTTAGTCACAAGGTGTAATTTAATCCTTTCAAACTGTGGAATACTAAAATCACACTAAGAATGAAAAATGCCAAAACAAACATGTTTTTTAACAGATTCAGGGAAAGCAGAAATAAAGTGGTGTTTTCCCCAGGAAACTGGCCAAAGCCAGTTACAACAGAATTTAAAAAAAAAAAAAAATTCTGGCCTGGATTTTGACCATCAAATGAAGCCATTTTGTCAAAAGATAATTTAATTCTAAAGAGGTTGTTGGGGGTTGGGGAGAGAGAGAGAAGAGAGAGAGAGAGAGAGAGAGAGAGAGAGAGAGAGATTCTGTTTACTAAAGTCCAGGCTAAAGCCATACTAAGATTTTAGTCCCTTATCCCCTACTTTTCTTGATCACTCAGCTAATTTGCAGTCTGTTATTTTAAAAACCACACCTCGCTTCCCCAGGGTTAAGGGCCTGACTGAAGAAAATGCCAATGCGAATTATTTTATTTTCTGAGTCAAGATGGTGAATGAGCTAGAAATCATTTAGTACCTGACTAGCTACGAATGTTTGTAAATGAAGATGTCACTCACACAATGCTCATAACTTAGCTAGATCATTTTCCATGTACTTGGAACAGGTAGCTTTCTGCTGGGTATTGGCAGCACAGAGTGTCTCGTGTGTGTGTGTGTGTGTGTGTGTGTATAATTATTTTTATGTATACATTTAAAGATTACCATAAAGATAAAAGCATAATTAGAAAAGAAAAAAAACTTCTGTGTGTGTGTTGTCTATTCACTGATAAATAGTAAAAAAAAATTATAACAGTATGATTTTTTAAACTTTTTTATTTATAAAATGGAGAAAGTAGAATTTAAAACATTATTTTATCTTCTGTCTATATGTTTGCTTCCCTGATCTATAAAGGTTACTTCTTCTTCCTCCTTGCCTCCCCCCACCCAGACAGTTTTTGATTCCATATACTTGCTGAGAGACTACAATTCATTTTCATATTAATATAACTTGGAAAATATATCTAGTGTGCCAAGTGATAATATGGACAACAAAGTTATCTTCTACTTGGTGTTTTCTTTGTCAATGACCCTTTCCATTCATTTTTCTTTCTGTGTCATTGTCATTACTGGGGCTCTATTACTCCTGACTGAACTTTTTAGAGGGAGAGGGAGAGGGACAGGGACAGGGACAGGGAGAGGTAGAGGAAGGGCGGGGGGGGGGGAGAGAAAGGGGAGAGAGAGAAAGGGGAGAGAGAAAAAAAGATATCACAGAACCAAAGCTTCCTCCAAAGCAGTGAAGGCTGGGCTCAAACCTGGGTCATGTTTGGCAAAGCAAGCACATTAACCAAGTGAAATATTTTACCAATGGATCCTCTCTGTTTTTATAGCTAAATCACAATCAGTGTGTTCGTATGAAGGTGAATTTCACAGTTCCAGAGTATAAAACTATAAAGTGTGTATGTGATATTAGGTAATACATTTGAAGGTATATATTAAAAATGCCCATGGGAAATTATTCTTCTAAAGGACTTTGCCCTTTTTCCTTACCTGTCTCACACAAAGGATATTGCCAAATAAGTGTTTAAATGAGTGAATCATTATTCAAATAAATCTATTCTGTAGCTGTTGCTGACAGATTGGGTTGGTCTTTGATCACCTACAGCATAAACTACCAGTGAGTCCTTTGCTAGAAAATTGAATAGTTTTGTGTATGTGTGTGAGGAGGGTGGAGGTTAAGGCATTGTACATAAATGCTTTTGCCTTTCCTGGGCCTACTTTTAAAATTTTAGAGAGAGAGAGAGACAGCTAGAGTAAGAGATAACTGTACGGAGCATTCGTTACTATAGTGGAACTCCCATATGGTGACAGGGTTTGAACCTGAGCTGTATGTACAGCAAGATACTGATCCTATGAGCTATCTCTTCAGCCCAGAAAGCTAACGCCTTAAACAGATATCTAGGAGACGCAATCTGAAAGCAATTTGGTTTGTTCTTGCTATTTGAGATGTAGAAGGTAGGTAAAGTAAAGCAACCTATAGCTGCCTTCTGTTAAGAGAAGGGAGTAAGGTAGTGACCTTGTGCTGTGTGAAGCTTTCTTTGAAAACGTGCAAAGATATGATGTGGAAAATTGGATAACCCATACATATACTAAATATGATAAATTCGTTTCATTATAATGAAGCATGGTTGGAACTCTAAAGCAAGTTGTACGCTAAGTTTTAGAATGTGCCTAGACCAATCTCACCTTGCATTTGAGTTTCCACTGGCCCTTAGATATTTTTGATATTAAAACAGTATTCAGTGACAACGAAGGTGCCTCAGTGGGTAGAGTGCAGGATCTGTATGTGTGAAGCCCTAGGTTTGATCCCTGGCACTGGGCATGCCAGAACAGTGTCTTCTCTCTCTCTCCTCTCTTCTCTTTTCTCTCTCCCTCCACATTAAATATACTAATATTCAAAAAATACATTATTCAGTTTTGATTTAGGCAACTAAGTTACATAAAAGCCTGCTGCTTCTTCCTTCCTTCCTTCCTCCCCTTCTTTTTCTTTCTTTCTTTCTTTCTTTCTTTCTTTCTTTCTTTCTCATTCATTTATTTAATAATGAGGGGGGGAGGGAGAGAGGGAGAGAGAAGCACAGAAAAATACAGCCAGAGCACTCTGGCACATGAGATGCCAGGGATCGAACACAACACTGAAAGCTGAGGCCCAGTGCCTCACCCACTGTGCCACCTCCCAGGCCGCAAGTCCTAAATGTATGATTTTAGAACTCCAGTGGTAAGACATACAGACATTGATGCTGCGATTGTAACATGATTCAGACCTTAGCAGCCTGTGGTTCTGCCCTCTTTAAAATGTTGCTGTCGACTCTTCTGCAGTATCAACTATATAAATCAACACATGTTGTACTTGCCAAATGGGAAGTTATCTGGACAGAAGTTGCCATTTCCTCTTGTTGCAGAATACGCCATTCAGGCTCTGCTGCCCTAAACTGGCCAGACAGGCTTACTCCTGGCACGTTAACAGATTTATCAATATGCCTTTCCATCCTGGCCTTCTCAGGACTTCCACTCCCAGGAAGGAAATTAAGCACACTCTTTGCAAGAGAGTAAGATGCTCATTTTACTATGGAAACCACAACTCTGTGCCACAATCATTACTATGATAGAAGTGTAGAATAAGAGTAATCATTTCTCCTTGGTTTCACCAACTATGGCTTTTTTATTCTGTGAGAAGTAGAAGGAAGACTTTGCTTAAACATGACCTGTGCTTAGAGCAGATGTTCACTGGGGAGCAGCCTTGTTTTACTGCCATTCTATTAATTTTATTTCATCTCTTTCCAATTCTGGTATGGAAACCAGCAATTTCTGTCTTAAAACTTAGATGATAAGATGTTTTAACTACACTGATTTCTGAAAAATAACTTGCTGCTGAGAATAGAGGCTGTTGGAAGAATCACTCAGAATCAGTTCCAGTTGCCAAGAACTTATGTGGGTTGGATTTTCTTTTCTTTTCTCTTCTCCTTTTTTCTTTCTTTCTTTCTTTCTTTCTTTCTTTCTTTCTTTCTTTCTTTCTTTCTTTCTTTCTTTTTAACCAGAGCACTGCTCAGCTCTGGCTTATGGTGGTGCAGGGGATTGAACCTGGGACTTCGGAGCCTCGGGCATGAGAGTCCGTTTGCATAACCATTATGCTACCTATGCCCACCCTCTAATATTTCCTTTAAAGAATACTGACTGAAGGGAGTGACATCTTCATTATTCCAGTGCTTAAAATAAAAGCTTAGAAATCTGAAAGTGTGGTGAAAGTGTAGGCTACATATTTGAAGAAAATGAAATCAAGTATTCTCCAAAACTGAACCTAACCAAATTGTCTCCAGTGCTGTTTCCGAGCCTAAGTAACATGGTTTCTGTTATTACTTTTGTCACATATTTTTATTCGTAGTCAGCATTGTGGCTTTAGAAGCTTTAGGAGTTCCTTTTAGATAAAGGAAATGGAGAAACTGCTGTTTCTGATCAGCAGAGAGAGGATGGATAGCAGATCCATGTATGGTGCTAAGAATGTGTTCAACACTATGGAAGAGGACTTCCAGGGAAAGGACCTTTTCTTTCTCACACAGATCTATCCATGTACTGGTGATTATGCAGCTGATCTCCCTGTGCAGTTAGGGATAAATCTGGTGGCACCGATCTCAGTGACAGGATGGCCAGACAATAAATTATCCCCTATCCAGAGTAGCTTTAGGAAGCAAGTTGGGACCATTCACCTGAACTTAATTTTGCCTAGTGATGGATTTTTTTGAAAGTATATGTCATAGCTGATTAAATTTCATGAAGTTTGTCGTTTTTTTTATTGTTGTAGTTATTATTGATGTCTTTGTTGTTGGATAGGACAGAGAGAAATGGAGAGAAGAGGGGAAGTCAGAGAGGGGAAGAGAAAGATAGACACCTGCAGACCTGCTTCACTGCCTGGGAAGCGACTCCCCTGGGGAGCCAGGGGCTCAAACCAGGATCCTTACACAGATCCTTGTGTTTTGCATGCTTAACCCGCTGTGCTACCACCCGACTCCCAAAGTTTGTAATTTTACAAGAAACCAAGAAACCCATGAAATAGCACAGCGAACTTGTGTGTCTGAGGTACCAGAAATGTCAAGCACTTCTATCACTGGCACTACTCTGTGTCAGAGCTGAGCAGTACTCTGCTCTCTCTCTCCCCACCTCTCGTTACCTCTCTCTCTCCATATTATATCTTTATATGCTATATATCATCTTTCAAAAAAGAAAATAGAGGTGGGTCGGGCGGTGGCGCAGTGGGTTAGGCGCATGTGGCGCAAAGCGCAGGGACCGGCGTAAGAATCCCGGTTCGAGCCCTCGGCTCCCCACCTGCAGGGGAGTCACTTCACAGGCGGTGAAGCAGGTCTGCAGGTGTCTGTCTTTCTCTCTCCTTCTCTGTCTTCCCCTCCTCTCTCCATTTCTCTCTGTCCTATCCAACAACGAATTGCGTCAACAAGGGCAATAATAATAACCACAATGAAGCTACAACAAGGGCAACAAAAGGGGGAAAAAAATGGCCTCCAGGAGCGGTGGATTCATGGTGCAGGCACCGAGCCCAGCAATAACCCTGGAGGAGGAAAGAAAAAAAAAAAGAAAATAGATATATAATATTAATGACTCAAAATAAATAATGACATTTGAAAACAAAATAACAGCATTAACTATATTGCATCTGTCCTATATTGCAAAGTATCGTGTGCAGTGATTAATATAATGATATTATTCCAGATCTTATATATCTATTCCCCAGTTTAAAAATACATGAATACAAATCATCAATGGGGCCAAGTGGTGGCACAATGGATTGGTCATACTGGTGACAACACTCTAGGACACGGAATTCAAGCCCCTGTCCCCATCTGCAAGGGAAGCTTCATGACTGATGAAGAAGTACTGCAGGTGTCTCTTTATCTCTCTCCTCTGTCCCCTCTCAGTTTTTCTCCACCCCTACCCAATAAATAAATACATACATACATAAAGTCACAATCTTTTTAAAAAATCATTCATTATGATGAGCATATTTAGCAATTATAGTTGCTTTGTCAGTCAAAAGAATAGGTTGTTTCCTCTTCTTTCTGGAAACTTAAATGCCTTTATTTCCTAGCTTCTTCCAACATAAAACCCCCAAATTTATGTTATATTCTTACCTATAGGTTCCTGATTATTAAACAATTTGTTTTGCTGTACATCTTAATGTTTTTCAACCAACAAGTTGCAGATACTACTATGATGCCAACCTGACTTCCCTGGGCATATGACCTCACCAATGTCTCCTTGAACCCCACCTCTTCAGAGCCCTGCCCCACTAGAGAAAAAAAGAGACTGGCTGAGAGTATGGATGGACCCACCAAAGTCCATGTCCAGCAGAGAAGCAATTACATAAGGCAGACCTTCTACCTTCTGCTCTCCATAAAGAGCTTTGGTCCATACTCCCAGAGGGATAAAGAATAGGGAAGCTTTTAATGGAGGAAAGGGGATGTGGGACTCTGGTGGTGGGGATTTAATTGTATGGAATTGTACTCCTATTGTCCCACAATCTTGTCAATCATTATGAAATCACCAATAAAAACAGATATTAAAAAAGAAAAATTTGTATAATTTTAGATTTTAGTTTATTCTGACTCATTTGTCACAATGGAACAATTTATAATTTACCTGTGTCTTGAAAATCAGAGCTGTGTCAATCCTCTCAACTCAAATTACAATTGTGAGAAGCTGAGGTAGAAAAAAAACTGTTTTCTCTTATGATAGAGTCTTCCCTCTGGTTATGAAAAATCTGAGTCCACGGGTCTTTTTAACAGTCTGTTGTACCACACAAATGCCTACTATAAAAACAAGTAGGTGATCCAAAAGAAACATGGTTGGTGTGTGGACATCACCCTTACTATTTTTAATGATATTCACATAATGTGTGAGAGAGTATCATCCCTTTAGTTGAACTTCTAACCCAGGAAATATTACGACTGTGTTTAGTTCACTTGGTTTTGTGATCTGTGCTATGACCATTTGTCTCTTTTTAACTGTGCACAGTTCAAAACAGTCTATGGGTTTATAGACGTGTTCTATCACTAGAATTATTTCCCAAGTGAGAGAGGGGACAAGCATCAGATTGAAATAAAAGAGAAGGGTTCAAGCTGAATTAAGGTCTGTACTTGTTAGACAAGATCCCAGTTTATATTTCAGTCTAAGTGTATCTGTGGGATGACGACACTATGATTTATCATTTCCCCACCTCCTATTTCACTCTGATTCGTAACACTGTAAAGTGAAGCAATGCACTGTACAAATGATTATGTCTTCTTGAGATGTCTGCTCTGAAGAAAACTACCTCTACCAACTGTTTATGTGAGAAGCTTAAGAATTGAAATCAATACACTGTTTTCTGTGAATTGATATATTTTTTTTCAAAGTACAAAACATGTCTATATTATCAGTATAAATTTATTAGAATCTAAAGGAGCTAGGAAAGATTTCTCAGAAAGTGTCAAGAGGCTCATGGGAAGTGAAGGAGGCCAAGAATAAACTCCAGGGAGCATCTCTCCGAAGAAGCACGTTACAGGAGAGATTTATTTCAAAGTAAACAGTCTGACATGTGGGACGTCAATATGAACGGAAAGAATCTAAATCAAAGCATGTTCACGCAAAGATGTGATACATCATGTACAGAGAATCTCCCCAGATACAATAAAACTGTTTATCTGAGATGAAGAGGAGTCTATGCTGGTTTGGATGTGGCCTAAATGCAGAAGCTATCCTAAATTCAATAAATGCTTCACACAATAATTACAGGATGCATAAGCCATTTGATTTGATCTTACCAATTTAGAACTTTGGTCTCTTTTATCATGAAATGCTTCTCACTAACATTACAAAAAGATCTTCTTTTAGAAAAAGAATTTGAATTATAGTTTTATTAAGTTTTTTGTTAAGTGCATTGTTGAGGACTTTTTTTTTTTTACAATGGTTAAAGATAAATGAGTTAATTAGAGTGGTAGTATCTTTTTTTTATTGATTTAATTATGATCCACAAGTTTGTTGAACTAGAGGGGTACAATTATACACAATTCCCACCACCAGAGTTCTGCATCCCATCCCCTCCATTGTTCGTTATCCCTCTGTTCCCTGTTCTTTATCTCTCTGGGAGTATGAACCCAGGATCATTATGGGGTGCAGACAGTGGAAGGTCTGGCTTCTGTAATTGCTTCTCCACTGGACATGGGTGTTGGCAGGTTGATCCATACCCCCAGCCTGCCTCTATCTTTCCCTAGTGGGGACTGGCCCTGGAGAGGTGGGTTCTCAGGACACACTGGTGAGGTCCTCTGTGTAGGAAACTCAGGTTGGCATCATGGTAGCATCTGCAACTTGATGGCAGAGTACTGGAGCTGGAAGATTGGTATCCCACGCCTGGTGTCTCTGGATACAGTCTGAAGTGAAACATGTTGAGGTGCCACTGGTTGCATTGATTTGGCTGAGTTTTTATTCTTTTTTTTATTTCTAAGAGTGAAATATTTTCTAAGGTTTACTTTAAAGGTAAGAAAGTATGCCATGGGAGATTTTGGGGACAGGTTATTCTGGTGTAGAAATATGAGAATTGCACTACCCTTAGGTTTGGTTGAGACCAGTCAGACTGCACCAATGCCAGAATTGAAAGGACCCTAACTCGACCTCGCCATCTGGATGTAGCCCTGCACAAAAGGGAAGGAGAGAATGAGGGGGTATGTATATCTGTTAATTTTGTTTCCTTTGTAGACTTTATTCCATGAATTCCAGAATCATCCTATTTCCCAGTTTCCAGGCCCATCATCTTGAAATTGTCACCCTCAGGGATGCTGTGCCTAGTTCCAAGAAGAACACAAAATTACCTATTTGGCAGGACAGAAATGCAAAAGATGTAGAAAGGGCATGTAGTTTACAGCTGTGTGTCTACATCCATGCCTACAAGTTCTGCAAGTTCACTCTGACACCATCTTCCCAGACAATACTTTTAACCCACCTGCATGCTCACTATTGGGCTCAAAAAAACAAACAAACAAACAAAAAAACTACTAAAGTCATGGGCCACTTGGAATATGCCTAAAATAGACTTCCTAGCTTCTTCCCATAGGAAGACCCTTAGGTCTATCTGCTCTATTCTTACCTTTAAGTTCCTGTTTATTAAGTAATTTGCCTGCCTCTTACCGCTTTTGAGCCATTAAATTGCAGACGCTACCATGATTCCATCCTTACTTTCCTGGGCAGATAACCTCACCAATATGAAATCTGGAATCTAGAACTTGACCTCTCCAGAGCCCTTTCCCTCTAGGGGAAGACAGAAACAGGCTGGGGGTATGGATCCATCTGCCAACAACCATGCTTAGTAGAGAAGCAATTACAGAAGCCAGACCTTCTACTTTCTGCACCTCATAAAGAATTTTTGGTCCATATTCCCAGAGAGATAAAGAATAGGGAAATTTCCAATGGTGGGGATGGAACATGGAACTCTAATGGTGGGAACTGTGTGGGATTGTACCCCTGTTATCTTACAGTCTTGTTAATCAGGATTAAATCACTAAAAAAAAAGAAGAACCAAAAGTAGGCACATGAATCATGATCCTGGGAGTAGGCCATGGAATTATATATTCAAATTTCACTACTCACATTCTGAAGAAGATGCTTTTATCAAGACAGTCGTATAGAAAATATGTTATACAATCATTTTTTACTTGATTTAAAAATTTTAGACTCCAGTTAACTATCTTATTTATTTAAAATTTTAATTTTATTAGTAATTAATAATTTTTTTACAGGTTTATAAGATTACATGGGTATAGTTCTACATACCACAACTACCACAGTTCTCAAGAGTAACCACCATAATTTTCATAGTCTTAGCAAAGTCTGGTTATTTTTTTTTAATTAGCACATTTCAATTCTCTATATTGCATGTATAATCAAATCTGATTGTTCATTTTCAATGAAGTGTGAGAACTTGATCTATAATTTAAATATTTCGACAAACATAAGGTACATGATTCTTCATTTGAACTCATGACCTGTGTCAACTATTAGAAGACTGCCTTCTGATTTGCTTGTATCTAACTTTGACTCAAGATGATTATTGGTTGATGGTGAATTCAGAATTAAATAGAAGGTTTAGAGGTGCTTAGAGTAGCTAAGGCAAGCTGCCAATTTTCCTGAAGAGAAATTTCTCTCTCTCTCCAATAAAATACAAGAAACAGAAAAGTTTGCCCTTTGAGAACATATCGAGTCACCCAGGGCAGTAATATCACTCACCCACGGGTCTCCAACTCAGTATGTCTGTACGTGATAATATTCTCTATCAATGGTAGGAATTCAGGCAAATTATACATTCTCAGTGATATTTTTTTTTATCTCATCACTGAAAGCCAGAGAATGATATTTTTGTTGGTAGCGTCTCCACTAACTTAGTGCCAAAGTTTATGAGAGCTAGTTTATGTTGCATATGGCTAAAAAAGGCCTTATAGAGTTGGGGAGATATTTTTAAAATCTTGAAGATTATACTTAAAACATTTCAAAGTGCTCTTTATATTTGAGTTTAAGCATTAAAATACCTTCTTCTTTAAAGATTCTTGAAATCTATGTACATGATGATAACTATTCTTGGTTTTGCTTTCTGAAATGAAGCAGTGGTGTCAGAGGGCAGGCCGTAACAATGCAGACTAATGGTTTTTCCTCTGAGTACTCCATTTGTCTCCATGTTTGCTCTGGCAGAGGGAGATTTAACTGGATAGCTTGCTTCTCCGAGAGTGTTTTCAGTTTTCATGTTAAAAGGGGAGACTGTGAACTTTCCTGTACATCTACTAATATTTTCAAAACTGAGGAGTTCCATTTTTGCCAAAGCACAGTGTGCACTGGATAGGTGTTTTTATAGCAGCCATGTGGAATTTCCCATCACGAGGCAGCCCCTTAGAATAGTGGACATTACTTTCAAAGCATGAAAAGCATAGGGAATAATAGTCAGATATCATTTTTGCATATAATTTGATTGTTTATGAAGTCACAGTCCCTGTAATCCCCTGCCTTGTAGAGTTCTCAGAAGTTCTGTAAGGGAGTGAAGAGTTCACCAGTAGTCAAGCTAATGATATTAACACCTCAGTCTCATTCTTGACTCATAGAACTAAGTGTGGATTTGATGCCAGTTAATGAGCTGAACATGAATTTATAATCATCTCCTTTACAAAAGTGAAGAGGTGTTCATATCTTCATTCCTCTGTTTGTCCCCAGATAACAGTCAAGTTTTGATAAGTAGAACCTCTGACAAAATTTAGCCCCGTACATATGAGAAGAATTAGAAGTTTCTTTTCTCAGGCATCTTAGTAGGGAAAATCACTGAAATACTGAATAGATTTTTTTTAAAAAAAAATCAAATTATAGATTTTTAAAATAATATTTATTTATTTATTCCCTTTTGTTGCCCTTGGTTTTTTTATTGTTGTAGTTATTGTTTTTGTTGTTGTTGGATAGGACAGAGAGAAATGGAGAGAGGAAGGGAAGACAGAGAGGGGGGAGAGAAAGACAGACACCTGCAGACCTGCTTCACCACTTGTGAAGCAACTCCCCTGCAGGTGGGGAGCCGGGGGCTCAAACCCGGATCCTTAAGCGGGCCCTTGTGCTTCATGACATGTGCACTTAACCTGCTGCACTACTGCCCGACTCCCCAAATTATAGATTTTTTTCTGACTCAACTAGACTTTCAAATTTGTAAGGAACTTATTTGTTTGAAACACTGTGTGAAATTTGCTTGCTAAATACTTGTTAAATCATCCAGTATGCAGCAAAATCAATAGAAGTTGATTGTCCATATGAGTTGATACTAAATGTTTTTCTGAAAGGGTCAGATAGTATTTCAGGTTATGTGAACCACGTTCGGTCTCCTCCATAACTATTCGGTAATAGAAAAATAAGTGTGTCTAAGTTTTAGTATAATTATTAACAAAAGATGGCTATTTGACCTTCAAAGTACAGTTTACATAACTCCTTAATAAACATAAAACTGGGACGATGAATAGTTCTGAATCCTTGGCTAAATCATCTTCATAGGAGTCTTCTTTATTGAAAGAGTCACTCAAATTCAATAAGAGGAGTTTTATAATAGGATACTAGAGCATAAATCCTTCTGAACACTGCCCACTTAAGGAAAAGTCCTTAAAAGAAAATAAATTTATTTTCTCATGAAGTATAAGTAAAGCATACAGTTCATAAAGATAACTCACTAAACTTTCTAATAATGTATCAGTTAGAATTAATATATATTTGATTCTAATTTCTGGTTGTTTTTTTTTTTGTTTGTTTTTTTTTTTGCTTTTTGCCTTCAGGGTTATTGCTGTGCCTGCACTATGAAACCACTGCTCCGCTCCTGGAGGTCATTTTCTCCATTTTTGTTGTTGTTATTGCTGTTGTTGGAGAAGACAAAGAGAAATTGAGAGAGGAGGGAAGACAGAGAGAAGGAGAGAAAGATGCCTGCAGACCTGCTTCACCACCTGTGAAGCGACCCCCTCCTGCAGGTGGGGAGCCGGGGCTCCAATCAGGATCCTTAAGCCAAATCTTGTCCTTCGCGCCACATGCCTTTAACCTGTGGTGCTACCACCCCACCCCCTTGAGTCTAATTTCTGTCCTAACATATTTTCAGGCTTTATCATGTTGCCTCTCAAGGGGTGTTTTATTAGCTGATGCTGCACAGTGACACCGGGAAATAACCCCTGTGAACATCTGTAATGGGCTTGACAACTTCACTGTCTCTTTCCAAAAGAACCCCCATTAGAAAATAGACAAACTTGGATGTCAATATGAAGCAGGTGTCTGTCTTTTTCTCCCCCTCTCTGTCTTCCCCTCCTCTCTCCATTTCTCTCTGTCCTATCCAATAACAACAACATCAATAACCACAACAACGTTAAACAACAAGGGCAACAAAAGGGAAAACAAATGTAAAAAAAATTATAAAAAAAGAAGTTATGTTTTTGATGTGTCTTAATGCCTACTGGATCACATAATGAAAAGAGCAAATTAAAGAAAGAAAAAGATGCCAATATGGACACTGATGGTTACATAGAGAGGTCTTTATGGAGCTGGGAAGGGAGACAGTTGTAGTATATAGCACTCACATGCCAGAGAGACCTCAGGTTCCAGCCCAGCACTACTGAGAGCTAGAGATGAGTGATACCAAGTTAAAACAAGAAAAAGAGAGAGAGATAATTCTTTTTTTCTAGGTAGAGGCAAAGAGAGAGAGGGAGAAGGGAGAGAGAGAGAAAGAGGGAGAGAGAGAGATCACAGTGTATACCCCTTCCCCATGGGGCCTTGGGCCGCTGGGCTCCAAAGAGATTTCCTTCAGTGTAGTGGGGCCAGGCTATAACCTAGGTTATACACGTGAGAAAGCAGCACACTATCCAAGTGAGCTACTTGGCCAGCCCAAGAATATCTCTTTCCTCATCTATTCATCAAGAAGACAGAAAATAGGAAGGAAAGAAGGAAGGAAAAAAGGAAAGAAAAAAGGAAGGAAGGAAGGAAGGAAGGCATCTCTTAGTAAAACTCATTGCATTTTAAATTTATTTCTATTTCCTGAGGGCATTTTCAGACATTTGAGATAGGTGATAAGTCCCTTTTCATTATTTAATTATTTTTAGTTATATTATAAAAAATATTCAGTAAAATATGCAAGTTATTTGCTTTCAAATGCCACGCCAGAGCAACTGTTTCATATACAATGAAACAGTGAAACAATCAATGAATTAATAATGTGATCTGCGGTAATAGAATATTACATAAAGCAACACAGAAGTGGTATCAAAAAAGATGACATTTTATTATGAAAAACTGTGCCATTCTAAGTAAGGACAAATAGTTCAGAACTACTGAGAAAGTAATACGTATTATCCCATGATTTAGTACCATAGAAGAACACTGTCAATTGTGAGTGAAGCTAAATAGGTAGAGCAAATATGAAAATTCCCCTTTGAATCACATGTTTATTTAGAGCAATTGTCATTTGTAGTGGCCATGATCTTTTGGATTTAAGAGATTTGTGTGTTTATGTGTCATCCAGATTCGATTTACTCATGAAATGCAAAGAGCGTTTCCTAAAGAAATTCACCTCGTTTAGCTTTTGAGCTCCAGAGCAGAAGCATCAATACAGAATTCCAATTCCTTTCTTAGATACCTACTAGCAAATGAACATCTTTGCCTTTGGATACAAGTAACTTTGGTTAGGAAGTTTTAGTTTGAGAATAAAAACCAAACAAGTTTTCAGTGCCACACAGCGAAGAGATTGAATTATTCCATTATGAAGTTTGGCAGTGAAGAAGGCTTAAAGAGATAACCAACTAGCAATGGCATTCGCTTTAAAGCCAAACCAGGAATCTGAGTTGGCTATGTTTCTTTCTCTTCTAGAGCAAAAATTGAATCTGCATGATTCAAAGAAAGAGAAGCTTAGTACAATTTTTAAGTTTATGCATATTTACATGTCTCTGGCATTACACATATAATTATTATATACACCTTCTATGCATGAAAAAGACTTGTCTTTAATTATTTTTATTTATTTAAGGATAGAGACTGTCAGAAATCGAGACGGAGAGACAGTGAAAAAGAGAGACAGAGACACCTGAAGCCTGTTTCACCACTTGCAGAGCTTTCACTCTGAAGGTGGGGACCGGGACCTTGAACCTGGGTCCTTGTGCACTGTAAAAAGTGGGGTCTGTAGTAAGGTGTCAGACTACAAAATTAACATACAAAAGTCAGTGGCATTTCTTTATGCAAACACTAAGCTGGAAGAAGAAGAAATCCAGAAATCAATTACTTTTACTATAGCAACAAAAATAATAAAATATCCAGGAATAAACCTAACCAAATAAGTGAAAGACTTATATACTGAAAATTATGAGTCAATATTCTAGGAAATAGTAAAAGATACAGATAAGTGGAAAGATATTCCATGTTCATGCTCATGGGTTGGAAGATTTAACATTAAAATGAATATACTGCCTAGAGCCATATACAAATTTAATACTATCCCCATCAACATCACAACCACAATTTTTAGCAGAATAGAACAAAAGCTACAAATGTATATCTGGAAACAGAAAAGACCTAGAATTGCCAGAACAATCTTGAGAAGAAAGAATAGAACTAGAGGCATCACACTCCCAGATCTCAAATTGTATTATAGGGCTGTTGTCATCAAAACTGCTTGGTACTGGAACATGAATAGACACACTGACCAGTGGAATAGAATTGAGAGCCCAGAAGTAAGCCCCCACACCTGTGGACATCTAATCTTTGACAAAGGTGCCCAGACTATTAAATGGGGGAAGAATAGTCTCTCTTCAGTAAATGGTGTTGGAAAAATTGGGTTGAAACGTGCAGAAGAATGAAACTGAACCACTATATTTCACCAAACACAAAAGTAAACTCCTAATGGATCAAGGACCTGGATGTTAGACCAGAAATTATAAGATACTTAGAGGAAAATATTGGCAGAACTCTTTTTTTGTCTAAATTTTAAAGATATCTTCAGTGAAATGAATCCAAAGAAGACTTCCAAAGAAGACTAAGGAAATAATGAACCAGTGGAGCTACACCAAATTAAAAAGCTTCTGCGCAGCAAAAGAAACCAATACCCAAGCAAAGAGAACAGTCACAGAATGGGAGAAGATCTTCACATGCCATACATCAGACAAAAGTGTAATAACCAAAATATATAAAGAGCTCATCAAACTCAACAACAAGAAAACAAATGACCCCATCCAAAAATGGTGAGAAGACATGGACAGAATACTTACCACAGAAAATATCTGAAAGATCAACAGTCATATGAAC